>NC_084472.1:36276523-36636523 GCF_027409185.1 Cynocephalus volans | reverse complement strand
CTTTGGGTGAATTTATTACAAAGTATTTTATTCTTTTGTTAGCTACTGTAAATGGGCTTGCTTTCTTGATTCCTTTTTCTGCTTCTTCATTCTTAGTATATAAGAATGCTACTGATTTTGTGTATTGATGTTGCATGCTGCTAAAAACCTCTAAAAAAACACTAAAAAAAACCTCATAGAGCTCATAAACGAATTCAGTATAATTGTACGAGACATCCTTTTTCCTCTATATCCTCACCAACATTTGTTATTTTTTGTCTTGATGATAGCATTCTAACTCTAGTGAGATGATATGTCATTGTGGTTTTAATTTGCATTTTGCTGATGATAAGTGATGTTGAGCATTTTTTTCATGTGTCTGTTGGCCATTTGTATGTCTTCTTTTGAGAAATGTCTGTTCAGGTACTTTACCCAAATACAAAACTTTAGTTTCAGTAATAGAAAGAAGAAGATATGTAAATTAAACAAAGTAGCAAAAGTTTGAATAAAATACAAAAGAGGCAAAACTCTTTACAAAAAAATATTGGTAACTCTTTTGCACAACTTTAATTGTACATTTGAAAGTCTAGATAAAACAGATCACTTTCTAGTAAATATAATTGACCAAACATAACTCCAGGAAAGATAATCTAAACTGAAAGTTACCAAAAAGTAATTTGAAGAACTATTCTCTAAAAGACATCTCCCACACGTAAGTTCCATAGACAGTGAGACATTGCAATTCTATCAAGCCTATACATATCAGATAATCAAAAAAGAAGAAAAAAAAATACTTCCTAACTTTTTTATAAAGCAAATATACTATTGATACAAAAACATGATCAAGAATACATACAATAAAAAAATGGTAACAAAACTAAAATATTTTTAGAGCATGGTGTTATAACACCAAAGCACAGGGTTTGGATCCCCATACGTCAACCAGCTGTCAAAAATCAAAAAACCAAAAAATCTCAAATATTAATATTGTTGCAAAATATTAAAGAAAATATAAACAAATAATATAACACCCCATTAAAAATATATTTTGAAAAAATGGAATTGGGTCCAGAAATGTAGAACTTTTCCAATATTAGAAATTCCTATAATACAATTTATTATATTAATAAATCTATTAAGAAAAATAGTATAATTATTACTATAAATTCTTAGAAAGTATTTGACAAAATTTAATGCACTTACAGTTCTTGGCACTGAAATATTTTACTAAAAGACTTAATAAGACATATGCAAAACCTATA
This sequence comes from Cynocephalus volans, assembly GCF_027409185.1. Taxonomy (NCBI): domain Eukaryota; kingdom Metazoa; phylum Chordata; class Mammalia; order Dermoptera; family Cynocephalidae; genus Cynocephalus; species Cynocephalus volans. Next base: position 36,635,282 of record NC_084472.1, on the reverse strand, counting down.
TGAGGAAAACTTTAAAACATTGTTGAAAGAAATAAAACCATATTTAAAGAAATAGAAAAATATCAGTCTTTGTATATTATAACTCAACATTACCCCTCAAAGTTTCATTTTTTTGAGTTTGTTTAATACTTAAGTTGGATCTTTATAAAAATGCTAACTTTAGTTTTGCAGTTAGAGAAGTTGATTATAAATGCTATATGTATATATTTATCTATATTTATACAAACATAATACACAGAATAGCCATAAATCTCTTCATCAACAAAACACTACATGCAGATGAAATTAAATTATCTTATAAAGCCTTTAAAAATAAAAATAGAAAGTGCAATATTTGTGCATCAATCAACAGACAGACCAAAGAAATAGAATCAAAAGTTTAAACACAGAAATAGGTTTCAGTGCATTTGATAATTTGATTTATGATAATGTTGTCTTCTCAAATATATGGTTTAAAAATGAACAAATGAATTATTATGTGGAATCTAAATATCACACCATACACCAACATAAATTTCAAATAAGTCAGAGGTCTAAATATAAAAATGAAAGTGTAGGAGTGTTAGAAAAAAAATGAGAGTATTACATTGCTCTATGGAACAGAGGAAAACATTATGACTCAAACAAGAAGATACTAAAGAGAGAGAGGTAGAGGTTTGATTACAGTTTTTAATAGTAAGGTTTTGTATGGCCAAAACACCACATGCAAAGTCCAAAGCGGGGGGGGGGGGGGGCTGTAGGGGGGGTGTGGGAAGCAGAAGGTATCTGCAACTTATATCACAAATAAAGAGCATATCTCTTTACTTACCAAGACTTCTAAACATCAAGTAAAAGTGTGGCCTAAAATCTAGTATAAGGTGGGCAAAACACATGAATGGCTTAGAGAACAATAAATACAGATCCTTAAAGAAGTGAATTATATGCTCAAACTTACATGTAATAGGAAAAATACAAACTAAATCTTATTGACACACCATTTTCAGGTATGAAAAATGCCAAAATCTAAAAGACTGAGAAATATTATATTGGCAAGGCAAGTGGGCACTTTTATAGATTGGTTCTTTAGGAAGATCAACAAAATTGTTACACATTTAACTAGTAGACCAACAAAAAGAAAAAAGCATTTAAATTGCCCATATTAGGAATGAAAAAGGGTACATCACTACAAATCTTACAGAAACTGAAAGGATCATAGGGGAATACTATGAAAAACTTTATGCCAACAAAGTGGGCAACTTAGAAACCATGAACAAATCCCTAGAAAGAAATAAATTAATAAAAACTGAACCAAGATAAATTAGAAAATATGAATAGATTTAAACAAATAATAGAATTGAAATCCTAATTAAATACCTTCTCACAAATAAACACATAGGGCCCAGATGACTTTAATGAACTCTGCCAAATATTTAAAAATAAAATAAGAGTAATCTTTCTCAAACTCATCCAGAAAACAGAAAATAAAATAACACTTCCCATTTTGTTCTGTGAAATCAGTATTACCTTATACCAAAGTCAGGCAAAAACAGTATTGAAAAAGAAAACTTCAAACCAATATTTCTCATCAGAATAGACTCAAATATCCTCAACCATATATTTTAAAAAATGCAGAAACATACAAAAAAATTATACATCATGGTCAAGAAAGATTTAGTCTAACAAAGTAAGGCTAGATCAACATCAAGAAATCATTCAATGTAATGAATCATATTAATGGAATACAGAGTAAAAATTACATGATCACCTCAGTAGATACAGAAAAAGCATGTGACAAAATAAAAAAAACTCTCAACAAACTAGAGATTGAAGGGAATTTTCTCAACGTGATAAAGGATATTCATAAAAACCTACAGCTAACATCATCATTAATGGTGAAAGACTAAATGCTTCCCCTATAATATAAGAAATGAGGCAAGGATGTTCACTTTTACTACTCCTATTCATCTCTTATAGTAGAGGTTCTAGCCTGTGAAGTCTGGACACAAAAATAAATAAAAAGCATTCTTATTAGAAAGGAAGAAAGAAGAAAAAAGGTTAAAAATCTTTTTGTTCACAGATGACACCATCCTGATTGTTAAAAATTCCAGGTAATGCACAAAAAAAAAAACCCTGCCCATGACCAAAAAAAGAACAAGTATTAGAACTAATAAAAAAGTTAATAAGGATGCATAGTACATGATAGAGCAATTGAATTTCTATATTTAGTCAATGAGAATGAAAGTATAAACAGAATTCCCCTCTCAATAGACTACAACAGAATAACAGATTTAGAAATAAACTTAACAAAAGGAGTGAAAGACTTGTATACTAAAAACTATAAAACACTGCTGATTAAAATTAAAATCTATGTGGATGGATAGACACTCTATGTCCATGGATGGAAGACTCACTATCATCTACCATTAAGAGATGGGAAATTTTCCAAAATTATTCTATAGTTTCAACCAGCTGATTCTAAAATTTACATGTAAATACAAAGACCCAGAATAGCTAAAACAACACTGAAGAAAAACAAAGTTGATGGACTTATACTTCCCAATTTTAATACTTACTATAAAGGTACAGTATCAATCAAGTCAGATTGATACTGTGACATGCAGATGCAGATAGGCACAGAAAGGTTTAAGTCTACAAATTAACTCTTACGCTCTAGTTAATTGGTTTTTGACATAGGTTCCATGGCAATTCAGTGGAGAAATGATAGTCTTTTTAACAAGTTTTGCTAGGATAATTGGGCAACTACATGTAAAAAGATGAATTTAAACACTTAATTCACATCATACTCATACACACATAAAAAACTTAAGTGGATAATAGAATTAAATGTAAGAGCCAATACTATGAACATCTTAGCAGAATACATAGGAAAAAAATCCTAATGACATTGGGTAGAAAAAAATTTAACTAAAACACCCAAAGTAAAACCCATTAAAAAAATAAAAATAAAAACTCCATCAAAATTGGAAATTGCACTTTGAAAGACATCATGACATCATTAAGTAATTGAAAGACAAGCCAGATTGGAAAATAAATAAATAAATAAATAAATAAATCCAATAAAGGACTGGTGACTAGAACTTGAATTTGAATACACAATTGAATAGACATTTCACAAGGGAAGATAGACAAAAGGTCAATAAGCCCATGAAACAATGTTCAACACTATTAGTCGTTAGGAAAATCCAAATAAAAACTAAACGAAATACTAACTCAGAACACTTGATTAGCTGTAATCAAAAAGATAGGCAACAGCAAACATTGGTGTGCGTGGAGACACTGTAACCCTCATACATTTATGGTAAGAATATAACATATTATAGACACTTTGAAGACAACTGGGGAGTTTCTTTAAAAATTATATAAATTTGCCATACAATCATCAATTCTACCTCTAGGTATTTAGCCAAGGAAATGAAAACATATGTCTACAGTAAGACGTATACTCACATATTTATGGGAACATTATTCATAATAGCCAAGAACTGCAAATAATCCCATCAACTGGTGAGTGGATGAAGAAAATGTGGTACCTGTACCTGCATGTGATAGAATGCTATTCGTCAACAAAAAGGTGGAGAGTATTAAAATATACCACAACATAATGAACTTCAAAAATGTGCTATGTCTGGGATCAGCAATCTTGTCTCAAAAGAGCCAGATAGTAACTTCCTTAGGTTTTGCAGTCCATAGATTTCTGTTGCATCTACTCAACTCTGTCCTTGTAAAAGGAAAGTAGCCTTAGATGTTATGCAAATTAATATGTATGGCTGTAGCCAATACAATTTTATTTATAAAAATAGCAGTCATACAGTATTTGGCCTTTGGGTTCCAATTTGCTGACTTCAGTGCTATTTTTTACAGCCAGATGCAAAAAGCCACTTTCTGTATGATTTGCTGTATGAGATGTCCTGAAAAGATGAATTTGGGAATGGAGGTTGACAGAGAAAGGTATGCAAGAAAACTTTGCGGGTGATGAAAATGTTTTAAATTTGGATTTTGGCAATGGTTACACAACACTGTAAATTTACTTAAAAAGTTTGAGTTGTAAACTTACGATTGATCAATTTACTGGTGTGCAAGCTATACTTCATATCACTGCTAAAAAAGAAGACCTAAAATAAACATGACAAAATATTTGCACTTGTTAAATATGCGTATTAGATGGTTGTAATATCATTTGGTACACTCCTTTATGTTCTTAAAATATTTCACAATTAAAATGTGAAAAGCTAATTACGTTAGGTTCCAAACCCTTATTTTGAACACAAGTAAAATAAGACCCAGAGAAGGTCCATGACTCTTTCAGAATTATGTAACCAATTAATGCAGAGTCAAGATTCAGGTTCAGGGCTCCTTATGTTCTTTTCTTTCACACTGAATTCTATTGCTTTATTTGTATACAAAGGGAAAAAAAGGTGGAGGCAACAGACAATATTCTGTTTTCTGTTCTTAATTTTTCCCCCCTAATTTCTTCATGTTGATCTAATCCATAATAAACTAGCTCACAGAAACAGTAGTAAACTCTTAGAAGTTCAGAGGTGTAAATTCAAACATCAGGTATGAATCTGATGTGTTTTGGGGACATCTTTGGTATCTGATAACTCTCTGGGAATATTCTTTTTTAATTTAGTAAAATATTGAAAGGGCATCATCTTAATAGCATTTTTTTTTTGTCATCTTCCTTCAAATACTTAGTGGCAGCATGGATGTTAATTCAATAAATCAGATTCATAAGGGTTAATATCCTGTGTTAAGCATGAGCAATGTTCAAGTACATAGAAATTATTTTTGAAAATTTTCAACTTGCTATGAAATGTTAATGTGATTTTGTGTGCGAGTGAATCTCTCATCTTTTAAACACCACCACAACCCCCCCCCAAAGACGTACACCTTAATTCATTACTATTTGCATGTTGCACATGCTTTTAAAGTTTTAGAATTACTTATATGTTAGTATATGCCAGAAAACTAAAATAAATTTATGATAGAAAATTTAGTACCCATGACAGTTACTTATTATTATTCATATTGATTACATTCCATTTATATGTTAGCCTTTGATATTTCCTTAAATTAGGAAAAGTCATGATTTGTTTTTTCTATGTTGATTTTTAAAGCTTGTTTCCTTGCTTGGTTCTAGGATATTGACTTCATTTCTCATGAAGGATGCCACAGACCATTAAATTTAGCAATCTGTGTCCCAACAGTTTTGTGCCCAAATCATTTTTTTTTTTTTTTTGTATTTTGTAAGAGGTTTGTTTGCAACATTTCCATGTGTGTATTAGTCTTTAAAAAGGAAAGATGAAGGTTTAGCAAAAACATAAATCATTTTTTGTAGACCAAAGCAATTGCTTCTCCCACTGAGTGGACTCAGAGCTATGCAGAGAATGAAATTTGGGTCATATTTGGAGCAATTTTCCATTCCATACTTTTCATTTCTCTCCATTAGAAAGCAAAAAATACGAAACAAAATGAAACAAAACAAAAATATTAAAATCAAATGAATGCAAATCATGGGAATGTGTGCAGGTGGTTCAGAGAAGTATTTTAAATTTTATAGAAGAGATCCAACCTTATTTAGTGCCAAGTTGAATTAATTGGGATAAAATTCTGCTATTCTATTGAGTTGGGTTTGACATTATTACTGCAGATTAGGTCAGAGTATACTACAAAGCCAGCCATGTTTTATATACATTGTTTATTTTCACTTCTCTCTCTAAACTGTGTATGCACATGTATATAAATAAAATATCTGACCAAATATTATATTTTATATTGGTTTTAAATTGCTTTTATTGGCTAAGGGTACTTAGTAGCCTGGGTAGCTGAATCTTTGTGATATAGTTGTGATATAGCCCTCTGTCCTAGCTATACTCTATTAAAGCTAGAGGGTATTCTTTTGACACTTTTTCATGTAATGGGCACTGGGACTTTGGTTCCTCTTTACATGGTAAATACACTTCAAAATATCAGATCTGTTTAAGTGGTAGTGGCTTTTAAAAGAAAAGTAAAAAAAATGCAAAACAAACAAACAAAAACACTCATACACACATAACACACACAAATACATTTGGATTATTGCTGAAGTTTAATTGTCTATGAGGAATGAAAAAGTGTCATGAATTCTGGACACCATGTGAAACAGTTTTTTGGATGATCGAAGAAGGTACTTCATGCACATTTACAAATTTGGGAGATACTTTCCTAAGGCAGAGAATTTTTTCTCCCCTTGAGGTGATGCATAATTCTGACAAGAGAATCAGCTCTGGATAAAGATGATGGAGAAGGTGGTAGAGAATTATCCTAGCCACATAAATGCCAATATTTTTTGCCACTTAAATGCCAACATGGCATTTGTCCCATTAACCGCTTTGTACCAAAAACCTGATGCTTAATTTAATTATCTCTATTTTTTTCAGCAGTCTCAATTCTAATACTAGCTAACTTTTACAGAGTTCTTTATTATATAACAGTCACTGTTTGAAGCATTTTAAGTATGTTAATTCATTTAATTCTCCCCATTATTCTAAGGGGCAGATGCTATTTTATTTTAACTTTATAGATGGGGAAACTGAGGTACAGAGAGGGTAAATAACTTGCCTGTGGTCATCTTAATCTTAAGAGACAGAGACAAGATAAGAATAGGCTTTTCCATTTAATTTTCCTTTAAAAACTTCCTTTAAACTTTGTTATATAAGAAATATTTGAAAGGAATACATCTTCAACTTCGAAGGCAACATCCAAACGAATATTCTAACTACGTGTGGAATGATTTGGGATTCTTAGAAGAGGTTTATTTCCTGCCAGCTTCTCTCTTTTAAAGAACAATACCTCTGTAGATGCATAAAGCCTCATTTATTTCTTAAAAACAAAAGTTATATTACTTTAGTCATCCCTCTGATGCTTGCAAAAGTGATTATTTTTTTTCCGGAAAAGCATCCTCCATTATAATGTCCTTCACCCTCCAATCCCAACACACACACACACACACACACACACACACACACACACACGCGCGCGCGCACACACACACACACACAGTCTTTCTCTCTGTCTTCCTCCTCCAACTCATCTCTCTCTGTTTAAAGTCAGATTCCCATGCATACTTATTAGCTCTGAAAAGATTTTTGAAAACAATCCCACCTCACCCCAATCCAATCTTTACTAGTCAATGTGTCACTGAAAAGAGAGCCTCTCAGTGAAGACACTGAGAGGGAATTTCTGTAATTCAGGTCTGATGGCTGCATGGGCCCTGCCCTCCACGTCAGCAGGCCAGATAGCCAGCATGTACAGTCCAGAGCCTTTGACTTCCAGCTAATCAGGAAAGAAGCTGGGATAATGAGAGCAGATTAAGGCAGATCTGGAGTTAAACCTGCATGGACACTGAACTTCCAACTCTGGTCAACAAAACAATAAAATTATTTCAAGGGTGGTGGGGTCAGTACTTACTGCTGATCCCCGTAGCCCTTGGCTTCCAGCCCAAATCAGCATATTATATAAATGCCATTATTCATTATAAATTTGCTCAGCTCTTCTACAACACAGCTCTGCAGTATTTGACCCTGTGACCTATTCTTAAAGTGACTCTTAGGGGTTCACCCCATGCTGTATGTACAGAATGTTTTTTCCCTATATTTGTTAAACTTATTTCAGTCATTAACCTCTTTCATGGCCCTTTGATCTCCCCTTTCCTCTGGTTTCATCATCGGAGACAGAAATAATTGACCTGCTGTCTAGAACCATCCTATTAGGAAACCCCACACTGAAGCCTTCCTGGAAACAATTTCCCTAGTTGGGGATAAGCTATCCTGACCAAAACCTTGCCTTAATGTCCTCCTCACTAGGGGCCAATTCAAGCACCCCAAACTTCTCAGCTACCTGGCAAGTATTCCACAGTTTTCTGCGGTGAGGGAATGATCATAAATTTGGGAATCTGGGTCGCAATCTCTGCTCTTAAATGAGCTTTCTGACCAAGTTTTCTGTAACAAAAAGGATGGAAAATATTTTCAAAATAAAGTTACACAAAGTTACCTTTGACAACCAAAATCACAGCCTGAAGAGCAGGCATCCAAGAAAGGAGAATGTACTACAGACAGAGCAGGGGGGACCCCGCCATGTCTACCCAGAGAGTGGTCAATGGCAGGAGGCCAGGCCACTGGAGTCAGTCACTGGCACCCTTAACCTGAAAGGCATGCAAAAATCCTCTGAGAGCATGCTCACAGGGCATTTGGCCAAATAACAATATCCTCAAAATTTTTGACAGTCACTGTGCCACATTTTATCGGTAGGAAGAGTGGGAAGGACGTTCCCTTGGCAATACTAGTTGGTTGATAAATATTTGCTAAATAAAAATATTGGAATCCTTCCAGAAACTTTATATCACTCTAGACTTCAGTTATTTTATTTTTCAAATTGGGAAGATGCACTAGGATCACTGATTCTCAACGTACAAAGCTCAGAGCAACAGCATCGGCATCACCTGGAAGCTAGTTAGAAATGCCCATTCTCAGGCCCCACTTCAGGACTGCTAAAGTGGAAACGTTGGGGATGCCTATTCATCACCCTATTTTGGAATTGCTTTTGCTAGTGAGAAACCACTGGGTCTCATCTCCCTGTGTCAGCTCACTGTGTCTACACTTCAGCTATCTTCAAAGTAACTCCCTGCTGGTTGATAAAGGCATAAAATATTGCTCAAGCCCAGCCAAAACCTCCAGATTCTCAGGATTCTCAGGAATATCATGGTAAGATAGTAAACATTATTTGACTGTTTTGTGTGTGCATGTCGGTGGTATGGGGGTGTGTGAGTGTAGTGTGCTTGCATGTTTGTGATAATAGCAAAATTGAAGAAATATTACACAGAATATATTGCAAAAAGTTAATAATTGCCTGCTCTGCTTTCTTATAAGTTCAACTCTCCACCAATTTGGATTTTAAAAATTTTCTTTTCCACCTATACGTATTTTTGAGTTAGCCTTGATAATTATCAGGTATGACACTCTGAGGCCCACAGAAATACTTTTCACTTTCTCTGGGGTTCTATAAACCATCTGGCACCATTGAATGAGGAAGCCAGACTCTCACAACTACCTTTAAGGGCACTTCAGAGTAGCTGATGCAGCTGAGCTATTTGAGGCCATAAAATGGTCCCATCCTTCCTGGCTTGGGATGGGTCTTATGAACCTGTTCCCATTTAGATTGTTAGTTGATAATGCTACTAGAGAACTCAGGAAATTGGGGATTGAAGAAGTTTAGAAAATACCTTGATTGTTTACAATTTTTATAATCTAGAGATTGTTAATCCTGGTTTAGTAAGAATTTACTAACCATTCAACACTTGAAAAAATCTCATCCCTTGATTCCTGATGTTGAGCATACATTAAATTGTTTTTGCCAAGGGGGGCGGGGGAACCACAGTAAAATCAAAAACCTGTAGTTAAAAAGAAGGTAGTGCTTAGTTCTCTTTCACATGCTATTTCTGCCTGCTTCTCGCTTTTCATATCCTCTTACCTGTCACACATCTCTCCTGAAGGCCCCTGGACTTCTAGTTTTCCCTCCTCTCACTGTAATGCATGGTCAATCCTCTCCATGACCAATCCTCTCCATGACCAATCCTCTCCATGACCTCCTCTCACTGTAATGCATGGTCAGTCCTCTCCATGACCAAATTAACTCTTCCCCTTCATCCTTCAGTGCCAATTTTGTTAAACAATTAATAAAGTAATTTTTCTAATTTTGTTAATTTCCTTATTCAAGTAGGACTTATGGAATCCCACCTTGTGTGAGGTACTATTCCAGATGACGGCAATACCTAGAGAACTGGGGCATTGCAACAGTGACTTCAGGGATAAGTCTACCTTAGACAGCAGGGTCAGGGGAAGGCCTTCTCTGTAGGATGACATTTGACCTGAGAACTGAATATTGAAAAGGAGTCAGCCAGACGGAGATCTTTGGAAGAAAACTCCGGGGAGAAGAAACAAAAAGGTCAACGTTGCTGAAGCAGGAACAGGCTTCTCATGTTAAGGGAAAAATCTGCAAGGGACTAGATAATAGTGAGTAGGTGGGAAGGAGAGAGTGGTAAGAGTTAAAATTCTAGGCTGCAGGCCACACTAAGTAGTTTGGATTTTATTCAAGGCACTAGGGAAGACTGCTGGAGAGTTTTAAGCAGTGACATGATTTGATTAAAAGGATCACTTGGGTTACTGGTGGAGGATGAATGGCAAAGGGGTAATTGAGGAAAAAGTGAGACGAGTTAGGAGCATGCTGCAAAAATGCAGGCAAGGCACAATGATAGCTTGGCTAGTTTGATAGCGGTGGAAATGGAAGTGGTCAGATTCAGCACATATTTTGGAGTCAGGGTTTCTAGGCCCTGTTGATGGATTAGTTGCACTATAATAAAACAAGCAAGTTACATCCCAGTAGAATTAGCCATTTAAAGAAAAACTCTTTAAGCCTGAAATGCCTTAACTCAGATGAATGCATTGCTAATGGTGCAATTCTATTTAGGGGCATATTAGGGCAGGTGTCCTTTATTATCCTTTGAATAACACCCATAGGTGGACTGAGTGCACTATTTAATGCTCAGTAACTCACTTAACCAAATACAGCCTTTTCCTCATCTGCATGGCAAACAAAGGCTAATTATGCTTGCTAGATGACCGCAATTTACTGAGAAATAAACAGCAAAAAGCCAAGTTACAAAAAAACGGGAGTAGAAAGAAATAAAGAAGAACATAAAACAAAGTGGGTTTTGTGTTTGTTTGTTTGCTTTTGTACAGCAGGTGATGTACCCTGATTTAGACCTTATAGGTCTTATGTCCCTTGACCACCGTGATCTGCCCACACCCTTGGACTGGATTCGTTTGGGAGGAGGCTTGCCCAGGAAAGAAGCAAACCCCGTTAGCTTCACTTGACCTTCCTATCACTTTGAAAACAACCACAAGAACAACAGCAGTCACAGCAGCTATAAACTCCCTTGTCCTGACTCTCCCTCCCTTTTATTTGACTCCCCTCCTATGGCAGTGAACACAAAGGACAAATCTGTCATTAACTATTTGCAAATGATCAGTTACCCACTGCAGCTGTTTGCTCACCAGATCGCCATGCCAAGCACAGCTGCTCAAACGTGCCAGCCCAGTTTGGTGGGCCACTCAGCACCCACCCCCCAACTGCCCCCCCACTGCCTCAGAAAGAACAGGGCAGGGAACCCTGAAGTGGCAGGATGTGTGTCCTTTCCCCCTCCCATAGGATCTCCACATTTCCACTTCCCCAGTCCCTCTTGGACCACATGGTGAAACTGGCTACCTTCCGTGGATTCTGTTGAGCTGAGGACTGAGGGGCAATAACTACACAGAGGCTTCTGGCCGATTCCTAGGAACGGCAGCCTAACTGCCGCCTGGGTCCTCTGGTCACATTTTTTTAAAAGCAAGCAGCTTTGTGTTTTCACTTATTAATTTTTGCTAGCTTCTAAAGGTCAACGACCTGGCAAGCCGAGATTCACAAATAACAGGTGCAGAGACTCCGCCGCCTACCTCCATGGGACATCGCTCTGTCACTTTTATTTATGGAATCAATCCACCAGTGTCCAGCAGGAGAACAACAGCTAAATGGCCATTAATTGTGGGCTGATGTGCAGATGAAACAAATCTCCAAAGGGACTGTAAACCTTTGTTCTTTCACCTCCTCCTGCTTTTGCTATGGGATTAGCAGTAAATCATTCAGCAGCCTCATCTCCTTATTATAAATTTACCATTTGGGTCGTCCCAGGTGAGCTAGCACTAACCTCTCCCTCTGTCTCTTTTCCTCCCCCATTCCTCCCTCCCTCCCTCCTTGCCCTTCCTTCCTTCCCCTTTCTTCTTTTTCCTGATCTTTTCATCTCACACAATCTTTCTGGCTCTATTTTCCTTTCTCTCTCATACACATATGTTCATCTGCAGACGTAATGGCCTTTGATTAAGTTACTTCATAGTCTTAGGGAGCACATTTCTGCCCACGCCCTTATCTGTCTTTGCCCTTCTCTCACATGTGTATATATAGACACAGAGTATGGATACAGCTGGGTCCCTATGGAAGAAAAAAAAAAAGACAGAAAAACTTCTCTTCAAAAGGAGTACTTCCTCTCCTCCTTTCTGACATTATTTTTCAGAAAGCTCTTTAACCCCTTAGAATCCAAAAGGAGCTTAATTAAAGTATAAAACAGAATTTGAAAGTAAGCAATAGACAAAGAAGAAATACAATGAAGACAATGGATCTTAGCTCTGTCTTCTGAATAATCTGGGGAATAAACTGTAAGACTGTCTTTTGTTGGTTTGTTTAATCTCTAGGACATGCATAGCACTGAGTTGGCCCCTGGTGGTCAGCCATTGGTGCAGTCTGATTTGAAGAGCATTAGGAAGGTAGCCTTGGTCCCTCAAATCAATCCCCAAACCGGTCTCCACAATGAGTTCAAATCCATAATGGATTTTGATACATTTTACATTTTTTTTTATTAAGCATGATGTTTTCCATGTGCCCTTTAAAAATAATGTATGTCTTATGTTATCTACATCTTATCACAATTTTTTTTTCCTGCAGTCATAGGAGGATTGAGAGAGCAGGAGAGTGAAGTAGTTATATAAGGGTCCAAAGTAGAAATGTTTTCAAAAGAGAAATTGTGCAGAAAAGGAGAGAGGAAGGACAAAGAGGGTAAACTTTCCTGGGAGTAAGTTCCAATAAGCCCAGTCCCCAGAGTTGAGGACGGGGTACAAATTATACTTTTTCAGTGATCACTGATGTTAATTAAGTCCAACTGCAGGTGGACAGAAGTTCATCCTGGCAAGTTATTCATGATACATGTTTTTGTAGATGCATGGCATACGTGTCGTGTGGGACACAGGAGGCAGCAGCACTAACTTGCAGAGGTGTAGTAAAATATTGATGCCTAGGAATATTCACAGATGGGATTTCCTAGTTATTCAAAATTCCAGGGTAACTGAAGAATAACCAGATTTAAAAAATTCATATTGAAAATGTATATTTAATGTTGTTTCCTTAATAACATTTAGAAAATGTTTTGGAGAGGAAATGCAGTGTAATTTTAAGAATATAGTCCCTAAATCTAGACAGCTTGAGTTTATTTCCCATCTCTTCCATGTTTTAGTTGTGGCACACTATGTATTTTGAGCTTTTGTTAATTTATTCAACAAATACTAAGAGTGTATGGTTTCTAGAGCTACAACAATGAACAAAAATTGACAATGGCCTGCTTCCATGAGCATAATAGCCTAAAGGTAAAATACTGACTGTGTGAAGTGCTATGAGGTAAATGAAGCCATGAGACAGAGAAAGTGGGTTTTGAACTTCTGGAAAGGGGTGGCCAGTTAGCAATATTTCTCACCTTTGAGTTGTAGGGTATAAAACATCTAAGTGATGATTAAGAGTTGAATAGCTCAGGACAGGCACTGAGGGTGGGTTCTAAGCAGAGAATGTTTGCTGGACTGTGAGCCAAGTGATTTGGTCTTTTCCAACGATGGTGAAAACATGGCATGGCAGGAGTGCAGAGTAAAGTGAAGCAGTGCATGGAAGGAGGATGGTAAAAGACCAAGTTCTGAAGACATAGGTCTTTGTAGGGGCCACTTTGGAGACATTAGCCTCAGTGGAAGGGTAAGCATTTTAAACAAGGGCATCTGGCAAAGAATTCACCGAACTTTCTGCAGTCTCATAACCCCTGGACACTGTGGGATGTTGTCTCTGTGCCAGTCCCAGCTCAGCTGCAAAGTAACTTTGTGAACTTTGGTTAACCAGGTAACATATTTGGTCCTCATTCTACTCAACTCTAATCAGAGTTTTTAAATTCATTTTCTCTAAGTTCTTTCTGGCTTTAAATTTATGTTATCAAAGCTATTGATAGTGATATGAAGGTTTCAGATTGATTTGGGAGGTATACCATATTTCACAAAATTCATTTGATTTTTTAGTTTCTTCCTTTTTTTTTTTTTTAATACCTACTGGCAATTAGTAAGCGTGACACCTGACTTGATAAAATAATAGTAAACTAGAATCTTGTTGCAGCCATAAAATGTTTTTAATGAGAATAGACAAATGTCTAGGTTTCAGCAGAAGATTTATCTACAGTTTCTCAAACTTCCTAAAATACAGAAACAGAGAGAAATTCTAAATATGGAGCATCTCCTTTCAAGTGTTTAAAAAATATCCCTTTATTAAAGCCAATCACAGAAATGTACATAGCCAAAGAGCTGGGAACATTCAAGTTTCAAGAAGGGAAATTCTAGCCCGGCTTCCATGAAAACGAGCCAGCCCTTTGAGCTTTGTATGTATGGAGAAGAGCTGGGTTCTGATCAGTGATGATTTATGTCTGATCCCCAGTTGGATATCTGTGAAGTTGAATACATTTCTAGTGTACATGATTATAGGAAACTCTTGGCTAGAAAAAACCACTGAGAATTTTTAAAAATCAAATGTGGGGAAGACAGAACATATTGGCAAACGCTTTATGTAAATTATATGATCATTCTAAAATGAAGACATCTTATTTACTGTGTAGCTTACAGTCAAAGGTTCCTCAACATCCTTAGTGGTAGTATAATTTTATTTTCATGTTACGTAGGTAGCAAAAAGTCATATTAGCATTCTTACTGGGAAGAAAAAAAAGAAAGTGATTTGTCTCCTATCTCGCTCCACACTAGAAGCAACTATATTTAACAGAAAATCTACCTGGATCATTGTTAAAATCATGAATTTATTTCACAGTTCATTTGTCAAAGAAATTATTAAGTGCTTATCATATGCCATGCACAGTGACATGTCCATCCATGCTGACAATAAGACAGACAAAGTTTCTGCTTCTCATGAAATTTATAAACTGATATATGAGTACTAGGCATGGAAAGAGAGCATTGAAAAGGCAATCCTTGCCTTCTGTCCAAAGCCAGGAAAAACTGAATAGCAATGTTTAAGCTGAGACCTGAAGTAAAAGTCCATGAGCAATATCTGAGAATTTAGTTAAGAAAAGTTTCGACTTCTCAAGAACTGGAGAGCCAATCAATCTCAAACTTTTGTCTTCGTTTTGAGAACACCACGCAAGATGCAAGCTTTACCAAGTTTTTGACAGTGAGAACTCTACTTGCAGCACTTTGTTAAAACTCTCCTGGGTATCTCCACATGTATTTCAGCCTCAGCACCATTAAGGGATTGGGCATGAATATTCTTTAAACCTTTGATCATTTCAAGAGGGTACAATAGAATAGGAGGAGTCTTTCATGCTGGCAATTCTTATGTCATTGTCCAATGTAATACATAACACACCTGTCATCTTCACAGTACAAAGCGCCTGTTGCTTTTTAAAAATTCAGCCCTAAGGGTCTCTCCTGTGATATGTGACCTAAAAGACAGATAACTAGGGGGATATTTTGAGTGAAGGAATCCTGAGTTTCATTGCTTTTGGATGTAACCACCTCCAGAGCTGGGAAAGGAGTTGCTTTTTAATTAGAGAGATTAAACCAGGAATGTATTTTTCTTCTAACAAAAGAAAAAGCCTTAAGCTCAGGAGAGTTCCGAGTGTCTATACCTTGCCCAAGATGCAGGATTCGCTTCTTTAAAATGACTCAACCATATGTCTGGATCTAGTCTGTCTATATTCACTTTTTTGTTGTTCAAACTTCAAACTTATAAGTAACTATCCAGTGTCCTGGAAATAGTGGGCATATTTCCTAATTTATCCTTATTGATATGGTTCAGCTTATAGTAAAAGAACTCTAGATTGCTTAATACTACAACTGTGGTAGAGGCAGCTATCTATATAAACCAGAGCAGAGAAAGAAAGACTACTTAATGGGATTTGAGGAGTTCACAGAAGGATTTTAATTTAAGAAATTTATTTGCCTTTGACACTTTGTTTCTCCATCACTGGAGAAAGAAGCAACGTATAGATTTAAGCTACATAGGGACTACAGGTGAGAATGAGACATGAAAGATTTGGTTGGAGTTTGCAGTGTTCTTAGCAGTCCACAGAGACCCATTCACAATTTCCAATAGGAGGTTGCTGTGTTCCAGCCATTGTTTTCGTAACAGTGATAAGATCTGAGGCAAAATCCTACACATTGGATCTGAGCACACATGTCCATACCATTAGTATGAATGAGCTCCTTATATTGATTGGAATACCATAGTAACCCAGATGGTCTGAAGGAAACTCAAATGACAGCAAATATAGTTATAATGGCTACCATCTTACTACATTAGACAGATTTAATCCCTATTCACAGTGACCAGTTCAACTCCTAATCATGTGCTAACCATTCAACACTGTGTTTCAATCTCAAATCAAATTTTCATGCTATTCAATACCTCTCACCAGGGAACCCCACCCGATCCCTTTAACCTCAGCTACTGTCCCTGCCCCTACTATATCTGATAGTTCTGTCCTGATTAAATCTTCACTGTCATTTTAATTCACATGCAATTCCAAGCTTCCGTGATTTTGCATGTGTATTCCTTTTGTTCAGAATTCATTTTTTTTTTTCTTCAGTTCTCTTCACATTCCAACTTATCTTTAAGATAGGTTCAAACATTACTTCCATAATTAAAGAAGAGTGCTGGCTCTTTCAGTGAGGCTTAATACTCCCACTTCCACATGACCATGGTTGTGACCCATTTTAGTACTTCATTCAAATATTTGTCGAGCAACTATTTTGTACCAGGTATACTATTAGGAGTAAGGATACTATGGTGAGCTTGCGATATTGCAGTTAATTTTTTTTTCCACGTTTAAGACTTTCCCACTAGATGTGGCTATCTTGATGATGGGCTCTATTTTAATTTTTTGTATATCCCAAGGATGTACAGAAATGAGGTATTAAATAAAGTGCTCAGTAGCTGCCTGATTTACAAATTGATTTAATAAGCATATTTTAATGGGACCTTGATTATGAACACAGTAATACTATCTGCATCTCTTGGTATCAAACCACTGTCTTCTTATGCACTTTATGTTTCAGGGAGTTTGGAAAATTATTCACTCACTTATCAAATCAGTTTTGAGTGTATAATCCAGATCATGCCATTATTCTCTCCTTTCCTCATAACACCTTGCTTGTTTCTTGTCCTCTAGGCCATTTTCCTTAGCCATTGTGACCCCCTTTTATTCCCCAGGTAAATTAAGTCAACATAAGGAGTTAAAGAGAACCTTTTAAAGATCACATATTTCATTTTACTATGGGACTACAAGGAGTGACGAATTGTATCATAAGTCATTCATATTTCACTGTAGACAAGTAGGAGTTTATAGAATTTTGAGATTTTAGATTTGATGAGATTTTACAGGTTACCTAATTCCTCATCCTACAATAGCCTCTATTTCGTCTCTGATGAAGCTTGCAGGCTGTTTGAATGCTTCCAATAAGGGAGGCCACACCATGTCTCACAACATTTTAAGCTATGTTTAATGTTCTCAAGGTTGCTTTTTGTTATGTTCTTATTTTGATCCAAAGTCTATCCTCTTATAACTTCCTAATGCTGGAAAGTTGTTAGAGTGAGTAATAATTCAGTGTAACAAGTTGCAAAGCATTTTAGAAAAATAAAAAATAAAAACTCAGCAAGGTTGTTGAGGTGAACTTTAAAGTCAAGTGTGCCAGAGTGCAGGCTGAGCTCTTACCTTATTTTTGTTACTATGTGGCCCAGGGTAAGAGGTTGAGGCTAATAACCCTTAAAGCAATTAGAGATTCTCTTTGCAAGTTTCTGCTCTATTGCACCACTGGAAGCTCTAACTCACCCCCTCTGGGTAATTAACTAGCCTGTTGGATCTTGGCCATCTACACGTTTTACTTTCCTAGTTTGTGTCAGTTAATCAACATTTACAGAGTACCTGCTGGGACAAGACTCTGTTCTAGGCTCAATGGAAACATTAACCAACAGTGGCCATGGCAGTAACAGTTTTTTTTTTTTTTTTTTTTTTTTTTCCAGAGCCTGTGTTAAAGAGAAAGGAAAAAAGGAAATGGAATGCAACACTCCATTTCTCATTCTTAGTGTTCTTTCTCTGAACTTCTGGAGTATCCTACAAAAGACAGCAAACTGTATTTTCCGGAAGTCTGTAGTTACAAATATTTTGCTTAATATTCCTTAAGAAACAGCCATTCCTTAAGAAACATCCTCTTCCTTCCCATTGTGCACATGCATATACAAGGTAGTTCAAAAAGTTCATGGAAAGATTTGTATATCTTTTAATTCTATTTTTCCATAAACCCTTTGAAGTACTCTCTCGTATAACAATGTTCTGACTCTATAGAGGATAAGCCAGGTGTCTGACCATGTTTGCCTCAGATACTGCATCTGTCACTCAGCAGGGATATATCTGGCTATAGAGTCCTTAAGCCAAGGTCCATGGATTCATAGTATGTGCACAAATTGGCTTCATGCTTTAACCCTTCCCCAAATTGCATGTGAATATATGTGCATGCTACATTTTCAGGAGTGTAGGAGTTCATGACTTTCATCAGAAAATAAACGCTAGGTATTATGAGCTACACAAAACCATGACAAGCAGAAGGTAACCATGAGCAGCTCCTTCTCTATATCCAGTAACTGTCTTATTCAAATAACTAGTTTTCTCTTTATTGTGGGTTTATCTTTGTTCTCTGTGCCAAAAATGCAGAACAAAACAAAACAAAATGGAAACAGAACATAAACAACAACAAACTTCTTATAGACATCTATTAATGGTTCTATGAGTATTGGAAAATTTTTTTTTAAAAGACCTATTGGAAATCTTAAAACAGAAATAAAATATTTAGTTGAAGTTAACTTCAGAGTCACTATACATTCAGCATTGATCAGGTGGTACCTTATCACCACTGTTTACTAAATGGATATAAATATGTCTTTAAATGGAACAAAAAGTAGAAACAAAATAGAAAATGGAGTTACAGTTAAAGATAGTGACTGAATGGGTCAACGATCAAAGCTTTGCTTGATAGATTTTTTTTTTTTTTCCCTCTCTGTGTTTCATTATTTCTGGGGCCTGTCAGTTGCCCTGGGGGAAACAGTTTGCTGCCAGGAGTTTTCCCGAGGAAAGCGTTTAGGGGGACAGGGGAGAGAGAAAAGCAGTTAAAAGGCTTTTGAATTCAACAAATGTGTCCTGGGAGCCAAATGGAACGGGGTGAAATCCTAGCTAACACCCGTGGGAATAATTTGTTGTTAGCAGCATCTGGAAAAGAAGTGTGGGCAGCTGCGGAGTTTTGTTTAGAGAACAAACAGAAGAAAAAGGGCTTTTCAAAGATAGGTTTACAGCCAGGAGGGGGAGGGAGGAAGTGATGGAGGCCTCGGATGAGTGCAGGGATTTAGGAAGGGGATTTAATAGACTGAATAGCAGGTCACAGCTGAAGAAGAGACACCTGAGCGAGAGACATCAGTGGGACCCCGCGGTGCGAGTGCCGGGCTGCGAACCTAAAGCAAACCCAAATTAAATAAATAGTTGGTGATTCCTCCGGCCGCTTCTACCACTAAGAATGTGTTTTCTCTCAAGAACAGTGTATTTTGACAATCCGTATTAATCGCGGAGACGGGTGTTCTTGCTGATCCCGCGGGCGGCCCTGCTGTCCTCGCCGCCTTCGTTTTCCTGCCTTCGCGGGCGACGGGCGCGGGGCTGGACAGTGACTGCCCGGCCACCCAGGGACAGAGCCCGCCGCCCTCGCCTGCATTGCTCCTTTAGCAGGCACCGGCTCTAGAACAGTATTTCAATTACAGGAAAAGGGGAGTAAAAAAGCCACAAACACTGCCGTGGAGAATAGTCTGGTCTGTGGCCATCATCCTAACTTGGCCTTTCCTTTCCCAGTTCCACGGCTTCCCTTCCTGTCAGTACCACGGGCTATCCAGAGTCTGAGCAAAAGGAGAAGGCGACACCTCCCGGCCACCGTGTGGTCCCACTGTCTCCACCCCGGGGCGCAGTCAAGGCCAAGGGCTTCCCAGGCTGCTCGGGCTTAGCGCTTGGCTCCTTCGGTCAAGCCTGTCCATGAAATAATTTTGAACCCACCTGGAAGGCTCTCACTTTCCTTCTAGTGCAGGGAGTAAGTAGTGGTAGTGAGGGGAAAGTTAGGACTGAGCCAAAGTTCACTTCTGGGTTCTCCTATTTCCCTTTTCACCTCCCCAACTGCAGAGCGTTTGAGGCGTCCTCCTGTGCAGGCGCGCCTTCTGCGACTGCTAAGGGACTCCCCAGAATGCTGACCTGAGCAGGAACTCGGTTGATTCTAGCCCTCCTGTGAATGTTTGACTACCACAGACGATTCCGACCCAAAGATAGCTATCATTTATTAGGAGGGTAAAGTAGCATAGTGTTTACTGCCTGCCTAGTCTCTTTGGTTCTAGCGTCTGAGTTTGAATGTGGCTCCCCTACTTGTTAGCTGTGAAACTCCAGACAAATCACTAAACCTCACAGTCCTTCAGTTCCTTTATCTGCAAAATGGGTTGTTGCAGGAATAAATGAGATAATATATGTACAATGTATAGACTAGAGCTGGAATCGCATCCCACTACATGTGCGTTACATATTACTGCCATGTATCACAGCACTGTCATTACCATTGTGTTCCAGGGGTTGTGTGAAGTGTTTACATATGCTGCTTATTTGTATAAATGATGCCCTGTGAAATGCATTTCAATTATCATCAGGTTTACATATTAATAAGAGACAGAGCCAATATTATTTTCCAGACCCTATACTTTTAAAACTTATGCTGACAAATGACAGAAGATATTTTAGATATCTGACAATATTGCAAATAAATTATAGTAATATCTCTTTTTATTTTTATTTATTTCTTTGTATTAGTCTGTTGGCAGGGAGTACATGAAGCTCAGTATTTTATTTTATCATAGGAAGA
Source organism: Cynocephalus volans (assembly GCF_027409185.1). Classification (NCBI taxonomy): domain Eukaryota; kingdom Metazoa; phylum Chordata; class Mammalia; order Dermoptera; family Cynocephalidae; genus Cynocephalus; species Cynocephalus volans. The sequence continues at coordinate 36,614,415 of NC_084472.1, read as the reverse complement.
TCCCTAAAAGGAAGGAAACTTTGATTATCGTTGCCCTTTAACAGATAAAATGGTTAACTTTTAATGTTTTTTCTTAAAACCTACATACAGTTACAGAGCTAGTAAGTGATAATGATGGAGCCACAGATCTTTTCAGAGCCCAAATTCTTAGCAAAGTGTCCCCTGTAGAAAATGGTGATGGCAATGACATTCAATAAGACAATTTGATAAAATTTTGGTGCTGAATAAAAAGGGCAGCATTAGAGATTCAGAACCAGGCCTTTTTCCTAATGGTCCAGAGAAACATTACCATCATCACAGTCATCATCATCTTAACAATAACCTAATGAGCATCACCCTTTATATATTTTTAAATAGCCTCATGTTCAATATCTGATTTCTCCTTTACCACATATTTTTGAGACTTGTGGTTTTATTCCATTTGAGACATAATAAAACTGAGACACATAAAGGATAAAGAACTTGTCAAAGCTAACAAAGATATGGCCCAAGTCTCTTAATGACTCATTTCATTCTCTTAACATTTACTCTATTTTTTTATTTTAATTTATCAATATACAGTGTAGCTGATTTTCATGTCCCTTTATCAATTCTTTCTTTTCCCCCCTCTCTTCTCCTTCCACCCCCATCAACATCATATCTGTTCACTTGTCTTAACAAGTTGAAGGAATTGTTGTGATTGTTATGTCTTCTTGCCCCCCCATTTATTTGTTTGTATGTGTATTTATTTACTTTTATTAGTTCCCGCAAATAAGTGAGAACATATGGTATTTATCTCTCTGTGCCTGGCTTATCTCATTTAATATAATTTTCTCTAAGTCCATCCGTGTTGCTGTGAATGGTATTATTCCATTTTTTTTAATAGCAGAATAGTATTCCACATGTAGATATACCATATTTTCTTCATCTACTCATCCAATGATAGGCATTTAGGCTGGTTTCAACTCTTGGCTATTGTAAATAGCACTGCAATAAACATGGGAGTACAGATATCCATTCTACATGATGATTTCCATTCCTCTGGGTACATATCCTGCAGTGGGATAGCTGGCTCCTATGGCAGATCCATCTGTAATTGTTTGAGGAACCTCCGTATCATTTTCCATAGAGGCTGCACCATTTTGCAGTCCCACCAACAATGTATGAGAGTTCCTTTTTCTCTGCAACCTCGCCAGCATTTATCATTCAGAGTCTTTTGGATTTTAGCCATCCTAACTGGGGTTAGATGGTATCTCAGTGTGGTTTTGATTTACATTTCCCAAACGCTGAGTGATGTTGAACATTTTTTCATGTGTCTGTTGACCATTCGCATATTTTCCTTTGAGAAATGCCTATTTAGATCCTTTTATTCTGACCAACTTTTGAAAAAATCCCCCCCCCAAATGGGCATTTCTCTCCCCTACTCTTCTACCAGTAACTTCTAATTAGTAGATGAGATTTAAATTGTGTGTATGTAGGTGTGAAAGTTAAACCACGTGGTTGAATAATAAAATAACAACAATAATAATCTATTTTAATTATTCTCATTTTTAATGTTAATGTTTTCATTTAGCAAAGTTGCTTTGAGATATTGCTCTCTACTAGGCAAAGTTTAGTTATAGAAATGAATAGATAGGGTCTCTGAACTCAAGGATTTGAAAGTCCATGAGTAGAATAGATACAGGTACAAATCCCAATGATACAGTATTGCAACAGAGGTGTGACACAGGGCTGTGAAATATGGATTCTGTCTTAGAAATCTAGGGTGCCTTCAGAGAGGAGAGGGTATTATAACTGGAACTTAAGGGGATTACCAGTAATTCACCAGGCTGATAAGGGATGTAAGGAATTGTAATTACGCTGAATATCGTGTGCAAAGAAAGGCCCATGTGCATAACTGTGACCCAGGTCATTTCTCTTAGAAAGAGCTCAGTAATATTAATGTCTGGAATCATGTAACCACAGTCAGTCCTATTTGGTTATTCCGGGTAAAATTATCTGAGAAGAGTACAGGCCTGAGTATGAAGAGAATTCCCAGTGCTGTATTCCTGACTTGTTGCTAATTAGCTTTGTGGTTTTAGGGAAATCACCTTTTCAAGACTTCAGTTTTCTCTTTTGTAAAAAAAAAAAAAAAGAAAGAAAGAAAGAAAAGAAAAGAAAAAGAAAAGAAAAAGGAAAGAAAAAGGAAAGAAAGTTGGCCAAAATTCCCTAAAATCTTTTCATGTCAGTGCATAATACTTCAAAAAATGACAGAAGCATTTTTTTTTTTCCCACCAGATTCTCTGGGTGAGCTGATGTTCATTTGGCCCAGGTGTTTTTGTAATTGTGATAAATTGAACAAATACTGAATGCTCAGTGGCCTTCAGAACTCATCCAGCCACCTGTGGGGTAGACTGTCCGTCTAACCATGGTTGAAGAAACCACCCACCCACTGACCCACTTCTATTGCCTTAGGTATTTCAGACATGAAATTTTATGAAACTTTAATAGGCCAATAAATTATTCAGAATAAAGAAAGTATATGTGTACACACACGCACACACTAATTTAGGAATTAATTTCTCTCCCTTGAGGCACAACATCAGGATCCAAAGTAGATGCTCTGTACTGGGCATACCTGAGTAACATCTCAAAGTTCTTTGGATTTTGTTGGTTAGGCCCTGTAGCTCACAAACAAAAAATCATTGAAACAAAGAACCATTCAAACAAATGACCCACTCAAGAAAAATGAACTGAATTATGAGCACACATGCTGGATCTAGAACAGACTTAGCTGTCCTGAATGGTTACCCTCTGTTTTTCTCTCTCATGTATAACAAGCTCTCTCTTTCCCGTGTGTCTAATTCGTGTTTCACTTTCCCCTTTCTATAGTTGTTTTTCTATTTCTTTTTTAATTTCTTATGTGTACACTTTGCATGACTATCGAAATATCTGGTTCTAACTTTACTTCAGGATTTGCATTCATACCTTCTACCACCTGCTCTTCCTCCTCATATCCCATAATTCAATTTTGTGGGAAATTGTTTTATGACATATTTACATTGCACACCATCTTGCATATGCATTTGAGAAAGTCTTCTGGGGCATTTGTCAATCCTTTATTTCTAGAGTGAATCATCATAATATAATTTACGGAGCTGCATATCTTGATCTTCTGTGGAAGGATGAATCGGGCTAGGGAAGGGATGGTCAGAATGTGATCAAATGTGAAGAATTGCAGAGTTCTTGATGTAGGAAGACACTCTTGCCACCTGAAGAAGGCAAAGAGTCTCTGGTGGTTAGGAGAAATGAGAAACTAAAAAAAAAAAGTGAACTGAAAAAATTGGTAGTTGGAAATCAAGCTATACTGACATATTTTAATACAGAGACCACGTGGAAAATAGTTGATGTTACTGGAGTAAATGGCTGATTAATTTTATTGTAATCCACTGTAATTCACCAGGTCCTATTTGTCTTTGCCCTAGCCAAGAAAAATCAAATAATGAAAAAAAAATGGGAGATTATATTCATTTATTTGGCAATTATTTGTTGAGCATTTACTCTATATAAACCACATCTTATCTCATAACAGCATGCTTATCACTTGAGGTTATCATGAAATAACAACAGACCCTCTAGATAAATGTTGGGGATATTAATTACTTTAGGATGATATTGTGATTGCAGAAAGTCAAGAAGAGAAAGAGAGTTTGCCTTGAGCCAAATAGCCTGACTTCTTTACCCTGTCCTTTCTTTCCTCTTCCCCTCCATACCATTTTTATCGCTGCTGACACCACCATCACTCCTAGTCTCTGCAAGATCACTGGGAAAGTACGTGCACAGAAGAAGAAAACTGTAACCAAATAAATGTATATTGTTATCTGGGGATTCGGCCTCCATTGCTGACTCAATAGGACCCCTCTTCAGTTAGGCTAGGTAGATCTAGATTTCAAAATCTAAATCTAAGCAAGTTTAAAAGTCTATACTTTATAATGTCAACCAAAATGTAGACCTGCATTTAAAATTGTAACACAGCAATTGAAGAAATTTACATACCATCCATACTCATGGGGGGGTGGGGGGGAGCCAGAAAAAATGTTAAAAGGGAGTTTACTACAGTGGCTATATTAGATCTGCCCAGTCCACCCAGCGGGCTTTTTAGAAGATAGAGTCATTATGTTCCATTGAGGAGATAAGGTGACTTTCAGAGGAAGTGACTTTTGAGCAGGATCCTGAAGAATGAATAGGAATTGGACAAGCAGAGAGAAGGGAATAGAAAATTCTAAGCAGGTAGAACACTAAGAGAAAGGCACAGAGAGGCCAAAACCTTGAAGAATTTATAAGACCCAAAAAAGAATTTGGGTTGGTTAGAGCTAAAGATACATAGAGGGTGAAATGAGAGCAAAGGAAATAGGAGCCCATGACATTTTTGAGTCAGAAGGAACAACACTATTAAAGTCTCCCATTAGGAAGATTAATATGGAAATAAGCATAAGACAAATATAAGTAAACAGTGATTGGAAGTAGAGACACCAGTCAGGAAAACACTGAAAGGACACGGGTAAAAAAAGGAGTGAGTGCTACTCAGGCATTTTAAATGGTAAGCGGACAATGAATGAGAGATGTTTTATGAAGGCTGAAGCTGCTGAACTGGAAACAAAGTCAGCGTTGTGGGCAAGGTAAAGGAAAAAATGAAAATGATGCAAAGATGAGAGTTTAAATCTGAGATCCTGCAAGGAGTGTTGTATAGTTACTTAGAAAGGGAATAGCCAAGGAAGAAAGAGTTTGCAGGTAAAACCATATATTCACTTGTAAATTTAATGAATTGAGAAAGTCTGCAGAACACCCCAGATAAGAATTCTTGCAAGGTATTAGAAATGCAGAAATGCAGTTCCAGAAAGAGCTTAGCTTTACAGTATTTCTCATAGAGGTGATTTTTAAATTTATAAGACTGGATTATATTTTTATATAGTCAGTGCAGAAGGCCCAAAGGTGGGGGGCGGTGGGCAGAGCAGAGTTTTAGGAAACACATAAAGTATAGGAAGAAAAAGAGAGGGAAAAAAGGGAGCCAGAAACAAGAAAGTATAGTATCAGAGAGAATAATATGTATGTATAAAATGGTAGGTACTGAATAACAAGAAAGATTCAGGATGCTGCAGAATTAGAGAAAAGAAAAAAATATGTCTTACATGTAAGAGTATTGTAATCTTCAAAAAAAGCTGTGTGTTGCCTGAATAGTGGGAATGAACAAAAATCAGATTGTGAGAGACTGAGAAGTCTGTGGTTAATAATCAATTCAATTCAAGATTTGCTCAGCCCTCCATCAGCAAAGGGACCAACAGTATCAATGCAGAATTGAATTCTAAAATACTTCAAATCTTACCAAAAATGGTAGAAGTTATGGAATAAACTGTGCCACAGGAGACTGTAGGTAACAAACACAGAGGTCAATTGCCTCCATTAGTTAGAACTTGAGTTCTCAGTGTATTAAAAAATAAAAATAAAAAATAAAATAAACAACAACTATTAAGTATTTCTGAGATAAAATAAATTGATTTATTAAAGGGTTTTTTCTCTGTTTTCAAAAGATACTTTTATTTTTTGTAGCATAGCATACTTTACTGGTATTTCAACAGTAGGTTCCAACCAAATTCTAGCATCATCAGGGCATTGATTTCAGAGAGAGCCATGAGGACAGTGATGGTGGTGATGGTGATCATTGCTGCACCTGCAGGAGCACCCACCCGATTTCAGATGCTTGATGAGATGATTTATGCTTGCTCCTATCTCCTTCTTAGAGAGGAGGAAGGATGCTATTTATTCTTCACAAATCTTGTATTTGGTAGAAACATCTCCCTTTGAGCTCCTTAGCCTTCAGCAATCATGGAATTACAATAATATTATGCAGCCCTTCTCATTCTCAAAGTACTTGGTAAATATTAGCTAATTAGTTCTTCAAACACTCATGAGAGTTTTCTAAGTATGTATTATTGTTTTTATTACCTTCTTACAAATGGAGGCCATCTGTGTACATAACTCTTCCAAGGAAGTAAAGGGCATTATTGGAAAAGTCAAAAATCAAACTAAAAAATATTTAATTTTTTAGGTCATCACCTGGCTCCAGGACCACGTGTTTCACTTCTTACGGGAAACATTTACTCTGATGTAATTAGTCATGGCAATTTTCAAGTACGTCTGAAATTCAACAGCATAACATTCATTTATTTCATAGGTATTTAAAAAGTCTCCCTTCACCACCACCCCTACTTGCATGCATCCAACGTACAAGGTGAAAATCACCTTTACATACTATTTGATGACTTCAGTTTATAACTCTGAAGTGGTGGTTTAGGCAATTACTGAAGCTCATATTGATGAATAATCTCATCAGAGGCTGTGGAGGTCTCTCCCTACTGTCTTTTCCTTATTCTCTGTGTCTTCTCTCCACCGCTTTTTACCCCAGTTTTGATCCAGTAGAAGACTCAATGAAGGAAAACTTTATAGTGAAAGATACTGTAGCTCCCAATTCTTATAAGCCTTATTCATTTTTGACTATAACGAATAAGCTTTTATATAACTTTATGGAATTTTAAGATGTCTTATATTTCTGATCAAACAACTTTCTTCATAAACTTTTCCAAATTAGCTTCAAAATTTTTATCCTTATGTTAATTTTAAGCATCTTTCCCAGTTGTATTTTTGTGTCTTCCAGTTTGGTACCAACCTCAGTTGAACTAAAATAAAATTGTTTATATTCTTAGCATGTTAACTCTTTGTCCTAATTTTTCTCTGTCAGTGGTGCTGTCTTTCTCCAGGTTGTCTGAGCCCCAAACTTGTAAGCTTCTACAAAAACAAAAATAACATCATATCAAATCTCACTATAGCTTGATGGTCTGTATCCATCCTCTTCTGCTTTTTTTTTCCCACTCCTATGACTACCCACTCAGTACTTATACAAGCCCATTTTAATAGGCTCCTGGTTTGCATTCAAAATGCTTTGCCTTAGTTGATGACCAAATCTTATATATAATTCGGTGGGGATAATCCTGTGTTATAGTAGCAAATACAGGTGAAGGTGAGCCAGAAGAGGGGAAAAAGTCACAGACTTTCTGTAGAAACTAATAAAACGCAATGGGTTATATCAACTAGTACCTGAAAGCGTTTTACCTTTCAACATCTCTCCCATGCTGGACAGTATGCCCTCTAACATCTGGGTGGATGGTTTTCCAGGACAGCATGGAGAATTCTAATACATGTAAAATAAAAATTAAAAAAAAGCAAAACAACAGCAAAAACAAACAAACAAATAAACCAACAAGCCACCACAGTGACCAACAATGACAAAACTATGGAGCCAGAAACACAGAAGCTACTGTTCTGGAAAATAACCTAAGAGTACATGAGCAGGCCCCTATGCCTGAGAAAGGGAATTCTCCAAAGTTAGGAAGACATAACAAAGATGCGTCCAGTTCTTGCAGACGTGGGTGTGTATCTCTTTTCTAGGGTCATGTCCACCCTATTTATTATTTTCAGTGTTTGACTGGCTGGTTGCCCTTGTTTGGTTTATTTGGTCTTGTTTTGGTCTGGGTTTCAACTATCATTTTATATTTTCATCCCTAAAGAATCTTATTTCACTATAAGGCCATGGCAGACCAGTGTGCCTGAGGTGAGTGAATGTTAGTGGATTGAAGATCCCGCTGGGATTGAGGATCAGTGCCTGTAGCATCCATTCACATCTCAGTAGAAACAGAGAGCGCTTCTGAGTTGGGCCAGCTGTGTGTTCCCATCAGAGCATGATTTTCTTCTTATCTTTTACTTTTGTGTTTATTTTCTTTTGTCAACTTCTTGTTCATTGACATTTTGTGGAGAAACAACACCAAGCAGAAAATGGCAGTTATTTGGGCAATTTGATTACATTAGTTGTTTTCTTGTTGATCAGGTGGTTATGTGTGTATTTATAAGCCTTCTACGTGTTGCTTGCTCTCTTATAGAGCTTTGTTCTACTTTGTTAATCCTGTGTCAGCCACTGGAGTATATGTTCTTCAAGGAATGACATGTGACTGCAGAATTTAGCATAACAGTCATACTAAATGGACCTGCACTACAATCTAGATTAACGGTAAATTCTTATGAAATGAAAAAGTGATACTTCTTTCCCTAGAAATCATAATAAAGATAATATAGCGAACAAGTATTTATATTTAGGGGGTGCTTGGAAGAAGACATATATATATATATATTCTAGAAATTACTAAACAACATCTAGAAAATATCCTGATTGTGTTCAGTGGAGTACATGCCTGAGTAGTTAATGAATGTAAAACACAGGAGAGGTCAGTTTGGGTTGTTTTAAAGAAAAAAAAAAAAAATAGGAGAAGATGAGAATCAAACACATGATCTAGGATATTGAAATAAAAGTCTATCCCTCCAAACTATTATTTTATCTTTCATAATATTCTGTTTTTATTTATATTGATCAGTCCAATATCTTCAAGTTATCCTGTTTATTGCTGTTATCTGTAGATATATGTGCTTATAAATAGGCTGTAAATTATGTTCATTCCTTTAATAATAACCTGGAAGCAAAGAGGGCTGCTGTTATTGTGGGTTATTATTCCTGCACAAGAGATGACAGGAGAGGCAGAAACTATTTGGAGCTCAGTCTGAATTGCAGTTTTAAGCACCTCTGATGTAGTGCATGTCTGGAGGTGGCATTTCTAACCTTTTTATCACCTGGGTTCCATGGATCAGAATAAATGATAACAATAGCTCACCGCCTTCTGCTGGACAGATTCGCTACTTGAAAAATGATCACGGCCCTATTAAGAGAAGCCACACCGCCCTAATGGGGAGCAGATCACAGCCCAGGTCTCTCTGAGCCTGTCTCTCTCTCTGTGAGGGGACATGACCTTGCCTGTCCTTTTCCCTGGGATCAGTTGAATGATAGACTTCCTTTCTTTCCCTGAATTGTTACAGCAAGAGAAGAGGAAGCATTGCAGATTTTTTTTTTTTTATTTTCCTTCAGAAAAGACACATGGCCCAATTTAACATCCCCATTATCCATGTGTCTGTCCACAAAAGCTCTATTTGAAAAGGCCCTATGGTTTCACAATGATGACAAGCCCTTTCCAATGCCAAAGACTCTCCCTGTCTTCAGTGTAGCTGGGGCTCCATTTTCATACTTGGAAGAGATACGTTTACTAACTGCCCCTAAAACTTCCTTACACTGACCCACCCCTCAGATTTTGCTCCAGTCTCCCTTTTCATGAATCATATCCAGTCCCTCCTTTTATGTCCACATATTGTAGTTCTCCTTCAAGATATAATTCAAATTCTACATTCTCTCTGAAGCAATCCTTACCCATTCTGACTCACAATACTATCTTTTCCTTTTGAACTAACTATATATTATTCTCAGACCCAGTATAGACACTGATACTTATCATACCATATTCATTTATTTATGGTGCAAGAATGTAAGACCTGATCTTATTATATTTTATTTGATTTTCTTCCCTTTATCCCCATGCCTTCTTTCATCTCCCCCATAATTACCTGATCTTATTTGTATCATATATAACCTTAAACATGTATGCATCTATTAAATTTTTAGAATATTATTTTGTGGATATATGAGTTTTAAAAATTATATAAATAGTATTGTGTAATATTTTTTATTTTCTCTCTTACGTGGTACTCTTCATTAAATCATTAGGAAAAAAATAGATTACTGATAAATGATAGATGGATAAATAGATGAAGTAATAGGAAGTAGAAAGTAGATAGATAGTATACAGATAAATCAGGGGAAACCTCACAGACTCATGTTCAGTGCTCCAGCACAACTTATCTCAGAGAAAGGACAATCCGACCAAACTGTCTTATTTACTGTATAGTCCTCATTTTAAACTTCAAACAGACAAAGAAACAAACAAAAAACAAATGGAGAGTTCTTGGCCAGGAAAGGTCCATGTTGCCAGGTAAGTTGCATGGCTCAATGAAGAATGAATGAGTAATGCTTTTCGTCCTGCTCTCACTTAAAGACAACAAGCACTGGACCATCTCAGAGAGTACTCTTCTCACCTAGATTTTTTATCCAAGTTGGTGCATGTCTGTCCACACTCCGCGTATGGATATAAATGTCCACATCTGACCCTTCCTCCATACTAGGCTGAAAGTAATGTTAAAATTCCAAGAATTTCAGAAGTGAGACTGCTTCTAAAATGTACATTATTTTCACATAGAGTGAGGGCAGGATTGTATGATGACTTTGTGTACCCTAAGCACTTTTGCCTTCGTGGGCCTCTTCACCCATTAAAAAACACACAACCAACCAACCACAATATATATTATATTTAGTGACTGTAAGCATAAGAATGGATTTATAATCCATTCTGAATTTATTATTATATATTCATTATTTTTACATTCATTTTTCTTTTGATTTTAAAATGAATTAAAATTAAAATATTGTCCTGGCCCCTAAAATTGTCGTGAGCTCCAGGTACTGCACCTACTGTGCATAATATGCCCACTGGATATGCTGGCAAGAAGGTGAATTATCTGTTACTCCAACATCAGTAATTCACAGAAACACTTTACAGTTTGTAAAACATTTAGGCATTATCTTGTTTGGTACTCTCAATAACTCCATGTAATAGGTATTAATAGCATCATTTTTAGAATGTTTACACTAGTTCTTCCAGTTGTGCTATTACAAAAGAAATCTCTAAGCAGCCTAACGTTACAAGAACTCATGTCTTAGTTCTTAAAGGGCCAGTGTGATTTTTTTTTCCCCCATAACAGGATCAATGTTAGATTCAGAGTTGTTCCTGTTTTATGCTTGATTATGTCATCTTGTCACAATTTAGACAGAATAACCTCCCTTTTGAATAAGAAATCCAGGTTCATTTTCCTCCCTCATATATATTTTATCAGACATATAAATGTACATATTTGTTAAATAAATGTATCATATTAAGAAATGAAAAGAAACATAAAGAACACTCTTTAGGAGCCTAGACTTTTAGTTTTATTACCCAGCACCACCACCCCCTCCACACTCACACACATACACAGATGCACATGCACACAACACACCAACAAAAGGAAACAAAAAATTTAATTTTACTTACAAGAATTAATTTTTGATAAATTGTTTGCACCTCAAAACTTAAAATAGTTATGAGATTGGCCTATTAACTGTTAATAGTTATTAATTGGCCTGTTGTATCTTTGAACAAAATTTATTTTTGTAAAATAATTGAACTCTAAAAGCTTTGTTCCTGAGTGAAATGCCAGTAACTCAAGTTCCAACACTTTGGAGAGTACATACAAAAGTGAGGCTCTTCCTACTGTCTGAGAGTTCCTCCCTTGTCTTTGCAGAGGAAACTACATGCAGTAGAGTCTGTGGCCTCTGCAATGCACAGCACCATTCATCTGTCAAGCTCTTTCATTTGAAAATAATAAGCAACCAAGAGTTTGAAAAACTAAATCTATTAAGAATATTTATGCAGGAGAACTATCACTAAATACCTCCATTCACTCATGTAATGAGATTGGCATCACGATAAAATTCTTGTCTTGTAAGATAATGATCTTATGGCTTTTTTCTGGCTCTTAAACCAAAGATAATTGGGTTAATCTCTGCGGGAAGTCCATCTGTTTCCAGTAAACCATTTTAATTGTGGATGACTTTATTTCAGAAATGTGGGAAAGGTCTTGCCACTCACTTCCTAATCCTGGGAAATACAAGAATGGATGTCAAAATTTAAAATGTATATGTGTGGAAAATATGACTGCCACAGTGGAATTGCCTGTCTGCAAATAGAATAATACTGGTGATATTTTATATGTGTTGGGTGCTTTTCATTAAGGATTTAAATGTTAATTTTTTGACATTAATACTTGTGCAGTGTTTGTGAGAAAAGGACAGAGAACAGTATTAACATTGCACAAGTAACATGAGATTGTGCATAGGCAACGTTATAAAACTGACATCATCAGGTTGTTTTTGCTAACCTTCCATACTTAGTGCCACACATGTAGTATTCAGTCATATATGACAATATTTTGTGGTATGTTCTAATTGTTTCATGATTGAGAATCCAGTTTGTCTAATTCCATCTTATAAGCTCATTGAGGATAAAGACAGGTATATGCCTTCTCTTTTATAGCCCACAATTGCTACGTATATATTATGTGCTTAATGCATTTTAAAATATCTTTTTCCGAACATTAGATTAATTTATATTTAAGTTAGATAAGAAATAATTACTTTAAGAATGCAGTCAATTTTACATGGTAAGTTAGAGAAAATTACTGAACAGATTTGCCTCATTTTTTTGTTTTCTTACCATATATACTAGAACACTGTTGAATGGAAACGTACACATACACACACACACGTATGTATATGCTTCCTTCCTTTCACACTCCAGATCTTAGCTGGTGGACTCAAATCCCAGCTCTGCCACTTACTAGTGCCAACAGCCTGATAGCACTGCTATGATGACCCAAAGAGTTCATTGCATGTAGTACACACGCTGTGTTAGACATTGCTATAGTCATTGTTATCACTTACGAGTATGACTATGCAGAGCACCGTGCCTTACACACAGACTTCTGGTTGCACACAAGTTGCTGGTGATGTCCCTTCTTAATCTTTATGTAAATATGAGGAAGCCAGATCCAGAAGTACACCTCTGACTTTTGGTCTCCATCACCAGCTAATTCCATTTTTCTAAGGAGCAGACTCTGCCCCAGTATTACAGTTCTATAGCTCACTTTTTAGAGTTAGAAGAAATCTTTTGTTACGTATTTTCTTCTTTTACATTTTGGAGAGTGAAACCTAGTAAAGATGACTTGCTTGCTGTCATACAAATAAGAGCTAGGGCTTCCACCAAAAGAAAACAGCAGGCAGCACAATGTATCATCTTTGGCTTTAGTTGTTCAACATATATTTATTGAACATCTGCCATATGGCAAGCACTATACAGGAAGCCAAACCAGGGACGTCTCTGCCATTGTTTGCCACTAATCATCTAGGGGAAGAGGCAAATAGGATTCAGAATTAGATTGATAAAGATACCATTATAGCTCTGACCAGGGCTACAAAGGAGAATTACTTGGTGCTGAAAGAGTGAATCACAAAGCGGTTTAACCTGGAATGGGTGCCCGGGAGAGGCTTCTTTTGAGGTAGTAGTATGGAGCTGGGTTTTGTTTTGGCTACCAGGATGCAGGTGGTGTGATATTCCAGGAAGTGAAAGCATTATGTGGGAAGCTTTTTTAATGGAAGGGAGCAGAGCACATTTGAAAGACTAGAAGCAATTGCAAGGACTAGATCACAGGGACCACAGACAGCTATGGAAATACATGTGGCCCAGACCATCTGGGGCTTGAGGCCATGGTAAGAAAAGTATAGGAAGATCACTGAGTGGTTTTATTTTGCAATTTTTAAATCAATCAGTCAGTCATTTTATTTAGTTATTTATATTGTGGTTATATGTGTGTATATATATATATATATATATGTATATATATGTGTATATATATATATATAAATTATAAAATTTGCCATTGCAACCATTTTTATGTGTACAACCCAGGGACATTAAGTACATTCATAATATTGTACAATCATTACCACTATACATTTCTAGAACTTTTTCATCGTCCCTAACAGGAACTCTGTATCCACCATATAATATCTCTCCATTCCCTCCTTCCCCCAGCCTCAGTAACCTCTTGTCTTAGTACATTCAGGCTACTATTAAAAAAATGCCATAAACTGGGTGGCTTATAAATGACAAAAAATTATTTCTCACAGTTCTTGAGGCTGGAAAGTCCAAGATAAAGACAAATTTGGTACATTTTGAGGGTCTGCTTTCTGGCTTATAGATGGCACCCACCTGCTGTGTCCTCAGACAGTGGAGGGAATGAGGGTTCTCTCTCAAATCTCTTTTATACAGACACTAATACCACTTATGAAGGCTCCGTCCCTATGACTTAATCACTTCCTAAAGTCTCTGCCTTCTGATAATATGACCTTGAGGGTTAGATTTTCAACATCTACATTTTGGGGAGACATACATTCAGACCATAGCACCTCTGTTCCATTTTCTGTTTCCATGAATTTGTTTGCTCTAGGTATCTAGTATAAGTGAAATCATAAAATATTTGTCCTTTTGTGTTGGGTTTATTTCACTTATCATAATGTTTTGAAGGCTCATTCATATTGTCCAATGAATGTGTCTGAATGAAGGAATAAAGTCAAATTTGTGTTTCTTAATTTCCCTCCAGAAGCAGAACCGGGAAGATAGGAGGTGGGTATAGGGAGACCCTCTGGAGGCTGTTGCTATGCTCATGATGAGAGATAATGTCATCTGGAAGAAAATGTAGCAGTCGAGGTAGAGAAAAATCAGCAAATTCAGGAGATATTTAAGAAGAGACTATTTATTGCCTTCAATGAGCTTACCATCTAAAAGCGTACTTCAAAAAGTTTGTGGAAAGATTCATATTATCTTTCAATGCTATTTTATCCATGAACTTTTTGAAATGTCCTCATATTTGAGGCACACAAGACAAATATGAAGTGTAATAATGATTATTATAATAATTAAAAGGTTACAGATACACAGAATCAACAGATACCAGTTTAATAGAATTGTGACGGGATGGATGGATAAACAAAGCAGATATCAGGTGAGAATACTAGACATAAAGTACGTAACAATGAGCGAAAAGGTGAGGTGGCATTATCAAATGTTAAACCCTGGGATTCAGACAAGATCCGTAATAGCTATAGAAGGCCTGGTAATGGAAAGATGAATGGGGGAGGCAGTAACCAGGGAAACTTCATGAAAGTTGCAGGACTCAGTGGAACTTGGTCTACAGGTAGGGTTTACTTGGAGGAAAAGGAAGAGCTTATTCCAAGAAAGACAAAGTCAAAGTGTTAAAAAAATAAAAAATTTTAAAAATAATAAATAAATAAATTAAATAAAATAAAATTAGTTCACAACCACAATAAAACTTCAGAAAGAGATGAGAACTTTCTCAAGGAAAGAAAGGCAATGTTTCTACATATATTTAGACAATAATAAATAATGCAAGACAGAAAATCAATTTAGTGAAAGACAATCCTTCTCTCAACTTATCCCCCATACGTCCTAAAATGGTCAAATTAGACACTCTTTTGCCCTGAAATGACTCCATGGGATCAGCAGAAATCTTTTAATTTGGAGCAGCATCCCCAGATCAATTTGAAGATGAGTTCCCCTTTTCTAACTAAGTTTAATGTACTAGAAGGTCTAGAACAAATAGCCAGAAAATAAATGTTTTCTGTAACATGCTGGAAAACTCAGATCTGACAGTCAAAGGGCTGAATCTACTGCACACTGCCAGGAAAATTGCATTATATCTGGAGCAACTAATATCAGTGGGTGAAGGAGATAAGTAATGAGGCAGAAAAAGAACACGAAGAAGACTGGATTTACAAAGCAATCCATGGCGAGGCAAGATATTGATTTGAAATTACAGTTGATTACACTAGTAGGGGGCAAAGAAGGCAGCATTTTCTCAGATGTTGTGAACAAGTGACATTTCAAAGCACTTTCCATGTGTTTGAACTCAGACCTCTCATTGGGCCCCATGTGGACACAAAGAGAGGAGAGAGAGGTAATTGCATGAGGTCAGCCCTCTTTGTTTAGAGAAAACATTTTCTGGTTAGAATCTCTACTCGGGGCTGAACAATGATGTATAAAAATATATTATATATTATCATAAGGCCACAACATTTTCCTTTGGCTTTAACTACAGATTTCTCTGTAAGTTTATTTAACTTCTTTATCAATCAGTCCACCATTTAGTCAGTTAGAAATTACTAGCAAACAAATCACCAAATCAGGCAGATTACTGCAGCCACCTCCAGAGAACTGAGCACAGAACATAGTATTATAAGTCAAATGAATGGCAAGAAAACAAGTGTTACAAGATTTAAAAAGTATCTATGTACTGAGATCAGAAATGTCATAGACCAAGTGGACTGTGTGCAGAGTCTCAAGGGTGAGTAGCATTTTATCCAGTGTAAGGGAGAGTGTGCTTTCAGGGCGGCAAGTCTGTGAGCAAGGAAAAGATGAACCTCCTCATTTCTGAGGGACAGGGAGGATGAAGGTTTATTAAAAACACGCAGTTCTTGCAGGGAAGTCCTGTTTGGAAGGACAGAATAAGTCCCATGGAAAGAGTGTTAACCATCAGGCTACAGTGAAAGTGTGACGTTATCATACAGGTATAAGGGGCTCCAGTGATTTTTGAGAAAACTAGAGATTTAATAAAAGGTGACGTTTTTGTAAATTTACCTAATGGGAAAGAAGTAGGTTGGAAGAAAAGCTGAAGTCAAAGGAACAAGGTTAGCTACTTTAGCACTGGTTTGGGTATAAAGAAGTAACAACCTGGTTTATGGTAGACCAAGGGAAGTTAGAGGAAGCAGCAAAGAGCTGGAGCTATAAGAGCATGGCCAACCTTCCCTCCCCTGGTGGACTCAGGCTCTGACCTCAGTTGGGCTCAGTCACCTGTCGGAGACCTGCTTTGGAGTTCAGAATTCCAAGTAAAATCTTGAGAAGACTGGGGTAGGAGAGGGAAAGGGCCCAGTGCCCAACAGAGCCTTTGGCGTTATGCAGCGGAATGGTGCTTCTGGAGTTGTTCAGTGACAATGCCCTGGAGAAAGAGGCCAGCTGGATGCAGTCAGGGGTGTGGTTAGCAGGACTATGACCCTTCAGTGGTGGCAGGAGAAAGTAGAACTGTGGCTAGGTGAAAGACAACAGTCACAGTCATTCTGCAGTGTTTAATTTGTGTCAATGGAAGCTGGGTGCCGAAGACTGCTTTTTTATGGGGACACCTAACACCTCAGCAGCCCCTCTCTATGAAGTTACCTATCATCATTTAATGACATACCGAATTAAGAGTGTTGATTCCACAGAGATAGATCCTGGTGGGTTTTAGTTAATGAAATTCTTTCCTGAGAGATAGCTTTTGCTTCAGAAGGCCTAGCATTCAGGAGGACTTGAATTATTCTCAAGCCTAAGTGTACTTTAGAACCTTCTCAGGGTCTTTAAAAAAGGTGATGGAAGGTCCTTTCCAAATCAATGAAAGCAGAGTCTTTGGGGATAGGGAAGCAGCATTTTTTGTTTGTTTGTTTTTAATGGCACAGGTGATTCAAAGGAACTTATAAAAAGTCTAGATTCATATTTGTTTCAACATGAATTTCTTACATCAGAATTTCCCACCCACTTGTCAAAAAGGAAGACTCCTTGAGGTCTCTGGAGGTGGGCTTAGTAATCTGCATTTCTGCAAAGCACTGCATTTTGAAAACTGTTTTCTGAGATGGATGTCGATGCTCTCGAACATCCCCAGTGGGTAGGTCCTAATTAAGGTCTGTAAGGGGTTCCTTAAAATGAGATGTTTTCTGAGTGTTGTTTGACTTGATTCTGAAACAGAAGGATGGCTTTAAAACTCTTCTCTGAAAAAAGTGTGATGATATGACTGGGTCTGGAGGTCATATCCTGAGTAGAAGCTCATTTCTGTAGCTACAGAAGAGTTTTCCCTAAAGCTGCTACATCTTTTAAACACATGATGACTAAAATCTTTGCAGTCCTGAAGATATTAGTGAACCTGATCCTAAAGAGTTGTATCTGCCAGCATTGTCGCCTACAGAGATTTACTGAGCACCTCCTACATGTAGGCCACAGAGAAAGGCCCTGGAGATACCGTGTGTGTAAAGCACAATTAGGTCCTAAGAGATATTAGGAAGGAGAGCCAAATTAAGAAAATATAAAAGTGTAATTTTTTTAACTTTATATTTCAATGTTCAGATATAAAACTGAAATAAATGAATTGGTTTATTTAGTTATTGTTTCCATTTTACAACAGCCATGCTTGACATATCACTTGATTCCATATTCCCTGCAAATACAACCTTCCTATGGCTAGGGCAAAAAACCCATGGTCTTTCTGTGTACTCAGGGTTTAAAAAATGTATTGTTTTTATCCTAAATAAAGAGATCATGATCTAATGATTACAGCAGGTAGATCAGCAGTCTCTGTGTACACCTGCCTTTATTATTGTCAAAATATTGATCCAAAAAGAGTCCTTATGATGCACTCTTTGCATCATTTTGATGCATGCTAATTTTATCATGTGTACATAAATGAAATTTTACTGTCATGGAATCAAGTTCTTCATTTATCCATTTTTAATTTTGTTTTTTATTACCTTTTGTTTACAACTCTGACATTAAAAACCCATTGCCTTATCTTTATCCAAGCTCATTTTCTTTCCTTCTACTTTTTAGCATACTTCAGTCACCTTCCCTTCCCCACATGGTTAGTAAACAATCTCCTACATTCATGAAGCCACTTAACGATCAAATATTTTATATTTACTGCCCACTGGAATCTAAATCATTATCATTATCATTAACCAACTGCTCTGAAGCATGAACCAGTTCAGTGCATGCATTGAGCAGGGAAAACGGTTCCCAGTCATGGGCAGTGGACGGTGGCCAGATGAGCTCAATGCAAAGGAGGACAAGATGGTTAGACACCAGCCTAACAGCCAAGAGGGAGTTGGTATCTGTCTTTCATTTGTGCCCACGAGGAGTTGATGCAATTTTAAGGATAATGTTTAGCCAGAATTTGGTTTAACTGATTACCATCTCTGTGATGGGATCATTGCATAGACCTGTCAACAAATTTACCAGTTAGAAAATCTTCCTATTCCAGGAATAAATGTAATATAAACTTCCCTTGCTCATTGCGAGTTCTATTTATCAAAAGTTGATAAATGACCTTGGTCAAATATATCTGTGTGGTTTTATGTTGTTGTTTGTTTTTTGCTTTATGCTTGGTTTAGGATTATATGAGTTACTGCTGTGATTCTCTCACATAGATAACTAAAAGCAAGAGAATTGTGCAAGTATTAGGCAAAACAAAAACACTGCAAACTATTTCTCTCTCTCTCCTTCCTCTCTTCCTCTCTGTCTCCTCATTTCTCATCTATCTCAATTCTGTAGCTTCCTGAAGAAATACACACATACACACACGTAATTTTTTAAGGAACTTATCTCTAATGTGAATCACTGTATAGAATTTTTGTTTTGGCTTTGGTGTTCTTGTTTTTTTTTTTTTTTTTTTTTTTTTGCATAAGACATATCACCCTTATTCAGTTCAACAGAGACCTACTCAGACCCATGCTAGGCACTGAGCTACATAGCAAGAGTACTTATAGTAATTAGACCTGGATGCTGTGAACATCATGTGAATAGAGCATCGGTAACTATGTCACTTATACTTTCCAAAGCACTTACATATCAGACACTGGTGTTTAATTTATAACTCACTTTTCATGTTAGCATCACCATGGAAAAAGCAGTGCCACCTAATTTAAAGGTCCCTGCCTGTCTTAGTTAGCTTGGGCTTCTGTGTGGCTTAAACAACAAACACTTATTTCTCACAATTCTGAAGGCTGGGAAATCCAAGATCAGGGTGCTGGCAGACTCAGTGTCTGATGAGGGCCCTCCACCAGGTTTGCAAAAGACTGTCCTCTCCTCATATCCTCATATGGCCTTTCCTTGGTACATGCAGGTGGATAAAGTTAGAGATCTTGTGTCTCTTCCTCTTCTTATAAGAGCATTAATTCCATCATGAGCACTCTACCCTCATGACTTAGTCTAACTCTAATTACCTCCCAAAGGCCTCACTTCAAAATACCATCACACTTGGTAGTAGGACTTCCACATATGCATTTTTGGGCTGCACAACCATTCAGTCCATAACATTGCCTAAGGATCGAAAGACCAGAAAGATATAAAGTAGCTTTACTACACTGCAGAATAAAGACCATGCCCCAAAGGTCAAACATTTTCTGTCTCATTCCTCTGCAGTTGATTGCTAGTAGCTTCTGGGAATGCTGACTGAAAGATTCAGATGCCAAGAGCAAGATCAAGAGGAGAATGTCTTATGAGGTGATCAAGGGGCATAAGGAGGTATCAAGCATTCAGGTACCTGAGGACCGGGGCCCAAGGAGTGGGCACTGAAGTCAGTGTCATTGTGAGAAGCCCACATTTTAAATTTTTTTCCTTAGTTTTTCTCATTCATTTTATAATCCTTTTCAAAGAAAAGACCAAAGCCTGTTCTGAGTACGCATTTAGTGGTTGGGCAACTGAGAAAATAGGTAAATAACTGGCTAATATCTCCCTATCCAGATTTTGAGTTCCAGCTTGCTAAAGAAAAATTAAGGGGAAGAAAGTCATTTAGTCAGGCTGTTTGGAAAATAGAATAAGATAATCAGGCTCCCCTTGCCTCAGGGTTGGTTGGGGGTGGTTCAGTAAACAATTTGTGTGTTAGGAGGGTGGAGTTGGTGCATATGTGCATGTGCAGCCTGCATTGGCTGGTGACTGCCTTGGGGCCGATGCAGCTCTGAGCATCCATGCTTTCCAAGGATCTGTTTGCTGGTTACCTAGCTCATAGACCTGTGTGTAAGAGGTCTGGTGACCCATCCTGGCATGTGAGGGCTCTGGGGACCCAGCCTGGCGTATGAAGGGTTTGTGACCCAGTCTGGACAATGGGCTAGAGGGGTCTGTGAGCTCCAGACCCAGCCCTAGCTCGACAATTGGCCCAGCCAGCAGGATTACGAGCAGGTAAAAGAGCTCCACACAGGTCTTAAAAAAGTAAATACTGAGCACTCTCTGTATGGTTTGCCCTCAGATTAGATACTAAGGAAGATATTGTAATAATTCTGCATAGGGAAGATAAACCCCAAATTTGCTTCAGATGTCAATACGGATGATTTCAAATATACACTAAGAGGTTATAAAAAGGTTTACTACTTACCTAACAAGGTTTCTTGGGGAGAGGAGAGCGGGCCTCCCAAGCTGGTATGAAAATGACTTGAGACTTTATCGGTTTTTTGTTGTGGCTAAGGGGTAGGACCAGAGTAAGGATTTTCATATGGGGACAGGAGTTTGCATGGTTTGAATCACCTGTTTGCAAAAAAGGAAGGAGAACCAAACTTTCTCATCAGTTCACTCAGATGTGGTATGGAAGAGGAAGAGAGAGGGTGAGGCTTAAAAGCTGTCAGTAGTCAAAGATCAGCAAATAAATAAATAAATAAATAAATAAATAAGGTCGGACAATTTATTACAGGAGGTTTAATCCTGTTTAAATATAATTTAAATAAGATTAAAATATGTGTGACTACAAGTCACAGGCAAAAATATAAAATGAGACAAAAATGCACTTAATGTCAACTAGTCATAATTTGATTAATTATCAAAATATGTTTCAGATAATAGGTAATAAGGGGACCTCCGATATGGCCAAATTGTGAACTAGTGTGGTTAGAAAATGTTACAGAAAATTAGACAGGACTTAAAACATAGTCAGGATTTGACTAGGGAAAGAGAATAAGAGAATGTTTAGGCAAAATGCCCTTCTCAAATTGTACTGAAAATATATCCATTTTTCTTTCTTTTTTTTTTTTTTAACTAAGTATATACACACACATAGAAAAAAAAATCAGCTTTGAACAAAGTTTATGATAGAATATATGGCCCACTGTGCATGCGATGTTCAGACAGAGACAAAGAAAATATATTTTAACTTTTGAATTGAGTATTTATTATTTTTATGATTGCTTCCTTTTTTTCTCCACTCACTTTCCCTTTTCACATTTGTTTGGTGATTCTCACAGATAGGTGGGAAGGCATAGATGTCTAAACTGTAAAGCAGCTTTCCCTGGGGTCAAAGCAAATCACTGCATAAATCAACATA
Source organism: Cynocephalus volans (assembly GCF_027409185.1). Lineage (NCBI taxonomy): Eukaryota > Metazoa > Chordata > Mammalia > Dermoptera > Cynocephalidae > Cynocephalus > Cynocephalus volans. Next base: position 36,592,632 of record NC_084472.1, on the reverse strand, counting down.
CATGAGAATTTCACAGTCTCTTGGCCTCAGGAGGACTTTTGAAAACTGACATGCTGGAGCTTTTCAAGTCGCCTTTGTATAATTTGCAGGGTATTCTCAGCATTACTCGCTCACTACTTCCTACAGAAATGTTAGAAAACTTCAGACAGCAGCTTTTGCCTTTGAAACTTTTGGATATTTTTCCACCCACAGCTTTGTTTTTGAACCTCGACTGCCACAAGCAGCCTTATAAACCGGATTGCCAGAGCCCAGGGATAGCACACCCCCAGTCGGCCAAATAAAAACATTTTGCTGAAGAAATCTCCCAGTTGGCTCCCTGGCCCTGCAATGATGATTTGGAAAGGACTCAAAAGTCCTCCCTTTTCTCTCAAAAACTGGGCCCACCGGGCCTTGAACAATTTGTAAAACACAACAAAAGGAGTCAAGATAAAAACTCTGTATACCCTCCGGCAGGGTTTAATGCATTCATACACAATTTCAGTGGGCATTCTGTAGCTCTATGGGGCGAATTGAGCTGCAAGGAGATTATTTCCTTGTTTTGTTTTGTTTTCTGGATTTTTTTTGTTGTTGTTTGTTTGTTTGTTTTTTGAGAGAGAGAGGTAATTCAATTTTTAAGTGTTAAGGTAAAAAAAAATCCTGGTTTAGTTCATTTTAGCTCAAGTGATCAGTGAAACTGAGGTGAAAGGAGATAATGGGGTACAAGGAGATAATGAGGTTAAAACCCTGTTGATGGGAAAGTGCTTCATTTCCCAAGTGAGAATCCTTACTCTTGGGGTATCACAATACTTCCCATCTTTCTCCCTTACCCGAGAGAATGGCTATAGACCTATTAAAGTTCATTTAATACATATTTATTGCCACTTAATATTTGCTATTCTATTTTCTAAGAGCACACATTGAATATACCTTTTTTGGGGGGGTTGGTTTCAGAAGGCTCTCAATCTGGTATTGAAAATGGTTACATAAACAGATAATTGTAAAATAGTTTGATAAATGTAATGAGTAATCTGGATTAATAAAGAGAGGTGAAGCAAGGAAATCTGATAAGAAAGATTTACCAAAATGATGTATTATTCACATATGTTAAGTAGACAAATTATTGCTAAAGTACTCACAAGAAATGACATTGCTCCCTATGCTTTATTTACAAGGTGGACACAAACACACACACACACACACACACACACACACACACACACACATATGTATATAATATTTTAAAGCAATGGATAAGTAACTACAAAAGTAATCATGTCAAAAAATAATAATACATCTCCACAGTATTTTACTATTTTAAAGTCCCGCTCAAAAATTTAATGTGACATTGTAGTTATTGGTATTCTTGTTCCACAAGAAAAGCTTACTGACATAATCACAAATTACATTAAGAATAGAATATTTTGATTTTCAGTTATGTATCTGTATATAATGTATGTGATTAGAAATAGGATCTATCTTAACCATAGTCATTTTAATTATAAAAGATTACATGTGAATTTATATTAATAAATTTTAAAGTCTAGGTGATTTTTCTCTGAAAATATAATTAAATTACTTCAAGAAGCAGAAAAAATTTAAATAGTTTTTTAAAAAAACTATAAAAAACTTTTGTTGAATAATTGCCATTTTAATGACACCAAGCCCAGAGAGTATTAGAATGAGTTTCAATTTTCTAGGACAAATTCTAAGTCATTCACATTATTTTAGGTTATACAAAAGATCCCAAAGATCCCAATGTAAGTCAGATAGCTTAAAGTTTATATACCACATCTGTATCAATATTTACATATATCACAGAAATAAAACTATACACCATTCTCACTTATGACTAGGAGGCAAAAACCCTAATAGTAAATAGTAACATTGGGTTTGTATGTCATGTTGCACAAACATTTCACAAATATTGTTATGGTTCTTTAGCCTTTTGATTATTGGCATAACCATTATTACTCTCATTTTATGGCCGGGGAAGGGAACTGATTCAGAGAGATGGAGTGACCTTTTGAACTTCTTTCAGTAGGTCAAATGCAGAGCTGGAACTTCAGTGGTATGGTTCAGAATTCACTTTGGTATTCAAGAGCTCAGTCCTGTGGTGGGCTTGGGACAAAAGCTGCAGGCTTTATCCTTCTGCAGCTCCCTGGATCTGCTGGATGTCTTCCTCTCACTGATGGTATCAGTCAGAACCTTGCCTACTGGACATCAGCACAGGTGCACTGAAATTGGCTCTTGAGTGTCTGATACTAGCTGATCTGAGACAGAACCAGAAGCAAATCATAAAAGATGGAATACCGGGGGACCCATGTCAGTGTGGGAGGGAAGAGGCCAGTGGTCATTCTAATGCACTGCTGTCCTATGGTCCTGACCATTTTCATAGATGGAAATGGCAGCAGAAACAGACGTTACTGTTACTCTTTACTTGAGAGATTGGTGGAGTTTCAAAATAAATATTTGGATCAGCAATTAGAAACTTGTACTCTCTCATTCAAAATAAATTCATTAAGCACCCACACTATACATGTCATGCTTTGCTATGAAATGTACATGTTTCTAGCTCTTATGGAGTTTAAAACTGATATGAGGAGATAGACTTAAAGCAAATTGTCTTAAAAAATATATAGCTAATGAAATTTTGTTCTAGTATTGGCTGTGCTGCAAAAAGTCAGCTAACTCTTGTACACACTTTAAGTTATGAGAATCCTGAGAGATTAAGTAAATTTTCTTAAACTATATTTCCATCTGCAGAATGGAGATAATATCAGCAGTGTAAACTGTATTATGGCCCCAGTAAGATAATACATGTGCAAGATTATTTAAAGCAAGTAGTACTCTACTACTGAATGTGATTATTACTAGTGGTATTATTTTCCAGATAATTAAAGATAAATGCACCAGAAGGTTATAAGTTGTTACTTTAAAGCTTTGTGATGATATAGTATTTTTAAAATTTTTAATTTAGGGAATAAACTAGTTACTATTAAGGTCACAATATCACTGTGAAATCATTAGAAGATAATTATAAAAGGATAAAGAAACCATTGTTGAGTAAGCTATACTATGTAACAAATATTAAAAGAAAAATAATTTCATCTTGGCTTAATATTTTTTTCATTATTTTGTTCATTTCTTTTGTTTTAAATTTTGGCTATCCAACAAAAAAATTCATTGTTCTATTTAGAGAATATGAGATAAGGGGCTAGAAGATGAGATCGAAATACAAACTAATTGGCAACTAATATTTTGTGTTCGTGTGGCCTAAAAAGAGTTGAGAACAGCTGTAAGAAACCCTCATTCATGTCATCTAGCACAAATAGGTGGTAAAAACAATCCATATATGAGAACGAAATCTGAAACCCAGAGGGAAAAAAGGCAAAGCTAAGATGAAAGTACATTGCACGGCAAACATGACTTACATTATGATATCAAATGAGGAAAAATGGTGCCACGAAATTTAACCCACATGAGCAAATAAAAAGAAAGAAAAGAAAAGAAAAAAAGAAATTTGATTTCTGTTTGCATGACAAAATTCCTTTCACTTAGATGCAAATCTGAAGGCCTAACATTTGATCCCTCTGTATTTCCTCATGTTCCCTTTCTCATTAGTTCAATTGTCTGTAGCTTAAAAGCAAACTAACATTATTTTTAAAATAGTTTGATGAAAATAATAGTCCCATTATAAAATTCTATGTATATCTTAATAGCATCATCAGATGAGAAACAGGATATTGCAATGGAGATAAGACAGAAGAAGAGAGAAGTAGTGTTTGTTGTCCTAAGAGATATTTAAATTAGACATTTGGACAATCTTTAAGCCTTGAATTCACAAAATTTAGAGAAATTAATAAGCTGTCTCTCAAGAGACTGACTCAATTATTGTCTCTACAGAATATGACACACTTGCCTGAGCACAGGGTAGGGGGCACTTTTGTTACATTACCATCAGAGGAAAGTGACATACTCCTAAAAATATTAATGTTTAAAAACCATGATGGTAACACTTCACGCATACATATTATTTTGCTCAGTTTAATATTCTTTTGTGTGTGTGTTTTTTTTAATCTTCAAAAGTATTTTTAAATCATAAGAAAAGTTATGGAATATACAAATTTAAAATAGATTTCCACAAAGAAAATAAGAAAAACATCACAAAAACTGCCCTGATTTTGTTGCTTTTCTTACACTTGAGATTTTATTTATAAATTGATTTACCTCTCTTTTCAGCTATTTTTTCTGATCCTTTTACGGTCTTCCCTGTTATACAGAGAATGCTTATTATTAAATCAGTCAACTAAAATATTTTTAGTTTCAATACTTCCTCATTTCTATTTTAATATAATTTGTATTACAAAAATATACAGTTTATTAAAATAATGGATATATGAAAAAAAAAGAAAAGAAAAGATCCTTCTCCTTCAGTCTCACCACAGAGAAAGAACTATGTTTTAATGTATTGGTGTGTTTACTCCCACAAAGTTGGACCTTTGAAGTTCTTAAAAAATACTATCTGTCTTATAAAAAAAGGTATTCAATATTCCTTTTAGATTTATAAGTACAAGTTGAAAAAATATAAGCTGAGGAAAATCTTTTAACATTTTTCTCCAAAAATAATTTTACTTCTATGCTTAAGAATATATTTAACAAGACTCAATTTAATGGGACATCTGAAGTTAAGGTCCATGTCACATGATAAAGAATCCTTTGTTCACAAAATAACTTTCAACATTTTTGAGTCCTTAATGTTTATTCCTCACTCATTTGTCTAAAACCTTAATTACAACACTGTGTACTATAGTGCTCATGTTGCCACAGCTAGCTGAAAGAGGGACACCTCGAGATATTATAAATTTTTTAGGGAAAGACAGTAACATCTATTAAACACTACTTGATCTACCAGCTCAAGGTAATTCACAGTTTCAGCATTGAGCACATACACATCTTTGTTAAGCTGTTTTTTTCCCATGGATTCTGTGATAAAAGGTAAGTATATCATGACAGTGAATATTCTGCTAGAAATAAGAGTAGTGATAACTCTAGTTTGACCAATGGTCCAGAAGTCCTTCAATGCCCAACAGGTACAAGCATTCCATTAGTAAGCAAAGACAGTTATTTAAGAGTGAGATAAAATATTTTTGCTTTGGATTTATGAGTATCATTTTTTCAAGCAGCTACTACACTTTTAAAACATTAATACTCCTTAAATTATTTGGAACTAACTTCTTAATCAATAGACCAATTAAGTATTTATTTTTATAGGCATGTTATGAAAAAATTACTAAAACAATAAGTTGTCATTACTGGGAAGATTGGGAACCTCTGGCCTAGCGTGTGTAAAGTAATATTTTTCAAAATTATTAATGAGTGATTATTATTTAAGTCTCATGCATTTCATATATATTTCTAAAGCCTTTACTCCAGCAAGTATTAAATGAATAATTAATAAATATGTGAAATAGATTTTTATATATTATATATGTGAATTTATTTTATATATGCATTTAATATATTAATGCATATTTAAGAAATATATTTTATATATTTTATATATTTCATATATTTGGGTATAGAATTTTTGACTTGTAAACTTTTTCTCTCAAAACACTATAGATTCATTTCCCGTTTTAAAATACCGAATGAGAGGGTGTATTCAGAAGATAAAAGTATATTTAATTTTGAAGAATTGTTCACTGTTAGTAAAGAGAATATTGAATTTGAACAGAAAATTATTGACAGAATGAAGTCTATAATTTAATTCTAGTATTAATAAAGATTTCTCTAGAAGACCAACATTACTAACCTAGAATTTATTCATCTACTGAAATAGTATATTTTATGATATACATAGGACATTTTTTTTCTGGAACAAAACCATAGCTTTCATTAGGTTTTCAATGAGTTCAATAATTAATCTTTCTTTCCACTCCCAATTATTTTTTTACACCAAGATCTAAAGTTTTACAGTTACTAAATCAATATATATACATTTTATTTTATCAGATTCATTATATTTTGAATAAACGAATAAACTATCTTATTTTTGTGTTTTCCTTATTACAAAATTTTTGTGATAAATTGGATAGAAGTCATAGAATTTTTTTTTAATCCTCTAGTGTTCTCACTCCTCTGGTTTTCTTATTCCTCTGGTTTTCTTATTGGATGAAAGTAAATATGGAGAAGGAAGCATCACACGATAATCTTTCTGGTGAACTGAAACACTGTTTTCTTTTCCTGAGTTGCAAGATCAGCAACAATCCTAGAAAATCAGTGCTTCTGAGCAAGGAATTCAGTAGGTATGACCTCAGACGAGAAGCTTGAAATAGAGACACAGACAGAATCCTGTAGCTAAAGATCATTACAGGAAAAAGATTGTGTTATTCTCCACCTTAATCTTTAAAACCATTTGCCATCGTTCATAGGTTCTGAAGACTTTGTGGTTCTGGCAATGCCTATGCTGCTAAAACTAAGCATGCTGGATTCATTGATATTCATTTAAATTACTCATTTGGGTTCCCAAGGGCCTGTGCTTCAGTTTCATTTTGACTTTCAGGCATCACTGAACCAAAAACAAAAAGCAAATAACAGCCAAAACCATAGCATCTAATTTATCAAAACTGAATTTGAGATTTTGCAAGAGAAGTGATCTTGATGCGCTGGAGTATTCAGTATCGTTGGGAATGCTTGTAAAAGCCAAGAATCTTTTCAGGAATTGAGCCTGATGGTTTGGTTGAAAACAAACTAAAGAAACCAGGTAAATATCAGGTGATTATCACCTGGTTTGGTATTTTGCTGCAAACATTTTGCAGAGCTCTAACTGTGATGTGCATTAGTCACGCTACTGGAGCAGAAAATCAATAAAATGAGGTTCCAAAAATAAAATATTCTTTTGGAATGTTGCTCCAAACTAATTAGCAATGAGTCATTTAAAAGGACTTAACTGTCATTAGGGGGAAGAAAAGGTATTTACAAAAATCAGTTTCCCAACAAAACATTTTTTGAGATTTAGAGAGAAAAAAAAAGATTAGAAACTTTGATTTCCAAAATGACTTTTATTTTGACAATAAATAACACAGAAGTCACAATGAGAAACTTAATATTTTTTCTGTCATATTATTTGTGAAAATATGGAGAGGAAAAAATAACTCATAAATTAAAGGTAACTATGTTTCTTTTTGCTATATGAAACTTAAAAGACAAAAAAAAGCTTTATTTGGTAATGATTTTGGATCACATACCAAAGAGGGTGAAAACAGATCACAGTTGCTTTCTTTTGAATTTTGTTTGAAGTTAAACGTTTTAATTTTCTAAGCTCCCCAAGTAGATAAAAATCACTTTTTAATCAAATAATTTTGTATCATCCATTTTAAAAGTATAATTTAGCATTATAAATATATAATCTCCACATGGAGTAAGATTTCTACCTCCAAAAAAATATGCATGGATATATACATGTACAAGTATTCATGCACGTAAATATTCTAATATTCTATAATTAATGCAGACTTGGATTCAGCATTACAAACTGCTTTAAATAAATTTTAAATCAGTTAGAATTGCTTAGCTTGATTTTTTTTTTTTTTCCATTTCAGGAAATAGTTTGAAGAATGGAATTTTCATACAGTTTAGAAATGGTTGTAAGGAATACAAGATATTCATCTGTACACATTTCCAGTTATAAATAACGTGAAATCTCAATGCAAAAAAAAAAAAAATCAGATTATTGTATTTAAATACTTAGACTTGAAACTGAGTACTTTGTACTTGTTTTCAAATAATAACAATGACTCTAATACTCTGAGAATTTGCAAATTCTCCATACAACAATGACAACAATCAGCAAGCAAACTGCAAAACTGTGATTACTCGAAAGAAATAAATATCTATCTGTTATTTCTTTCTAATCAGTTGTTCAATCCCTGTCTATGATTATCCACCAGATTCACCTCTCGAACTGATCAAAAAATAAAGAGCTCAATGTGAATCTCTCTCTCTCTCTCTCTCTCTCTCTCTCTCTCATTTTCCCCTCTTCCCTTCATCATACATTCATTTATTTCTCTGGGGAGAACCTTCTGTTCTGAGTCCTCATTTCAGACAATTGAAACCTAAACTTATTGACCGCAATACCACCCCCACCCCCACCATCACATCCAGCCTCACATGTCCATACCTCACATGTGGGTGTGAGGATCTGTTGAACCATGCCCATGTTAGAAAATCACTCAATTTTGGCTCAAGTGCAGAGAGCCAAAAGGAGGAAAAAGGCAAGTCCAGGAGAGCCACTCATTTGAAGGTCTGGGCAGAAGGAAATTCAGACAGAGAGATTGAAAGATGAAAATGGAGTAAGAAGATGAGTTAGGGGTGGGCATGCAGTACAGCACAGTGCAGACAGTAGAGATAATCCCTGAATTCTGAATATGTTTCTGATAAAATAGCTGTGACTTCAAACTTAGACAGCAGTCGTCATGGCATTTATCAGGTATAAACATCAAAACAACCATTAGTATTCTGTGTTCAGAGTTATTTGATTCAAAAAGTAGGTAAGATAGTGAACCATATTAAAGACATACACTTGTTAGTTTGCGACAGAGAAAAAGCAAAGGTATCATTAAAAACTTGTGGGCCTATGGGAGACTCATCAACTTTGTATCTCATATATTTAAACATAGTTCTTGTGTGCTGAAGCCCCACAATGCAAAGAGCCACCAACCGTTTTGCATACATTTAGTGGAATCAATTGCAATTCCATTTCTGTTAGGATGGAAGAAAAATTTTAGAAAAAAATTTTTTAAGTGATTTTTTTTGAAAACTCTAAACTGGAGAACTAACAAATCAAAAATTTGCTATCCAACTTGATTTCACAGAATGCCACAAAGAATCAGAGAATGTGGAGGGGGCAGTAGAGAGAATAATGCTGTTATGAGCAAGGGGGACAGAGTGAATATAGAAAGTATAAACTGTATCAGATGAAGGGTTACAAAATAAACTGATAAAAGAGAGAAACTATATAAATCATATTTGGTTCTTAATTTATCATTTTATATAGGTTTTTATAAAAATTCACTTGCAAATTAGTTTAAAGCTATTCAGGATTTAAAAAAAAAAAAAAAGTCATTTCAACCAAGACTTGACTAAGAAAGAAAAGATAGACTAATAACAAATGGTACTATATGCATTTGGGAAAGTTGCCGATGTTAAATCCAGCCTTATTTAATATTTTAATGAATTAGAAATACATGAGATTGTGGGTCAAATTAAATTGGGGTGATTTCAATCCCTCAGAGACTGGATAAATCTTTTCTGCTTGCAATTCTGAGCTTTCCTTTCAGCCTTCTTTCTTAGTGACAGTGGTTTTATTCTAACTGGTTATACCCCTAATAGAGGTGGACAGGTAAAGCTAGATGGGAGAAAAACTTAGGAAACTATGATCAGGATTCATGAATGCCTTATGGAATTCATTTTTTTTTTATTGGTTCGTGATCTTGACCAAATGACTTAGGTTCTTGGTATCAATATTTTCTTGTGTACTATGGGACAAACAATATATTTTTCATAAAGATTTTCTTATTAGGATAAAATAAGTAAAAAAATATCCAGGCCAATGTTTTTTAAATTACACCAAGAGAGTCATGGATTGGTAGTACTGTTCAATAAATATTCATTTATTTCTCCCTTTTTATGTATGTGCTCCAAAATGCACATTTTTTTTTTCCCAGATAGGGAAGTGGCAGCTCAGAGAAATGAAGACAATTTTTTAAAAAAACACACAATTAGTTACAGAGGCAAGTCTACAGAATATTAAATATCCCGATTCCTACACCAGAACTCTTTGCATCCTACCATTCAATCTTTTGTTTTTGCTTTTTAACTATTCTGTAAAACTTTTGATTCTCGTGAAGCTCATGATGGATGAAAGCATTGTCTTTTCTTCACCTTAATCAGTTTTAAGTTCCACAGGCAAAAGGCTTTATATACATGTGTTGCACTTCATCTGTCTATAAATTTATCTACTTGAACAGACCTAACTCAGGTCAAGATCATTGTCTAAAAAAATCTCAGATTTTTTTTTTCCTCAAAGTCTTTAATTTCTCCCTAACATTTATATCATTGTGAATATTGTCTTTATTTTACATTACCTAAAAGCAAATCCTTAAGGTTACTTGTGAGCCTCTCTTCTTTGCCAATATATTTTTATTTTAAAAATACCCATGTTATTGTTTTATTTTTAATAAAGTTTTTTTCTTTTATTATATTTCCATAACTAACACTTAATTCTAACCTCATCACATATTCACTTGTGTAGTGAAAATGTTTTGATACATTTTAATATGTATGTTTTTAAATGTCAATAAGTTATTTTCATGCACGGTTTTCTCTCTTAACATCTTCATCTTTTAAAACTGACATTATTCACTGCTATGGGAAAGACAAGCCACCACAGAACATTGCAAACATTAATGGCCAAGAAAGTTAATTTATGTATGTCTGTTGAGTTTCAAAATCCAAATTCTGAGGATAAATAATAGATTTGAAAGAATATTTACTGAGCAAGCTTATTTTATTTTATCTTATTTTTCTGCCCCCGAGGAAATAACCTTACTTTTCTGAATAGATAAGAAGATGTGATTAAAATATAAGAGAAATATGGTTCTACTTCCAGCATTGTGGTGTCAGTTCTTAACAGACCACAAATGATAACTCTCAACTCTGAACAACAAATAAAAATAAGTAACTGAAAGCTCTGAAGAATGAAGAAAAGCAGATGATTTTGCCGATGATGTAAACCTGAAAGAGACCAGCACTGGATGAGTTTTCTTTTCTTTTTTTTTTTTAAGTTTTATTTTGTCAATATACATTGTGGCTGATTATTGCTCCCCATCACCAAAATCGCCCTCCCTTCTCCCTCCCCCCCTCCCCCCCAATAATGTCCTTTCTGTTTGCTTGTCGTATCAACTTCAAGTAGTTGTGGTTGTTATATCTTCTTCCCCCCCCCCGGTTTGTGTGTGTGTGTGTGTGTGTGTGTGTGTGTGTGTGTGTGTGAATTTATATATTAATTTTTAGCTCCCACCAATAAGTGAGAACATGTGGTATTTCTCTTTCTCTGCCTGACTTGTTTCACTTAATATAATTCTCTCAAGGTCCATCCATGTTGTTGCAAATGGCAGTATTTCATTCGTTTTTATAGCTGAGTAGTATTCCATTGTGTAGATGTACCACATTTTCCGTATCCACTCATCTGATGATGGACATTTGGGCTGGTTCCAACTCTTGGCTATTGTAAAGAGTGCTGCGATGAACATTGGGGAACAGGTATACCTTCGACTTGATGATTTCCATTCCTCTGGGTATATTCCCAACAGTGGGATGGCTGGGTTGTATGGTAGATCTATCTGCAATTGTTTGAGGAACCTCCATACCATTTTCCATAGAGGCTGCACCATTTTGCAGTCCCAACAACAATGTATGAGAGTTCCTTTTTCTCCGCAGCCTCGCCAGCATTTATCGTTCAGAGTCTTTTGGATTTTAGCCAAGGATGAGTTTTCTAATTATACAGCTTTAGTGAGAGGGCAGATCTTAGCCATGGAGCAGTGTGGCCTAGACTGCTCATAGAAAAAACCTGTTGTCTTTATGGCCTGAAGAACCAGAGGACACAGCCAAGGTGAACAAACTACTAGAAAGTGGAGACTGGGAAATATCTTAAAGGAGGAAAGCAGAAAAACAGAGCACCAAAGTCTGTGTGTAAACTCTGTCCAAATATATGGCTCATCCCAATATCATGAATAAAGAAAGCAAATTCAGTGTAATTTGAAGTTGACAAAAATAATTCAATTGATATCTGAGTTGCTTACTCTAAGTGACGCAGATATTGTAGTTTTAGCTTAGGTATTTTTTTGAAAAAAATAAAGATCAACTTTGTTTTGGCGGAGTAGAACAGAATCCAGGATCTCTGCAATCCAAAAGTCACAATATCCAGGATATATGTAAAATTACTCATATATGAAGAACAGGAAAATGTGACTCATTCTCAAGGGCAAATACAAACAACAGCGGGAACTACGAGATGATGTTTGAATTATCAGGCAAAGCAGCAACCATGATAAAGATGCTAAATTAGTTAGAGGAAAATAGATTTGTAACAGAATAAAATCTCAGAAGAAAAAAGAGCGAGAGAAAGAAAAACAACTCGTAATTATATAACTGAAAAAAATACGAAATTAAAAATCCTCTTTATGGCCTTAATAATATTAACAATGGAAAAAAAGAGAAAAATGTCAGCAACCCTGAAGTTAGATAAAAAAATGACCAAATCTAAAGAAAAAGTGTGAAAAAATACTGAAAGAAATGAACAGTCCTTCTGATATGCATGAGATAAAAATTATCTCATACAATTGAAGTTGGGAGTGGCAGAAACAGAGAGAGGAAAGTGAAAATGGGATAGAAAAAGTATTTGAAAAAATAATTGTTTGAAACTTCCCAGATTTGATAATAAATGTAAACTTATAGATTTAATATTTTAGTTAAATCCGAACAGGATACGTATCTAGAAAATCATGCTTAGACACAATATAGTCAAATGGCTGAAAAACAAATACAAAAACTGAATTTTAAAATTAGATGGGAAGAAAATGACACATTAAGTACAAGGAATAAGAATTAAAATGACTATGGATGTTTCTTCAAAAACTATGAAGACCAGACAATGAAAAGTTAATTTTAGACTGCTGAAAGAAAAAAAAAAAAATGCTAATCCTGAATTCTATATCTAGAAATCTATAACCTTCAAGAATAAGAGCAAAATTAAGATATTCTCTGGTAAAAAACAAACAAACAAACAAAAAACCTAAGCAAGTTTGGTGAGACCAAGCTGGCCCAGAAGAAATGCTAAAAGAAATTCCTTATGGTGAGGGGAAATGATGCCAAAAGGAAACTTGGTCTTCAGAAAGAAAGAAAAATGGAATTCATAAATATATATGTATATATAAAAAAATATATTAATTTCCATAAAGTAAAAATAGCTATTTAAAAAATATTGTCTAGGCGTGCTTATAATGATATGGAAATAATATATATGCCAATTATAGTTCACACAATTCCAGAAAGGTGTGAAATGAAACTACATGGGTATGAATTTCTACATTCTGGTAAAGTGGTAAAAGACTAACTCTAAGTAGTGTGAGAAATGTTCAGGATATATATTGTGATCCCAAAAACAACCACTAAAAAGTAATAAAAATAGGCAAATCTAAAAAGCCAATAATCACATTAAAATGGAATTCTAAAATTATTCAAATAATTAAAAGAAGGGGAAAGGGGGGGGCGCGGGGAGGGAAACCAAATCCAGAAACGAAGCAACAAACAGAAAACAAAAAAACAATAGACTTAAATCTAGTTGTGTTAATAATTACATTATAAATGTTATGGACTGGATACTTTAACTAAAAGTCAACATTTATCAATATGGAGAATAAAAGGTAACACACAGCTAGAAGGATTCAATTAAAAGAAGAAACAGGGTTGGGAAGGAGTAATTCTGTACAGGGAATGCGCAGGGCCTGTTACAAGGGAAACCTGACTACTCTGGCAATGCTGAGGTGAAAAAACCCATTCTTATGTAGGTCACTTAACCCATTAGTTAGTTAGATTTCTACTTTGTACTTTGAAATAAAACATAAAGAAATGTACACCCATATGGGCAGTTGATTGAGATAAATGGTAACAGGCAGAGTAAAACAGTATTGAGAACTGAACTCTGAAATTTGACATTTTAATCTTTCTAAATTTCACTTTTTTCCTCTATAAAATAACATAATTGTATATTTTTGGAGAGCTCTTATAAAGTTTTAAGTAAATAAAATGTTTGTAAATGATTTTATAAAGAGCCTAACAAATAAGAAAATTCAATAAATACTTATTTTCTCCATTGTCATCACCATCATCAGCGTCATTATCATCATCTTTGTGGTCATGATCAACGTCACATGCAGTTTCTGTCTACTTTCAAACTTTCAGGTTGAGTTCATTAGTACGAGTTTTTCTTCTTGGTTTCTGTAAGAATGTCCTTCCTCTTTCAAGAACCTTCAATTTTAGTTGAACGAGTTTGGATGGGTTTGGGTTTTTGGGGATCATATGATCTCTGTATACAAACCTCATTTGCTCTGCACCATGTACCCCTATGTAAAATCAAAAGGTAGGTTGTGTTATTCATTCTGAAGCTTTCCTATGCTGACTCCTTCCCTCTGATGAGCCACTGCTCCCTCACTTTCTATCAGTACAAATTCTACCCATGCTTGCTTCTAAGGCTAACTGAAATGAATTTTCATTTATTAATTCACATGTGACCCCGTCTGCTCTCAACAATTATACCATTTCCTGAAGAATGTTAAAAACACCTGCATCATCATCTAGTCTTTGCACATGGACAACCTCTTAATTGTTCCTTAGCTGTTGTCTCTTTGTCACATCTTATGAACGTAACTGAAGGTCATAATCAAGTCTTTGAATTATCTCTTATAAAATTACATTTTACAGTGCATAAAATAAACCTTAGTAAAAACAGTTTGTAGATAACCAATAGTTACTAAGAAATTATATGGGCATTGTCTCTGCTCTGCAAGATCACAATACAATATATAAGATCCCTTAATTGACTACAGAGAACGATGCTAGAAAAAAATGTAGTTGGGTATACAAACAGCAGAGGGAAGGAATATTTTGTTAGTCTATTCCCTTGCCTTTGGAAAGATGATTACTTAAAAGTCTCCGGAAGCTGATTACAATTGGTGCTCTCCCACAGGTATCTGTATCTATTTTTCTTGCTTATATTTTTGCTGTTTCTTTTAACGGATATAATGTTAAGTTGTTGCACTGGAGAGGAATCCTTGAGATTTATTTGCTTGTTTATTAATTTGAAGCAATATATTTAAAAGATCACTTTAGTTGGTCTCAGCTGACCTGAATTTTATATGTTACTTGACCTCTGAACAATTATGTGAACTTAGACAAGTCAGTTGACCTCACAGGTCCTCAGTTTCCACATCTGTGGAGAAACAAACAAACGAACAAACAGTTATGCGCTTATTGTGCATTTCTAATATGTGCTCTAGAAAATTAGACTGCAAGATATGATCCTTTCCAACTCAACTATTCTATAAAATATCTAAATGGTTTTTATCATTCGATAAAGCATGATACTTCGCTGTCAAATATTTAAAGTGAACTGTCTCTAAACTAGAAAACTTTTCTTATATCTAAGAGACCTCAAATTTAGCGCACTTGTGAAAATATAAATAACAAATGTTTTCACTCATTTGACACAATCTGAGAAGTTCACACTATACTATAAGCTAATTAATTATGGAAAGCAAATTAAATGGCACTTGCTTAAAACAATGAAAAATATGATGTAGTTTCAAAGGCTGATAAATTATGTTTCTTCACCTTTTTATTTAAAAGCCAATAACTTTTAAAATGCTACCTTTCAATACCAAGATTATCCTATTATCAGTGAAATTCAAGGAGTTCCCTTTAAGAAATATCATGGCGTAGGCTTGCCCAAGGTCATCCATGTTTTTACACTGTGGACTAGTTTTTAGAAACGACATGCTTTAGTGAAGACTGAACAAATTAGGCCTGTAGAACAGAGTTCCTTAAAATTAAGAGGTTAAGCAAACCCACAAGACTTTCAAACTCATGACCTTAACCTTCTGGGTACTATATTTTAGTCCATTCATAAAATAAGCCACAGGCACCGAAGTATTTATAGGTATGACTACAGGTGTATAGATAAGATGTATACATTTATGCAAGCATATGTAACTATTCTGTCCATACATTGTAGAGATGGCTTTTTGAAGAGAAACATGATCCTCCCAGATCACCAAATACAAAGTATTACTGCTTTCTATAGACATCAATTCTGTAAAAAATGAGACTTGGTATATATAAAAAGATAATTGTCAATGTTACTTAAAAACAAGATTTTTAACTAGATTGTTAATACATCTAATCCACATGTCTGACATAATCTAACATATCTAACATTTGTCACAATTGGGCAGGATTTAATATCTACATAAATTGTAGATTGATGATTTTTATATAATAGGGCTTATTTTTTGTATGTTAGCTTGTTGGTTTTCCCTTGTTACAATTAAAGTTTGAATATTTACTGGCTTTACTTAAAAGCTATTCGTGTTGCCATAATTTATTATGGATTAAAACATTTTTAGGATTAATTTTTCTTGGGTGTGCAAGCCAAAAACTTAAAGGATATGCTCAATTCCTCTTTCTCTTGAAGGACACTTCAAATACATCACCAAATGCCTTTAGCTACATTTTGAAGACATATGTTAGCTCTACCAAAATCTATGCACCTCGACCTCTACCACCCCTAGTTAAAACACCACCAGTATTCCTTGGAATTCAGCGCCAGCATTGGTCTTGTAATCAATTCCCTTCCCTCCCCTAAAGTTTTTTGATAATCTCCAATGGTTTCTCATCACAATTAGAATAAAATCCAAAATCTTCACTGCAGCCTCCTTAACCTAGCACTTGGCCAGTGTTTTCTACCGCTTTCCTTTCTCTCATTCCTTTCCAACCCTATAACAAGCATCTTCCTAATTCTGAATGTTTGCATTTTCTCCTGACTCTCCTTTCCTCTCTTGCCTTTCTCTCAACACTCTCCTGTTCTTGCTATTATTTCATTGAGTTCTTTGTTCAATAATTACTTTCTCAGAGAGGCCTTATGTCACATCATATCTAAATGTTTCTCCATCACTTTACACCCCTTTTTCTTGCTCTATCTTTCTTTAAAACAATTCCCAAGCCCTACAATAATATTTTATTTTCAATTTGTTCATTTATGTACTGTTTGTGAGCTCTGTAAGGTGTCAGAATGTTATGTTTCATTCACCGCCCCATCCCTAGTACCTGATCAGCAGATGCACAATAAGTATGTGTAGAATAAATAAGTTAACTTTCGTGTCCTCTCAGGGACACCTCCAAATCAAAGCACTGAGTTTATTATCTATCAACTTCCCTTTGATTATTTGTGTAAATGAAAAACCAAACTGTATAACCATATAAGCACTATTCATCAGTTTATACGATTTCATTATTTCCTTTCAATATTCAAGTTTTCAAATTGAAAATCACGAACCTATCTACATTGTATTGCCCTAATATCTCTTGTTATTTTATTTAATTTTACATGAGCTTTCCTAGAATACAGCAGGCATGAATTTCATCATTTTTTTCAAATAGGTTTTATTTTAATTAAAGGAAAAATATTCTATTCCAGAGTTTTTATAACATTTTATCAAAGACTTCCAGGTTTGCTTGGGTTTTGACATCAATCATATATATGAGTTAGGTTCTTGGGTAGCATTCTGTTTCCTTTTTCATTTTCCTGGGATTTAACCCCTATGTCAAAGTTTTTCATGTTGCATTCATCTTTTGGGGGTTTAATATGATAACGATGTGGTGATTCTCTTTATTAGAAAGTTCTGCTGAGCAACTAGCCATCTTCACGGCATATTCCACTAGCTCCTATTCCTGTTGATCTGGATAGGAGACCCATTACTTCTACATCTAATAGCATTTAAATTTAAATCGTTCTTTCCTCATCAGCATGTCATAACATTATATAGCATCAGAAGTTATTCATTTAAGTTAAAAATAGCACTTGACCAATTGTGCCTGGTACAGATTTTCCTAATTTCCTTTAAAAAACAAACAAACAAAAACACAAAAGCCAGGAGAGGGAGAGATTTAAAATTTTTCATCATAGCTAAATACTTATACTGGTAGACAACCTACTGCCAGACGTAATGAGTAAGTATTGGACAGCCAGATTAAGAATAACAGTCAAGGGCTCTCTATGTTGCATTCCTGAAATAAAGTGTCAGGGTCCACCGGCAAGAAGATTTGGAGAAAATTCAGGCTCACAAACTCGCTGTCTCTACAGGAAGATTCGTGCCAAACAAAAGAATTGTCAGGTATTATCTATGACAACTGCTTTTCTGGGTGTTCATTATGCTGTTTTCTCCTTCCTGTGTCACCTTTAAATATTTATCAGAGGACACAACTCCTTGAAAACCAGCCCAGTTAGCAGTGTGCTAAGTAGAGAGTACTAGAAGAAATGGAGAGATATGAGGAGCCTGATATTATTGCAGGAAAAATATGCCAGTTGTTGTACTAATTTATTGATTCAGATTGCTGAAAAACATAGATGTGGGGCTAAAATATGATCTTCTATCAGCTCAGTAGAACTACAGCAGATGAATATTTGTAAGCACTTGAGAATCTGGTGAGCAATTGTACACATCAACAACTGTGCTAGGTGTGAATTAAACAAGGAATCCAACCAGAATCCAGTTATCAGTGAGTCATCAGAAGCCAAGGGTGAAGTCTGGAGTTCTGCTTCTAGTTGAGGGGGTGTTGCCCACTCCTCATGAGAACAGTGTTAGAGATATACAGCTAAAACTGAAGTTTTAAGTAAGAGTCTCTGGACATTGTTTCAGAGTCTCTGGACATTATACAAAAAATGTTCAATTTTCAAAAAAGTAATCATTCATCATGCAAAGAATCAGGAAGATTAAACTGAAAGACAAAAACTAAACAAAACAAACAAACAAAATTAGAAGATTCCAACATCAAGATGACAGATGTTAGTATATCTGAAAAATATTTTAAATTATCCATGACAAAAATACTTCAATAAGTAGTTATGAATATGTTTGAAATAAATGAAAAAGTGGGAAGCTTCAGCAAAGAAATAGAAGACACATAGAAGAATCAAGTGGAAATTTTAGAATGGAAAAACTGTAATATTTGTAATAAAAAGCTGAGTGGATAGGATGGGCTCAGTAGGAGAATGGAGGATACCAAAAAAAGAATAAATGAACTGGAAAACAGAATAATGGAAATATGCAATATGAACAACAGAAAGAAATAGATCAAATAAAAACAATAAACAATAAATTTATTTTACAGTCTCATGGAACTGTAAGACTACTATGTAAGTTATAACATTCATATGTTATCAGATTTTCAAAACATGAGAAAGAAGATGAGGCTTAAAAACTATATGATAAAAATAATGGCTGAAAACTCCCTAAATTTGGCAAGAGAAATAAGCAAGCCTACAGATTCAAGAAACTGGGCAAACCCCATGAAAGATAAACCCAAAGAAATCCAAGCCAAGATACATCAAAATTAAATTTCTGAAAACAAAAGCAGAAAAGACTTGAAAGCAGCCAGAGAAAAAATAATGTATACCTCTAGAAAAAGAAAACAAAATAAAACAATTAAATGATAATGAATTTCTCATTAGGAAATATGGTTCTGAAGGAAGTGGCACAATGCTTTTCAGGTCTGGGGAAAAAAACAAAATAACTCAGGATCTTCTACTCAGTGTTTATAACCTTCAGAAATGAAGGGGAAATCAAGATATTCTCAGAAAAAGAAGTTTGTCACCAGCAGGCCTACTCTTAAATAATGGCTAAAGGAATTTCTCTAAACAGGAAAAAAAAAAAAAAAAAAAAAGAGAAGAGAAGAAATGTTGGAACCTGAGAAGGAAAGAAATAACACGAAAAGAAAAAAATCTGGGTAAATACAATAGATTTTCCGTTTCCTCTTGAGTTTTGAAAATTATGTTTGATGATTGAAGTGAAAATTATAAAAATTTTTAATGTGGTTCTTAATGCATGTAGAGTAAATATTTCAGACAATTACAGTATAAACAAGGAAGGTTAAGAGATATAAAGTGGGTAAGGTTTTTATTCTTCACTTGAACTTGTAAAATCATGACACTGGTAAGTTACACATAATGTAATATCTAGAACAAACACTAAAAAGCTATGCAAGGATATAAACTCAAAAACACTATAAGCAAATTAAAAAGGAATTCTAGAAATTATTCATGTTATCTACAGGAACATAGAAAAAATGAAAAAGAAACAAAAGCCAGAGAAAACAAGCAAAAAAACAAATACAAATAGTAGAGTTAAGCCCTAACATATCAATAATTACATTAAATGGAAATGTTCTAAACTCACCAACTAAAATTCAGAGAGTAGGAGAATGGATTTGAAAACAAGACCTAATTAATATGTTACCTACAGGAAATTCACTTTAACTGAAAGTTGATAAGCAGATTAAAAGCGAAAGGATGGAAAAAGTTGTATCATACAAACATTAATCAAAGGAAAACAGGAGTGACTATATTATCATTACATACAGTAGACTTCAGAGCAAATAAATTTATTAGGGACAGAAAGAAACATTACATAACGATAAAAGAGTCAATGAACAAAGATGTAGGAAACCTAAATGTGTATACACAAACCAACATATCTGCAATAAATGTGAAACTAAAATTGGTAGAACTGAAAAGAGAAATGAAAAAATCCACAAATACATAGTATTATTATATTTATATCACATTTATGTATAAATAAATATATATGGGAAATTTAATGTGCCTCTCTCTCAACAATTGAAAATACTATATAGAAAATAAGCAAAGATATAAGAAAAAACACCATCAAGTCATAGTATCAAATTAGCATTTGTAGACCACTCCACCAAACAAATTTAGAATACACATTCTTTTGAGGTGCCCACAGAACATATGTCAATATAGACTATACTATGGTCCACTAAATAAAGCTCAACAAATTTAAAAGGCTAACTTTGAATGTATTTAATGATAAAAAAATAATTAAATCAATGGATATACCCATCATATTACTAAATAGAAAGATTAGATATTATAAAAATAAAAATTATTCCTAAATTATTTAAAAGTAAATAAAATTTCAACCAAAATCCAGTATTCTGCTTTTGAAAGAATTGAAAGCATGAATTAAATTTTATCTGGAGAGTCAGAGTGGTGGTCATTCATAACATGAGTATTTGTAAAAAAAAAAATTCTGTCAAAGGCGTTGAATTCTAATTCTGACATCACAATTTATTTCTCGCCATTTTAAAAACACTAAATCTTTCTAGGCTTATTCTACACAATTTATGTAATTGAAATAATCTCTTATAATTTACAGTGCAATTGTTATGATGGGACACGTAAAGAAAGCAGTTAGCACTCATTAAGTGTTCGAATTTATTCCAGAACTTTTCAAAGCTGGAAAAACAGCAACTGAACTTTAAAATGTACAAGAAATTATTTCCCTTAGGATAGAGACTGAAACTTATATTTGGCCTTGCCACACCCCTAATTTTTGGAAGTGTGTTATGGACTTTTCCGTGAGCAAAGGTAAAGCACATGACAGAGAAGAGATTCTCACTTCTCCTTCAGAACAGAAGGCTCAGTGTACCATTTAACAAACTTTATTTTTTTATTAACAACTTTTAGCAGAAGTATGCTTTAGCAAATTTTGTAAAATAAATTTTCTTTACCAAATCTGGATCTATAACTGCCCTACATCTGTAAAAGTATATATGTTGTATTGTGAATGTTTTTGTAGAAGATAGGGAAAGCGGATAGAGAGGACAACACATTTCATATCATGCTGAAAATTAAAAAAAAGAAAAGACCATAATTGATACATTTACTGAATTGGCACAGTGCACCCTGAGTTGAATATTTATCTCAAGATGCCCTTTAAAATCAAATAAGTTAGAGCTCGACAATGTGTTTGTTGTCAGACAACTGTTTTGTATGGTGAGATTTTCCTTCATGCTAGTGGAAAGGGACATACCAGACCTAGAGATGTGGGCTTAAGGAAGTGAGACTTAGACAAGAGAGGAAATCAATTCAGTGAAACTCAGAAATAGAGAGGACTGGATAGATTACAGGGTTGAGCAATTGATTGGGGGTCAGTGTGAAAAGAGAAGAAGGATGAATC
Source organism: Cynocephalus volans (assembly GCF_027409185.1). Taxonomy (NCBI): domain Eukaryota; kingdom Metazoa; phylum Chordata; class Mammalia; order Dermoptera; family Cynocephalidae; genus Cynocephalus; species Cynocephalus volans. The sequence continues at coordinate 36,570,781 of NC_084472.1, read as the reverse complement.
AGGAAACTGACCTGATGAGGATATGGCCAGAACTGTGACAGTGTTTGCTTATTTCCATCCCATGGGTCAAACCCTTCTGTGAAGTTTTAGTGTTTCACTCAGTTTTCAGTTATACTGTAGAAAGTTGGAGATGGGTGTAATACACATCCTTAGTTGGGTCTGTTGAGACCATCTATTGCCTTTATTTGAGAAATGCTTCTACCTTCACTAAACAAGAGATTTCAATTGGTGGTGGTAACTTCTTTGCCCCACCCCCACCCTGCAAACAGTTGATTGATAAAGACATGGGTACCAAAAGTTACTTGAGTTCTACATCTCTAGCCACATACGATAAGAAGGAAGAGGGACAAATAAATCAAGATGCAACAGTGGGAATTTGTTAGTAAATTATTTGAACTTAAGCCCAATCTCATTCTGGAAGTAGTCAATAATGGTACTGCATAGGAATTGTCAGTGGGCAAGGTTATGTGACAAAGCCTAATGCTGTAAAAAGAAGCTCACATATGTAGCCTAAACCAACTTGCTAGACCCTGATATGTAACATATGTGAGCAGCATACACACTCTCCCTGATATTGAGCTTTGAAGCAATCCCACTTTTGGGTATATACCCAGAGGAATGGAAATAATCATGTTAAAGGGATACCTGCACTCCCATGCTCATTGCAGCTCTGTTCACAATAACTAAAACATGGAACCAACCTAAATGCCCATCGATGGATGATTGGATAAGGAAACTGTGGTATATATACACCATGGAATACTACTCTACCATAAAAAAGAATGAAATACTCCCATTTGCAACAACATGGATGACCCTGGAGAAACTTATGTTGAGTGAAATAAGCAAAGCACAGAGGGATAAATACTGTATGTACTCACTCATATATGGGAGCTACGAGAGAAAGAAGGAAGGAAAGAAAGACCACAGTAGTGCATTGGTCTTGCAGAGGGAGAGAGAACATTCCTTGGGCTACAAAGTGGAGTGGAGGGAAAACAGGGAGAGGGAGGGACGTTAGGAATAATTGGGTGGGGGACATGGCGTACAAATGCAATTTGTGGTAATGGGTATGCTGCCAGTATGAATCTGGCACTCACATCATGGGCATGAGGGGTGACAATTACCTTTGTATCACATGAATATTCATAATATAAATAAACAAATGCATAATAGTAATAAAAAGAATCCTCTGGTCCAACAGAATAATGTTTGGGTCCTACTACATTTGCTCCAGGAAACAACAGATATAAAAAAATGACATAAGCATAACTTGGTATATGGTTCCCACGTTTGCCAGGGGAACATGAATGAATACAACAATTTTGCCTTGTTTCCAGGACAATAGATCACATCCTAAAGATGGGCCATAAAGGACACACATATTTTTCTGTGTGATTTAAGTAGCTCCTCCTTTGAGTTTTCCAGGAAGATAAATTTGCATTCTTCTTGTTCTGACCTCTCCAACTGGTTGTCTTGTTTTTACAGGGTTTCCCAACAATTATGAAATTCCAGAAAATTATTCACAACCGAATATATATATATTTTTTTCCTGCAGAAGTAGGGATCTTGGCTTCAGGTTTCTTGCTTTACACACACAAAAAAAACCTGCTTAATTTATATTGTACCACCTAATAATGCCTTCTACTTATACTAGTAGGAACTTTATTATTATTAAAGTATTTATTTTAAAATACTATACTTTTAAATACAGTTCCTTTGTTGAAATGGTAAGAACTATATGATATAATATATTGAACAAGTGGGGAAACAGAATCAGTTAGTTAGGGACACAGTGGGCTGAAACTTAGGGGTCGTTACTATTAGTCTGGTCTTTTCTGAAAACTCTTGCTATCTTTCTACTGAAAATAAAAAAAATATATAGAAAAACAATAAAAGTAAAAACATTATCCTCATTTATTTCAAATATGGAGAAGAAAGGCATATATCTATTTTTATCATGTGCTAGGCCTATTCATTTAGTTTTAGAATGGTTATTGTCCCCTTTCCCCCCACCTCCACACCCTGCAAAGTTATTAGTGTAGTTCTGAACTATGACACTTCTGTTTGTTCATTTTGGGGTCATCGGTTTATGTAGAGGCATTAGCCACCTCTGCCACCACTGAGACAAAAGTTGTTAGTATTTTGTGCAAAATTGAACATCCCAGTCAAAAGAGATTGTCTTGAAATACACAAGAAATTCTGAGAAAAACTTCTGAAAGGTGTAAGTACTGATCAGACACTACCAGTGGTTAAGACTCCACTAAAGAGAAGCCAAATGGTGGAGTTTGGGGATGGAGAAAGAAAAGAGAAGAAAAAAAGAGTAAGTGAAAATCTCCAAAAAGAAAATCCTTGTTATCTGAGGACATGAATTAAAAGAGAGAAACATTCAGGCTATATTCAACAGCAGTCATCAAGATTAATGATGCGGGGGCTGTTGGTGGCTATGGAAAAGCTATTTAATAATGTACTCTAAAACTGGATTCTAACTTATTTCTCGGCACTTTCTTTATTGATTCAATACATTGTTTCACTATAATGTTGCCTCTCCACTGCATCATCTGACCAAGAGTACCCTGAGAAGGCTCAGCTCTGTCACTGGAGTTCCTGGATTTCTGAGTCTTGCTGTGACTCCTATCTGTGACACGTTTAGCATCTCTGGCCCTTTCCTCACCTACCTTAGCATGAACCCAATTAGGGATACTTTTTCCTTAATACAAACCGATTGGGCTTGTTCTGCAGCCTGGATTCTGTCTAAGTGCTGGTGGCATTTCTTCAGTATGTCTAACGAGTACAAAAAATAGAAGTCTCTCCTCACAGAGGTGTTAGGAAAATTAATTAATGTTTATGAAGCACCTCAGATCCTTAGATGAAAGGGCCCTGAAGAATTATCTCATTTGAATGTGGTATTATTACATCATCTGATCCCATAGTGAAGCAGGAAGATAAAAATAGCCCTCTCAAGTACAGCAACACCCCCCCCCCCAACACTGAGAAGTAGGTGCACTCGATTTAGTGTCTGGGAAAAAGCATTAACTAAATATTTTTGGGAAAAAAAATTGGCCTCCTGCAAATTTGTGGGTTGCACAATTTTCTTCAACTAGAGATTTTCCAATTCTATGCTCTTTATTGCTTTGATTGAGACCCTATTTCTTCACCAAATATGGACATGAGGACATACCCTTTTTCATTTCTTTTTCAAAATTTGATAGCAAAATAATATTAGCAGTTCACGTACAAGTAAAGATTAAACTGATACCCTTAGAGCAAGTATTAGTTCATATCATAAAGTCCATACCCCAAAGGGGGAAAAAACAGTTAAATGAAAGAATTCTCAAAGAACTAAGGAGTATTTTGGTTCATGAAAGTGGTTTTGTTGCCCTTCCTAAATTCAGAATTTACTGCTTCACATTGCATTAAAAACTAAGTCGGATAGAGTTAATGGCAGAGAATTCACTGGAACTTAAAATGTTTCCCTCTTAGAACAATGCTTTTGACTACTCTAAGCTGTCCTTTATTTCAAATCATAGTAATAGCATCTGCTTTAGACTGGGTTTACTTACTCACAGTATTTTTGTGCAGGTAAAATTATAGAAGTAAATTTATCAGTAATAATAAAAGTTAAAATAACATCTATAAGTGAATTATTATACTTCAGAGACCATAAGATATAATTTAAGCTCTTTATTAACCCTATCTCATTTAATTCTCATACTAACCTGAGAGGCCAGTGCTCCTATTATTAGTGCTTTACAGATGAAGAAATTAAGGCACAGAAAAGTGAAGTAACTTGCCAAAGACTACAGACTGGAAGGTGGTAGAGACTAGGTTCAAACTCAGACTGACTCCCAATTACCTACAGACACAGACAGTCTCTGTGTCCCATCATAAAGGTCCATTCGATAACGAAGTTCTGAGTGAGAAGAATTATAAACATTTTGTAAAGAGGTGACTCTTGAGAAATACGTATTTAAACAAACTGTGGAAAAAGGAAATGCATTATTTTCCTACTTTTTAGGTCGTGGTATACCTCTCTGTATTTACAAAACATTGCTCCCCATGAAGTGAGAGTGTGGCTTTCTGCCAAATGAGAACTTCAGGACTAACAGCAGGACAGGCCGTGAGCCCACAGACGAAAGAGGACTATTCATGCTTGTTCTCTATTTGGGCCTGTTCCATGTTAGCCAGACAAAATTGTGTCCTTGGATCTCTATTTGAAGAACTCACAGTTGGCATTCTGTTATAAGCGTCTGAAGAAGTTTGGTTATCTCTCCACAAGGAATCCTGGAGCTGGACTCATGACCTTGTCACAAAGACTAAGCCTTGTTGCTTCCTCTGAAAGAGGATAAACAGATGTGTCTCCCCTGGTTAAATGGGGTGTAAAACAGCACTTAAGCTTGTCACTGTTCCTTCCAGTATTCATCAGCATCATACTACTAAATGGTGTGCTCCCAATTCAAACAGCTGCTGTCAAGGTAGGAGGTGACAGGCTCTTGGATGGCAAGATGTGTTTTCAGATGGGAGTAGTCAAGGCACTGACATGAATAACCTGCAAGAGAATTTAGCCATGAAGCTTTTATTGTCAGGGTAATGAGTCAGAGGGAAGAGCCCACCTACGTCGACTGGTGTCCCAGAATGAGCGTCTAGCAGTAAGATTATTCCTAAGTAAATATTTATTTTCCAAAGAGATCTGGGCAACTTGCTTAACTTTCCCATATAGCTACTCATCGGATGGTGACAAATCAATACTTACAAATTCTTGTGTGGGGGTTGCCGGGCACGTGGATGGCCACACCACCAAAGTGATCAACAGCAGTGTGGGTTTTGGACCTCCTGGAGTCTCAGCCCTTTGGCTCTCTCGCCACAGTGTAAGGAAGGCTATTCACTGACCCTACTTTTGGATAGAAGCCCAAGGAGACACTGTCCTCGCAGCTCAGGGTCATTAACAGAGAAAAGGAGAAAGCCTTCCTTTCAGTCCTTTTTGAATTTGGGGTTATGTGGGCCAACACAAAATAAAGTCCAGAAGATTACCTGCAGAATAGTGACAGCAGCCTTTCTCACTCTATAGCTTCCATGCCTTGTTTTAAGTGGTCTGAATATTTCCACTGATTGAATTAGCCAGAAAATGTATATATTTCTATTATATGTGCTACATAGTGGTAGGAGTAGTTCAGTAGTTAAAATGTTCAGTTCAAAATTCTTAGATCTGTAAGTATCCCACCCATGTTCAAGATTTTGCCAGTAATAGATCAATCCTTCAAAATCTTCTCTTTTCTGAGGCATAGTGAAAATAAAAAACAGGAATATAGAATATACTCGTAGCCATTGAAATGAATGTTGATTGGAAAAAACTATAAAATAATAGTAAGAAATAAGAAAGAAGGGATGAGAAAAGCAACAATGTAAATAATGTTTATCCTAGGCTATAGAACATAGAATTTGTTCAGAATTTGGACTTTGAAGTGTACTAACTACATAGCAAAAAAGGCTTACCACTTGCTAAATATGTAACCTTACGCAAATGACTTTGAGCCAAGGGTATTTTCATTTGTAGAGTGAACATAGTAGCTTCTACTTTATGGAGTTGTTAGAAGAATTACATGGAACAATATAGAAAATGTTAACTGAGTGTCTGGCACATAGTACACATTCAACACAGATATTATTGGCATTGGTATTAATATTATTATTTCATCTTAAACAAATTATAGGTAATTATGGTTCTGTAGTACTGAAGACAAAATAATGCTTAAAAAGCCTACTGATTTTATCTATGTCATTTAAAACTTAGGTTCAGATAATCAAAACAAGTCATCTTTGGTAAATCTCTCTACCACAATATGCATACTTAATTTCTAAGTCTGTCAATTCCTTCTTCTATATATTTCCATTGCAGACACAAAATACTGAAATAGATACACACAGATATACCAAGTGGTTTTTACTGGATAGTGGAATGTGGAAATTTACCCTTTTATTAATTTACTTGCATTGTCTACTTTTTCTACAATGATCAGGTGTTAATGTGTTGTTCATATAATGGAAAAACAAGAAAAAATGTTTTTGAATTTTTCTTCTCAATCTTACTTCTAATGCTCTAGTCCATGTTTTAATCATCTTTCAATCACACTATTACAATAGATTATTTTGTGACTGCCCTCCATATAGTGACTTTGGTGGAAACTTTCAGTTGCAACTCTACATAACATATAGTCCTACAGGGCATGAGTTTCTCACTTTTTATAACCTTACACACACCTCTAACACAGGATACTCATCTGTCTCTTTCTGTCTCTCTTTCCTCTCTAAATGAAATAAATAAAAAAAAAATGGAAAGCATTTCCCACGAAGTTACAATATTTTCCCAAAAGACTTTAGAAAGCAGGGCATATGTAAATTTAAGGCCTTTTACTTAAATTGAGTTTTATTTTTGAAGTTCTCTGTTTTTAAAGTTAAAATTTTCACCCAATAGAAGTTGGATGGTAGTAATTTACTTTTCTTATGTCTAAATTTATTTGAAAATGAAATAAAATGAAAGAATTCAAAAGAATTATATTACATTAACTTTGAAGGGAAAAAAAAATCACGATTTTACTCCTTTTTTTTTTTTTTTTTTTTTTTTAATATAAACTGCCTGTTATACTGCAGAACACCAGTCCCTGGAATACCTTTCTGCCAAAATGCAGAACAGATGTAGGAGGGCACCTTGGGAACCACACATTATAGAGTATGGCTGAAGAACTATTTTCACACCTCCCCAGCTCTGTCTTCACCTGTTTATGCAGGAAACAGACCTGTGGATTTCAGTTCATCTGGTTCCATGCCAGTGGATTCCCAGTGGCTCCAGACAACTGCTTTCTCATTTGAAGTTCTGTTCTTTTCCTCCCCGTTTCTGGCTGACAGTTACTCTGTTTGGGCTGCTGGCAGGATGTCAGAGGTCTCTTTACTACAGGTTGCCTCAATTTAAGAGGAGTTCAAAAGATAAGATTTCTGAGAATGAGAATCAGAAATAAGGGTGCAATTATTTTAATGAAGCGGGTCACTTTTATGTAGGCACTTTTAGAAAGATAAGCAGATGTTTGGCTCTCCCAGATTTCTGCCTCCTGCCATGTGCCTATGAATGTTGGGGATGGAGGTAGGAGAGCTCACACCTGTGAACTATAGGCATATGTCCATGTCCATCAATTAATAAAGCCACACAGTGTAGCAAACATCTAAACAATGTCCTGTAACTAATGATTTTTGTGTGAGATATTCAACCAGATAAACAAATGCCCCGATGAGCTCAGTTCATATGTATTAAGTTGTAATATTAGTTGTATTGAAGTACAATAATTAAAAAAGAATTATCTGTGAACTCCCATGAAGCAGAAAACTTTAAAAGTTTGATGCTTTATAGGTTAGTGTGAATGGGGACTAACAATCTGCTGTAAAAAATAAAAAATACAGGCCAAAATCCAGCATTTCTATTCCCCACATTTTCCCTGCATAAGGAACATTTCAGCTGTTTTCCCTTGGGTGTGGCAATTAGAGCCTCAGGGTCTCTGCTTCTGTCATGTTTTGTGTTTTATTCCAGAGAGGCCTGGGCAGATGATGTAAACTTGGTTGGACTAATGTCCACATTCACTGTTAGAGACCCTCTTTGGATAAAAGAGATCTCAGTGATGAGATGTATGTCTCTTTCTCTCTTTCCATCCTAATTGCAGTTGGAATATTTCAGGGGAAACAAACAAACATACGTGGTCAGATATTTATAAATAAGTTTCTTGATGTGACTCGCGCTATGTCTCAATATCTCCTGTATGCACACGTTCAAGCTCTAAAGGACATGGTATGGGTGGGAGTTGGAAGAAGGAAGACAAGATACAAAAGATTTGATTTTTTAAAAATGTTCTTATATAGAGACCAAATTGATGAAGTGTTCAGAGATTACAAAGATGAAATTAGAAAACTCTCAGGACCAAAGTTTAAGATTATGAGCCATCTTGATAATGTTCTTTTCCCCTCCTTTCCTTTTTCACACAGATGTTTGCCCCAAGGCATGTGGCTGGTATGGTTAGACCGATATTGACATTTCTGACATTGTTGGGAATGACTCTCCCCAATTTGCATCAGACTTAGATTTAGAACTTTACCATAATCCCTAAACTCTGCAGGCAATTTTCAGCAAAATAAAAATGTTTAATATTCTGTAGGCATGGATGTGTCTCAGGGGTCTGTTAGGACCTGCCTACCTTAAAATGCAAGTGTCTTCAGAACATGAGTGCCTAGAAGCAGAACGTTATAACAATTACTGAAAGAATACTGAACAGTGTAGACCAGAGATCAGCAAACTTTTTTTTTTCCCTTAAATTGCCAGAAAGTAAATATTTTACAATTTGTGGGCCAGATATCTCTGGGATACCTATTCAACTCTGTTTTTGCAACACGAAAGCAGCCATAGATGATACATAACAAATGGATTTAGCTGGACTCTGACAAAACTTTATTTACAAAAATAAATGGCCAACTGGATTTGGCATGTGGGCTATAATTTGTTGATTCCTGGTCTACACTTCTGCCCACCTGCCAAGTGGACAGGCATGGAAGCAAGTAAAGAGATAAACACAATAACATGAAGGAAAACAACTTAGTGGTACAGATCATAAGATTGCAAAAGTTCATAGTAGGAAACAACATTTGAGAATAATAATTATGTTTTACATGAGCCACTGGATAGGATCATTGGTGTGCATTTGAATTCTGTAATCCTAAATCATACGGTCATTATAGTTTCTTCTCTGTTAAGTAGACTTCCTTTTCCCATAAGTATTCCTCATTAACAGGAGAGTACATTTGTATTTATAAGAGGTAGTAGGAGAAGGGCTATAAGATAGGTATAGAAAATCAGAGACTACTGAAATAAGTTCATGATTAAATAAACTTAAAGGTACCTAATTTAAAAAACTGTGTAATTGCCATCTTGTCCATCTTACCCATCCCATGTCAAGGCTTGGGATCTTCAGAGTTTTATGATTGTGTTGTTTAAAAAAATATGTACGATGATTCTTAGAAATATTTTGGCCTTATGTTTTCATTACTGGCAAACATGGAGCTTTTTGAAAACTAAAAATCAAACTTACAGCTCCAAAAAAATATTGTGGCCAGGCACATTTATTTTTGATAAAAATGAATGTCAATTTAATTGCAAATGAGTTGCTCTCTTTAGACATCCAGCAAATTGCAATCCGGCCCTCAGTGCTGTAAGTTTGGTTTATTTGCATTGGATTTTCCTGACCTGGTTTAGAAAATAATGTCCTGAGTTTTGCCCAGCAATATTTAAAAAGGCATCCTGTGCAGATGGTTTTACAGAGATGTGAATGAAAATTAGTTGAAGACGTCTCAAAGCAGCTGTAGTCTCTCATTCAGAGCAACCAAAGCTATCAGAGATACTGTGCAGAAGCAGAGGACCTGGCTATCTTCCTTGTTGGGGAGCTAAGTTTCTTTTTAACAGAAAGAGTTTCTTTCCCTTAATGTGATCAAAATGGGTATTTTAGGGTCAAAGTTGAAGTACATTAGTGGAGAGATTAAAACCTACCTTCTGCCCATCTGCATTTAACCTGACCACAAAAGATGGAAAGATTTTAGACTCTGGTGAGCTGAGTCATTCTCATTCTCTCTCTCTCCATGAACGCTGAATTTATTTGCAGCAGTATGATTTTCCTAGTCAAAAACTGCATCCTCATTGTCATTTAAATGTTAAAAAGGGAAACCAGATGCTATAGTTATTAACTTTTGGAATCAGTTATAATCTTCCTATTAAATTCTTCCATCCAGGTATGGGCAATTATTTGCTTGATCTAAAGGTGCAGAAAATGCAGGCACACAGGGTTTCAGAAAGTCCAGTTTAATAAGACAGGTGGGTAACTAATAATGTGGAAAATTACCTGCAGATTGAGGATATTGGGAATGACTAATGGCCAAAACTAAGCGAGTAAATTAGTTGCAAAATGATACCATTTGCAGTAGTTGTGTGAAAGGGGGGACGAGAAAGCACAGTGGCATGTGGCAGTGAGTGGAGCTGAGCAGAGTTTGAATGTGGCCCAGACTCAGAAAAGCATGCTATCGACATATGCACCCCCGCCACTTCCTCTGGCTGTTATTTATTTATTTTTGCTCATTAGGATAACCTGCACCATGAGTGTAGGGTTTAATAGTGCAGGCTCTGGAGTCTAGTTAGCTTTGTGAAGTTTAACACACAGTCACCACCAAGGTCAAAACCATCAGTGACAAAAACTTGGATTTCTTTATAAACCCAGTAGATTTCAGACAATCAAACATGACCAATATCTGTAGAAAAAGGCAAGAGTTGGTCTTTGGAAAAAGCAAAACTTAAGCTTACGTTTTTATTCATTGGTAACGTGCTGGCATTATCCTTTCAGACAAGGTTGCTGAGTAAATATAACATGAAATGATTTCCATGGGAAAATATTTGGGGAATGACAGGTAATCTGAAAGCAGATAATGTCTTATAATTGATAGATTTTTCTTATGTCCTGGTGATTTTCTTCCTTTCCTCAAAGAAATATAAATAAATTGATAGCGTGTTCTGAAGTCTAAGGTCCCTTAAAATAGATGAAATATGCATACAATTGATATTAGGTCCATTTTAGAACAAATTTTCAGTTCTACCCCTTTTTCTTCTCCCCAGAGCCTCTTTGAGATAACATCTAGTGCTAACAGCTCAAAGCTGGTAACATGTAATATGTCAGTCCATTTCTAAACTTGCCTCACTGAATGACAATAGAGAAAATTTAACCAATAAAATGTGATTACTATTATTTATCCTATGAATTGTATAAATATGAGAAGTACTTTTCAGATATAATGTCCTTGCTACTGAAGTGGTGATAATCTGAAGAAAAGGCTAATTAACTACTTAATCATTTTTCTCTAGCAATAATTTAGTGAAAGATTACCATGTCCAACACTATGCAGAGGGCGAAGGGTAATGCAAGGTGTTTAGGAAAAGCACACACAAGATGTCTGCCCAACAAATACTCATAAAACTAACATGATCAGTTGTATAAGTGTGTTATGATGTGCTGCATTGTATAATATATTCCCTTAATGTCACATGATAGGAGACAAACTCTAAAGAGCTAAAGTAAAGATATGAAATACAAACCTTCCTTATATTCGCACCATCCGAAAACATGTTTTCAGTACTTGTGAGAATATATACATCTATATTTTGGCCGTCTAATCTAACTCACTGGATTAAGACTGCCTGTGTTGACTTAACTAGTAGATACTGTACTCCTCCTCCAGCTAAATCGGTCTATGTAAGAAAATAGGTCATGTAACATCCTCAGTGTTTTGATGATTAAATCTTTTGTGAACTTTTGTGAAGTGGCATGAAAGATCTCACACCACAACTCCAAAAGCCATGGATGAATCTCCTTTTTCACTTTCCTTCTACGATGGTGGATGATGCAATGGACAAAAAGGAAGAGCTATCTTTGCAGAAATCTGTTCTTTGGTATTTTTTGAAAATGAGGCATAGTACTAGAGGATTGGAAACTAAAAAGACAAAAAAATGTAGGTCTGCTGCAGTTGACCTCAGTTTGGTAGGGCAGTTTTAAACATTGCAATGAGCATTTTATGAAGCAAACCTGTAACTTCATTACTGCTAGCAAATAGAATACGATGACTTTAAGATGGACTTGCTAATCCAATATTTGTTGTGAAGTCAAAACCTTTCCCCATGTAGTATGTACATTATGGTGATGTACGATATATGTGTGGGAAAAATGAAAAAAAGTATTGCATATATGTTAAATGATTTTAATTTGTTGAAGTACTTTGACATCTGATTTGTCAAGTTTCTCACTTTAAATGTTGAATTCATAATGTTCTATTCAAAGCAGTCCCATCCCCTCTCTTTTCTCCTTGTTATAGTTTTGCTTAAAACCTAGAAGCCATCACTAACTTCTATTTATTCTACCTGTACATTCTCTCTTCTCTCTCTAGCATCTGAAACTTTGATTCAATTTCTACTGCCATTATTCTATATGTTACTATATAGATGCCCTGTGTCTTTTTCCATCACTATTTACTCATTTAAAAAATATATCTCAAGTGGATCAATATTCCAAGAACTTAACTACAGCAGTATAATTTTCTTCCTCAAAAACTAAATGCTCATTTTCTAAAATGTAAAGTTCATATTACCAACCAATCATTCTAAGTTGATAGAATCAATCCTTTAGGAATTATCCTTTTATTATTCTTTATCTGTACCTTCTAATTCAGGATGAAGACTGTTCATATATATATATGCGTGTGCGTGTGCGTGTGCGTGTGTGTGTTCTTTTGGCCTTTCTTTACTCCTTTCTCTATTTTACAACATCTATAGTTTCCATAAAATTAGTGGCTGCCACTAAAAGTGGACTCCTTCTCTATTAGACACTGGCTGGTCTTAACATGTACATGAATTACTCCTGTAGGTCCTAGTAAGTGAGACAGGCAGCAGAGACTGGAATTACCTTCTGCTTTGATCTTTTTTTTTTTTTTTCTGTTTCATGTTTTGTTTTTATTGATTCAGAAATGCTTTATTAGTGCTGAAAGTTAAACACATCAACCAATATGTGCATAACATATTCCCATAATCTTTCTAAATTCCCCTACCTTGAAAATTAAACTTTATTAACTGACTTTTTTTTTCTAGGATGTTTGTGCCAGCTGTGATTTGTCTGGCGAATTTTGTATCCCATAGACTATTTTTTCTCAATAATGGCAGTATTTCTCTTTCTATGCCTGGCTTATTTAGCATAACATAATTTTCTCTCTAAGTTCATTCACATTGCTGTGAATGGCAGAATTTCATTCTTTATAATGGCAAAGAAGTATTTCATTGTGTATATATACTACATTTTCCTTATCTAGTGGTCCATCAATGGACATTTAGATTTGTTCCAACTCTTAGCTATTGTAAATAAAGCTATCATAAACACGGGAGTGAGGGTATCCCTTTGACATGATGATTTCCATTCCTTTGGGTATGTGCCAAGCAGTGGGATTTCTGGATCATATGGCAGTTCTATCTGTAGTTCTTTGAGAAACCTCCATACCATTTTCTATAATGGCTGCACCATTTTGCAGTCCCAGCAACAGTGTAGGAAGGTTCCCCTTTCTCCGCATCCTTGCCAGCATTTGTTATTCTCTGTCTTTTTTATATTAGCCAGCCTTACCAGAGTGAGATGACATCTCAATGTGGTTTTGATTTGAATTTCCCAGATGCTGAGTGATGTTGAGTATTTTTTCATGTATATGTTGGCCATTTGTATATCTTCCTTTGAGAAAAGCCTACTTAGCTCCTTTGCCTATTTTTTAATTGAGTTATTTGTATTTTTACTCTTAAGTTTGAGTTCCTTGTGTATTCTGGATATTAATCCCTTGTTGGATGCATAGTCTGCAAATATTTTCTCCTCTTCTGTAGGTTGTCTTTTCACTCTGTTAATTGTTACCTTTGTTGTGCAGAAGATATTTAGTTTGATATAATCCATCCTCACTTTTTTCCTTTTCTTGCCTGTGCTTTTGGGGTTTTATTCATAAAGTCTTTGCCCAGTCCTACTTCCGAAAGTGTTTTCCCTATGTTCTTTTATAGTTCCACATCTTCTATTTAAGTCTTTAATCCTTTTCTAGTTGATTTAGGTACATGGCAAGAGGTACAGGTCTAGTTTCATTCTTCTACGTATGGAAGTCCAATTTTCCCAGAACCATTTATTGAAGAGTTTGTCTCTTCCCCAAAGTATATTCAGAAAAACTTTTTTTTTTTTTTTTTTTTTGGTGACTTGTGAATGGTATTGCTTTCTTGATTTCTTTTTCAGCTAGTTCATTATGGGAGTTTAAAAACACTACTGATTTTTGCATGTTGACTTTGTATCCTGAAACTTTACTGAAATTGTTTATCAGCTCTAAGAGATTTTGGTAGAGTCTTTAGGTTTTTCTACATACAGGGATCATGTCATCTACAAACAGGGAGAGTTTGACTTCATCCTTTCCAATCTGATGCCCTTTCTTTCTTTCTCTTGCCTGATTGCTCTGGCTAGTAATTTCAATACTATGTTAAAGAAGAGTGGTGAGAGTGGGCATCCTTGTTTGTTCCTGTTCTTAAGGGAAATGATTTCAGTTTTTCTCCATTCAGGATGATATTGGTGGTGGGTTTGTCATATATGGCTTTTATTATTTCAAGATACATTTCTTCTGTACCTATTTTTTCTGAGAGTCTTTATCATGAAGCAATGTTGAATTTTGTCAAATGCTTTTTCTGTTTCTATTGAGAAAATCATATTGGCTTTGTCCTTGATTTTGTTGATATGGTGTATCACATTTATTGACCTGTGTACGTTGAATCATTCTTGCATCCCTGGGATGAATCCCACTTGATCATGGCATATAATTGTTTTTGATGGGTTGCTGTATTCTAATTGCTGATATTTTGTTGAGCATTCTTGTGTTTATGTTCATCAGATATATTGGCCTGAATTTTTCTTTTGTCTTTTCTCTGTCTGTTTTTGATATCAGGGTGATGCCAACCTCATAGATTGAGTTTGGGAGGTGGGCCTGTGTTTCAATTTTTTGGAATAGTTTGAAGAGAATTGATATTAAGGCCTCTTTTAAATGTCTTTTAGAATTCTGCAGTGAAGCCATCTGGTCCTGGGCTTTTCTTTTTGGGGATGCTGCTAATTAGTGCTTCAACCACATTGCTTGCTACTGGTCTGCTCAGGTATTCCATGTCTTCTTGGTTCCGTCTTGGTAGTTTTTATGTGTCCAGAAACTTATCCATTTTTCCCTATTTTCAAATTTGTTGGTAATGGTTATTTATTTATTTTATTATTTTTTTGTCTTTTTCGTGACCGGCACTCAGCCAGTGAGTGCACCTGCCATTCCTATATAGGATCCGAACCACGGCGGGAGCGTCGCTGCGCTCCCAGCACTGCACTCTCCCAAGTGCACCATGGGCTCGGCCCGGTAATGGTTATTTATAATAGTCTCTACTGGTTCTTTGTATTTCTATGGATTTGGTTGTAAAGTCTCCTTTGCCATTTCTTTTTTTGTGTTTGTGTGTGTCTGGTAAGGGGATCATAACCCTTGGCTTGGTCTCATCTGCACTGCGCTCAGCCAGTGAGCGCACCTGCCATCCCTATATAGGATCCGAACCCACGACCTTGGTGCTACCAGCACCTCTGCGCTCCCAGCACCGCACTCTCCCGAGTGAGCCATGGGGCCGGCCCTTCCTTTGCCATATCTGAGTTTCATTATTTGGGTCTTCTCTCTTCTTTTTTTGTAACGTAGCTAATGGATATTCAATTTTGTTTATCTTCTCAAAAAAAACCCACAACTTTTTGTATTGCTGAGCTTTTATATCATTTTTTGAATCTCTATATCATTTAATCTGCTCTGATCTTTATTTTTTTCCATCTACTAATTTGAGGATTGGATTGTTCTTGTTTTTCTAGTTCTTTGAGGTGTAGCATTAGGATGTTTACTTGAGATCTTTCTATTATTTTGATGTAAGAGTTTATTGCAATAAACTTCCCTCTTATCACTGCTTTTGCAGTATCCCATAGGTTTTGGTATAATGTGTTTTAATTTTCATCATTATCCAGAAATGTTTTGATTTCCCATTTAATTTCTTCTTGTACTCAAAGTTTTTCAGAATCATGTTGTTTAATTTCCATGTGCTATATAGTTTCCAGTTTCACTTGTTATTGATTTCTAGTTTTAATCCATTGTGGTCTGAAAAGGTACTTGAAATGATTTCAATGTTTAAAAATTTGTTGAGACTTGATTTGTGACCTAACATGTCATATATCACGGAGAATGCTGCATGTGTTGATTAGAAGAATGTATATTCTGTAGTTGTTGAAGGAAATGTTCTGTAGATATCTGCCAGGTCCTATTGGTCTAAAATGTAGTTTAAATCCTGTGTTTCTCTGTTGATTTCTTGCCTAGATGACCTGTCCAATGCTGGGAGAGGGGCGTTCTAGTTCCCAACTATTACTGTATTAAGGTCTATCTCTTTATTTAGATCTAATAGTGTTTGCTTATATATCTATATGCTCTGGTGTTAGGTGCATGTATATTTATGATTGTTATGTCTTCAAGCTGGATAGATCCCTTAACCATTATATAATGGCCTTCTTTATCTCTTTTTATGGTTTTTGGTTTAAAGTCTATTTTATTCTGTATGAGAATAGCTACTCTTGCTCGTTCATGGCTTCTATTTGCATGGTGTATCTTTTTCCATCCCTTCACTATTAGTCTGTATGTGTCTTTACAGGTTAGGTAAGTCTCTTGAGATAGCATATAGTTGGGTGTAGCTTTTTTTTTTATTATTGAATCATAATTGACTATACATATTTTTGGGATTCAATGTTGACATATGTTGATCAAATCAATACTATTAGTATGTATATTGTTACAAATTTTACTTATTCTTTATGCCCCTTGTCCAATCTCTCCCTATCCCCTCTCCTTCCTCCCTCCCACCACTGATAACCCTAGATTTTTTCTCTCTCTCTGGGAGAAGGAAAGGTTACCCTGTTGATTTGTTGCTTAGATGATCTGTTCAGTGCTGAAAGGTGTATTCAGGTCCCCAATATTATCATAGAGCAATGCTTCTTCTGTCACACTGGAAAGGGGTTTATGGAGAGAGACATTCTCTTTTTTTTTTCTTTGGCCTCTGCTGGTGACTTTCCTTATGTCAGTGCACTCCAGTGGCTGGCAGTCCATCTGTGTGGTGGTTGTGAAATCTAGCCACTTTTGTAGTAGCTGTGGTTACTGTGGAGGCTGTGGTAGTCCACCTACATGGAGGTGATGTTTTTGGCATGCTCCTTGGTGCTGGAAGTGTGCCTGGTTGTGGGCAGGGAGTCCAGTCCCTGGCTCCATTCTCTGGGCTCCTGGGAATCCCAAGGTACTGGCAGTGTGCCTGGGTGTGGGTGGGGTGTGTGTAGCTTTTTAATCCAATCAAACAGTCTTTGTCTTTTGAGTGGGAGTTTAATCCATCTACATTTAGGATTGTTGTTGAAAAGATATTGTGTTACTCCTGGCATTCTATCAATTTTTATTTGGATATTTCAAATATCTTTTTTTTGCATTTCTTCCACTTTTATTGTTTGTCTTTAATGTCGATTGGTTTTTTCAGTTGGTAAGATTAGTTTCTTTCTCTTTCTCATTTTCACTTTTGTTCTACCAGTGGATTTTATTTTTTCTTGTGTATCATGGTAATGATTATCATTTTTCAGATTCTAGATTCCAGAATACCTTGAGAACTTTTTGCATAGCTGGTTGTGTGGTAGCGAACTCCTGCAGTTTTTATTTTTCTGGGAAATACAGTATTTCTTCCTAATTTATGAAGGAAAGACTGGCTGGGTATAGTATTCTTGAGTGACAGTTTTTTTCTTTCAGTATTTCAAATATATCATTCCATTTTCTTGTGACCTATAGAGTGTATGTTGAGAAGTTTGTATTAGTTTGATGGGGCTCCCTTATAGGGGACTTGACACTTTTCTTTTTTTTTTTTTTTTTTAATTTTATTTTGTCGATATACATTGTAGCTGATTATTGCTCCCCATCACCAAAACCTCCCTCCCTTCTCCCTTCCCCCCTCCCCCCCAACAATGTCCTTTCTGTTTGCTTGTTGTATCAACTTCAAATAATTGTGGTTGTTATATCTTCTCCCCCCCCCCCCCCGGTTTGTGTGTGTGTGTGTGTGTGTGTGTGTGTGTGTGTGTGTGTGTGAATTTATATATTAATTTTTAGCTCCCTCCAATAAGTGAGAACATGTGGTATTTCTCTTTCTGTGCCTGACTTGTTTCACTTAATATAATTCTCTCAAGGTCCATCCATGTTGATGCAAATGGCAGTATTTCATTCGTTTTTATAGCTGAGTAGTATTCCATTGTGTAGATGTACCACATTTTCCATATCCACTCATCTGATGATGGGCATTTGGGCTGGTTCCAACTCTTGGCTATTGTAAAGAGTGCTGCGATGAACATTGGGGAACAGGTATACCTTCGACTTGATGATTTCCATTCCTCTGGGTATATTCCCAACAGTGGGATGGCTGGGTCGTATGGTAGATCTATTTGCAATTGTTTAAGGAACCTCGATACCATTTTCCATAGAGGCTGCACCATTTTGCAGTCCCACCAACAATGTATGAGAGTTCCTTTTTCTCCGCAGCCTCGCCAGCATTTATCGTTCATAGTCTTTTGGATTTTAGCCATCCTAACTGGGGTTAGATGGTATCTCAATGTGGTTTTGATTTGCATTTCCCGGATGCTGAGTGATGTTGAGCATTTTTTCATATGTCTGTTGGCCATTTGGATATCTTCCTTAGAGAAATGCCTACTTAGCTCTTTTGCCCATTTTTTAATTGGGTTGCTTGTTTTCTTCTTGTAAAGTTGTTTGAGTTCCTTATATATTCTGGATATTAATCCTTTGTCAGATGTATATTTTGCAAATATTTTCTCCCAATCTGTTGGTTGTCTTTTAACTCTTTTAATTGTCTCCTTTGCTGTGCAGAAGCTTTTTAGTTTGATATAATCCCATTTGTTTATTTTTCCTTTGGTTGCCCATGCTTTTGGGGTCGTATTCATGAAGTCTGTGCCCAGTCCTATTTCCTGAAGTGTTTCTCCTATGTTTTCTTTAAGAAGTTTTATTGTCTCAGGGTGTATATTTAAATCCTTAATCCATTTTGAGTTGATTTTAGTATACGGTGAGAGGTATGGATCTAGATTCATTCTCCTGCATATGGATATCCAGTTATCCCAGCACCACTTGCTGAAGAGGCAGTCCCTTCCCCGGTTAATAGGCTTGGTGCCTTTGTCAAAGATCAGATGGAAGTAAGTGTGTGGGTTGATTTCTGGATTCTCTATTCTATTCCATTGGTCAGTGTGTCTGTTTTTATGCCAGTACCATACTGTTTTGGTTATTATAGCTTTGTAGTATAGCTTAAAGTCAGGTAGTGTTATGCCTCCAGCTTTATTTTTTTTGCTGAGCATTGCTTTGGCTATTCGTGGTCTTTTATTGTTCCATATAAATGTCTGAATAGTTTTTTCCATTTCTGAGAAAAATGTCTTTGGAATTTTGATGGGGATTGCGTTGAATTTGTATATCACTTTGGGTAGTATGGACATTTTCACTATGTTGATTCTTCCAATCCAAGAGCATGGAATATCTTTCCATCTTCTTGTATCCTCTCTAATTTCTCTCAGCAGTGGTTTGTAGTTCTCATTATAGAGATTTTTCACATCCTTGGTTAACTCAATTCCTAAGTATTTTATTTTTTTGGTGGCTATTGTAAATGGGCAGGCTTTCTTGATTTCTCCTTCTGCATGTTCACTATTGGAGAAAAGAAATGCTACTGATTTTTGTGTGTTGATTTTGTATCCTGCTACTATGCTGAAATCATTTATCACTTCCAACAGTTTTTTTGTAGAGGTTTTAGGCTGTTCGATATATAGGATCATGTCATCTGCAAACAGGGATAGTTTGACTTCATCTTTTCCAATCTGGATGCCCTTTATTTCCTTCTCTTCTCTGATTGCTCTGGCTAGTACTTCCAACACTATGTTGAATAGGAGTGGTGAGAGTGGGCATCCTTGTCTAGTTCCTGTTCTTAAAGGAAAAGCTTTCAGCTTTTCCCCATTCAGGATGATATTGGCAGTGGGTTTGGCATATATGGATTTAATTATGTTGAGATACTTTCCCTCTATACCTAACTTATAGAGGGTCTTTGTCATGAATGAGTGCTGAACTTTATCAAATGCTTTTTCAGCATCTATAGAGATGATCATATGGTCCTTGTGTTTGAGTTTATTAATATGGTGTATCACATTTATTGATTTGCGTATGTTGAACCAACCTTGCATCCCTGGGATGAATCCCACATGATCGTGATGAATAATTTTTCGTATGTGTTGCTGTATTCTGTTTGCTAGTATTTTAGTGAGGATTTTTGCATCTATATTCATCAAGGATATCGGCCTGTAGTTTTCTTTTTTGGTTATATCTTTACCTGGTTTTGGTATCAGGATGATGTTTGCTTCATAGAATGAGTTTGGGAGATTTGCGTCCGTTTCAATCTTTTGGAATAGTTTGTAAAGAATCGGTGTCAATTCCTGTTTGAATGTTTGGTAAAATTCTGCTGTGAATCCATCTGGTCTTGGGCTTTTCTTTGTTGGGAGCCTTCTGATAACAGCTTCAATCTCCTTTATTGTTATTGGTCTGTTGAAATTTTCTACATCTTCACGGTTCAGTTTTGGGAGCTTCTGTGTGTCCAGAAATTTATCCATTTCCTCCAGATTTTCAAATTTGTTGGCGTATAGTTGTTTATAGTAGTCTCGAATGATTCCTTGTATTTCAGATGAATCAGTTGTAATATCACCTTTTTCATTTCTAATTTTTGTTATTTGAGTCTTCTCTCTTCTTTTTTTTGTTAGCCATGCTAATGGTTTGTCTATTTTATTTATCTTTTCAAAAAACCAACTTTATGATTCATTGACCTTTTGAATTGTTTTTTGGTTTTCAATTTCATTCAGTTCTGCTCTGATCTTAATGATTTCTTTCCGTCTGCTAACTTTAGGTTTGGATTGTTCTTGTTTTTCTAGTTCTTTAAGGTGAAGTGTTAGGTTGTTCACTTGCCATCTTTCCATTCTTCTGAAGTGAGTGTTTAATGCAATAAATTTTCCCCTCAATACTGCTTTTGCAGTATCCCACAGGTTTTGGTATGATGTATCATTGTTTTCATTAGTTTCAATAAACTTTTTGATTTCCTGCTTGATTTCTTCTTGGACCCATATGTCATTAAGTAGAATGCTGTTTAATTTCCATGTGTTTGTATAGTTTCCAGAGTTTTGTTTGTTATTAATTTCTAGTTTTAATCCACTGTGGTCTGAGAAGATACATGGGATAATTCCAATTTTTTTGAATTTATTGAGACTTGATTTGTGACCTAATATGTGATCTATCCTGGAGAATGATCCATATGCTGATGAGAAGAATGAATATTCTGAGGTTGTTGGGTGGAATGTTCTGTAGATATCTGCCAATTCCAATTGGTCTAGAGTCTTGTTTAGATCTTGTGTTTCTCTACTGATTCTTTGTCTAGATGATCTGTCTAATATTGACAGTGGAGTGTTCAGGTCCCCTGCTATTATGGTATTAGTGTCTATTTCCTTCTTTAGGTCTAATAGAGTTTGTTTTATAAATCTGGCTGCTCCAACATTGGGTGCGTACATATTTATGATTGTTATGTCTTCTTGATGGATCAGTCCTTTTATCATTAAGTAGTGTCCCTCATTGTCTCTTTTTATGGTTTTTAGTTTAAAGTCTATTTTGTCAGATATAAGAATAGCCACTCCAGCTCGTTTTTCTTTTCTGTTTGCATGGTAAATCTTTTTCCATCCTTTCACTCTTAGTCTGTGTGAATCTTTATGGGTGAGGTGGGTCTCTTGTAGGCAGCATATAGTTGGGTCCTGCTTTTTGATCCAGTCAGCCAGTCTGTGTCTTTTAATTGGGGAATTTAAGCCTTTAACATTAAGAGTTGTTATTGAAAGGTGTTGATTTATTCCTAGCATTTTATTGGTTGTTTGGTTGTCTTAGGTGTCTTTTGTTCCTTGCTTTCTGATTTACTGTTTGGTTTCTTTGTTTCTTGGTTCCTTGGGTTGTAGATAGTGTTTTTGTTAGCTTGTTTTCTCTTCATGAATGCCATTTTTATTGTACTAGCGGGTTTAGATTTTTCTTAGGTTTTTTTGGCAGTGGTAGTTATTTTTCAGGAACCAAACCCAGTACTCCCTTGAGGATTTCTTGTAAGGGTGGTCTTGTGGTAGTGAACTCCCGCAGTTTTTGTTTGTCTGAGAAATATACTATTTGCCCCTCATTTCGGAAGGATAGCCTTGCAGGGTAGAGTATTCTTGGCTGGCAATCTTTGTCTTTTAGTATTTTGAAAATATCATCCCATTCCTTTCTAGCTTTTAGGGTTTGTGATGAAAAGTCTGATGTTAACCTGATTGGGGCTCCCTTATAGGTGATTTGACGCTTCTCTCTTGCAGCTTTTAAGATTCTCTCTTTGTCTCTGAGTTTTGCCAATTTGACTATGACATGTCTTGGAGAAGGCCTTTTTGGGTTGAATACGTTTGGAGATCGTTGAGCTTCCTGGATCTGAAGATCTGTGATTTTTCCTATACCTGGGAAGTTTTCTGCCACTATTTTGTTGAATATGTTTTCAATGGAATCTCCATTTTCCTCCCCTTCTGGAATTCCCATGACTCGGATATTTGAGCGCTTGAGGTTGTCTGATATCTCTCTCAGATTTTCTTCCATGTCCTTGATTCTTTTTTCTTTCTTTTTGTCTGCTTGTGTTATTTCAAACAGCCCATCTTCAAGTTCAGAGGTTCTCTCTTCAACTTCGACAAGCCTGCTGGTTAAACTCTCCGTTGTGTTTTTTATTTCGCTGAATAACTTCTTCAGTTCAGCAAGTTCTGCTACATTTTTTTTCAGGACATTGATTTCCTTGTATATTTCCTCTTTCAGATCCTGTATACTTTTCCTCATTTCATCATGATGTCTAGCTGAATTTTCTTGTATCTCATTCAGTTTCCTTAGAATTATCACTCGAAATTCCTTGTCAGTTATTTCAAGGGCTTCTTGTTCTATAGGATCTAGAGTATGAGATTTATTAACTTTTGGTGGTGTACTTTCTTGATTTTTTGTATTTCTGGTGTCTTTTTTTTGGTGTTTATTCATTGTGGCAGGGGGTTTCACAGTCCACCGGTTTGAGACTAATGACTACCTAGGATGTTGCTGTGGTTGCCAATTTGGTATGGCTCCCGCCGTGACTGCTCAGTTGGCCTCTAGTGTCTTGTGTGTGTGGTTGCCTCGGGTCTTGGGCTTCTCCGGGGATCCACCTTTCTGGTTAGCTTGGACTCTGCTGGGCTGGTGGATCACGTACCACAGGGTGTGTGATCTCTGTTGAGCTTTCACTTCCTGTACAGGACTTCTCCCCGTTCCTTGTGCTCTGGCCCAGGCTGTTAGATCGTGCAGTGGCAACCCCACCGGGAGTGTGGTTTCTGTCGAGTCTCCGCCTCCCTGGACGCACGTCTCCCCCCTCTGTGCACACTGTGCTGGGCTGGGGTGTGTCTTCTGCACCCCTCGTCTATCAGCTGGGCCTTCAAGACCCTGCTCAGCACCGCGCCCAGGAAGTCTACCAGGTTTCTGCTAGGCACAGACGACCGGTCTCTCTGGGTGCCTTTGTAGCACTGTGTAGATCTTTCTCGGGTCTTGTTCACCTTTGTATCCCCCCCGTATAAACCGAGTCTAGTGCCCGCCTGCAGCCTGCTCTCCGGCAGGTTCAAGCAGACCTGGGAACTGTCCTACCACACTATTCCCAACCAGAAATTCGTTAGGCTTTTTTCCAAACTGGTGGTCGCAGAGATGGTATCTGCCTCCCAGTAACAGGAAGTTTACTGGGGCCAGAGTCCAGGGTGTGGTGGAGTGACAGTCGGCCCGCCCGTACTTCCTTGCCCTCCCAACACTGGTCGGGACGCCCCACACCCCCAGCCCCGCCAGAGAACCGCGGAGGGAGTGGGAGAGGAGGCCGGCCCGCAGGCTCTGGAAAGCCCCGCGGCAGGCCAAGCAAATGGGCTCAGTGATGGCCGAGCAGGGCGGAGCTGCCCGCACCTGGGAAAATGGAGGCAGCACCGGGCGGTGAGTGGCCTGGTGGTGCAGGCGGGAGCCGCGTGGGCATCCACCCCCCGAACAGAGCTGTGCCAGGGATCACTCACAGTGCTGTGCCAGGTCGGGCGCTCGCTCTGTCTCTGGTTTGTCGCCTTCCGTGTTCTCGGCGCTGCCGCCTCGGGCTGTTCAGTCGCGGCGCGGCTCGGGCGCTCCCAGGAATCTTCTTCAATGCCGGCCTGAAACCTCGAATCCCGAATAGGGCAGCTGGCCGCCTTCAGTGCGGCCCCAGCCTCCGGGATCCTGGCTGCATCCACAGCAGCCCTGGCGCCGTGTTCCCTGTTTCAAGACTCGCTTTTGCAGCTAAGAATCAGTTCTTTTCCTGCTCCACACTTCAAAGCTGTTGCTTGTAAATGAGGCAGCCTCTCCTGCTGGGGGCAAAGTGGCGTTGAGCCCCCACGACCGGCCAGCAGCAGCAGTCCTCCCTTAAGAGATGGCGAGAGGAAGGTCCGCAAGTTTCCCGGCTGCCTGAGGCCCAGTGGCCACCTTTTCCACCTCAGCTACTCCGCGCCAGCCGCCGCAGCCGCCGCCATCTTGAAACTCGGACTTGACACTTTTCTGTTGCTGCTTTAGGATTCTTTCTTTGACTCTGGGCTTTGCCAGTTTGATTAAAATGTGTCTCAGAGGGGATATTTTGCATTGAATCTTTTTGGGCATCTTTGAGCCTCCTGGATCTGAAGATCTGTGTCTTTCCCTATGCCTGGGAAGATTTCTGTTATAATTTTATTGAATAGGGTTTCAATGACTTTTCCTTTTCCATCCCCTTTTGGAACACTCATGATTTGGATGCTTGTGCACTTATGGTTTTCTGCTCACTCTCAGGTTTTCTCCATTTTTTTTCTTTATTCCATTTTACTTTTTTTTTTTGGTCTGCCTGGGTTATTTTGAAAGACCTCATCTGATCTTAGAAATTCTGTCTTTGGCTTGCTCAAACTGGCTGCTTAAGTTCTTGGTGTATGTTTTATTTCATTGAATGGATCCTTCAGTTCCAGGAGTTCTCTTTTTTGAGGTATTAATCTCCTTGTAAATTTCCTTCTTCATTCCCTGAATATTTTTTCCTCATTTCATTGTGTTGCCTAATTGTCTTCTCATAACTCGTGGAGTTTCTTTACAATTGCTGCTTGGAATTCCTTTTCAGTCATTTCAAGGATTTCCTGCTCTATGGAGTCTGGTACTTGAGATTTACTGTATTCCTTTGGTCATGTCTTACTTTCTTATTTTTTAATATTTCTAGTATCTCTAGTTTGATGTCTGGTAATCTGGTAGAGTAATTGCTTCTTCTGTTACTCTGGAGTGGGCTTCAAAGAGACAGACTTCCTCCTTTTTCTGGGCTTTGCTGGTGACTCTCCTTGTGTTAATGCATTTGAGTGGGTGGCAGGCCACCTGCATGGTGGCCATGGCTGCATTTGTAGCCATGATCTGTCCTTGCAGCTGCAGTAGCTGGAGTGGTGGCTTTGGTTGACCACCCTCATGTAAGCAGTGTTTGCAGCATGTTCCTGCCTCTGTCAGGTGAAGGCCTGCTTGTGGCTCCTCCCTAGGTCCCAAGTCATGCTTCTTCCTTCTGTCAGTGAGAGAGGCTGCCTGTGGCTCCTGCCTGGATCTCTGGGAATGCTCCTGTCTTCCGTTGGGTGGGAGAGGCTGCCCATGCCTCCCACTTGGGTTCCTGTGCATGCTCCTGCCTTCTCTGGTTGGCCTTATAAGCCAAACGGGATTCAGGAAAATATAACTAGTTAGGATGACATGCATCCTGCTCATAGGACACAGAGATACATTAAGACACTTAACCAGCTTTTTACCTTCATATCTTCAATCCTTGAGAAGAAAGGATCTTTTAGCACTATAAAACAATGAATTAAAAAAAAAAGGGGGGGGGGGTTGAGACTTCAGGATGAATGCGGCTTACTGATTCAACTACATGGGGCTGGGCATGATGAAGCAGAAGCACTGCAAAAACTTTATAAAACAGAAGGAAGGGAGGCAGACCAAAGTGTGAGGACCCTGTGCATTCATGGCAAGAAAACTCAACATGAAATAGGAGGTAGCTGATGGAGATGGTATTGGACATTTTCTTTCTTTATTATTTTTTTTAATCATTACCTCTACTTTCAGAAATTTCTGTATCAGAAATGTCTTAAATGCAGTTATTTTCAGTGCTTAACTGTGGGACTGTTGTGGATACTTTACATTAAGAGGATAGACTCCACACACTAAATTTGACTTGGCTGTCTGGACTGACATCACACAGACACACACCCACACACACAAACTGTATGAAAAGATTTATTTCTTACATAATAATGCTTTTGGGGGAGAGTAGGGTGGCTCCGAAGCACATCTGAAAATGGGTTGAGTGACCAAGAAAAGGAGACTGGCTTGCGTTTTTTTGTTGTTTAGGGGATGTAGCCCATGTCAGGGTTTGCATACATATGCATAGGTCTGCATGGCTTGAAGTTCATACCTGCACCAAGGAAGGGAGCACCCAGATTTTTATATCAGCTTGCCCAGAATTTCTGTTTCATAAATACGACTAAATATTTTTCTATCATATCTAAGGCTGAATGCTCAAAATAGATCCCTGATCTTATAGACCCACTTTTAATAGAAAAAGGTAAGATAGGCTTTTTATCCTTAGTCGAAAAAGAAAATGTCAGGTGGTTTGGCTTTGTAGAGGGGGGTGGCATAGAATTGGAGTGACCATCTGAAATAGATCTTTCAGACTTTTACAAAATCTTCCATTCACACAGAAGCAGTATTCCTCACTTCCAAAGTCTGATAGAACTTTGTTCTTATTTTATGGCTGTCATGACAACTTGCATTGTGCTATGGTTATTTTTGTGCTTTTATTTTTACAAAAATATTTTTATTTGGGGATGATTTTAGATTTCCAGAAAACTTACAAAAATATTACAGAAAATTTCCATATAATCTTTATTCAGTTTCCACTGACAATAATATCGTTTATTACCATGGCTCATCTTTCAAAACTGCAAACCAGTATTGGAACATTAATCTAAACTCCAAACTTTATTTGGATTTCATCAGTTTTTTTCACTAATGCCTGTTGATCCAATCCAGAATACAATGTTGTGTTTAGTCATCATGTCTCCTCAGTTTCCTCTGAGCTGCAAAACTTTCTCAATCTTTCCTGGTTTTCCATGACCTTGATATTTTGAGAAGTACTGGTCAGATATTTTATAGAATGTCCCTTAGTTTGGTTTGTATGATGTTGTTGTTCTCACGGTTAGGCTAGAGTTATGTATCTGGGGAGGAAAAGAACAGAAGTGAAGGGCTATTTTTATCATTTCCATCAGGGATATCCTAGTCTTTCTTGTTATTTTTATTTTTATTATTATTATTATTTTGCTTTTTTGTTTGTGTGCTTGTTTATTTCATTTTATTTATATTTAATATCTTTTCTGATGGACTATATGGAAACTCTTTGACATGTGGAAGAACATCTCACTCGTTTTTGTATTCTTCCATGCTGGTTAATAATTTTTTTTTCTATGTAGTAACTACTCAGTACATGTCTACTGAGTTAAATAAATAAATAAATAAATAAATAAATAAATCATCATAATAGCTCTATTTGGTGAGAAAGTTAGGCAGTGTGCTATTTTAAATGTGTCAAGAAAAATGAGACCCTAGTCATAAAGTTGGTGATTAGCCCAGTTAGCACAAGAAAACAGGCTTTTGTGACTTTCATATTTATGTGGAGAACAATGAATCAAACTGCTTTCTACTGACATGTGGTATGCCTAGTTCCTCAGATCTTGGAGTTTGCTTTTTTAGAAGGGAACTGTTCAGTTTTCTGTTCAGGGAAACCTCAAAAATTCAGAGAAACTAATCCTCAGGGCAATTTTAAAAGTTAGGGGAACTAGGATGTTAGCTGATGTTTTACACTGCTCAGCTACATTCAGTTAAAATTGGCTTTATGATGTAAAATTAAGTAGGGATTTCAAGACTTCTACTGGTCCAGGCGGAGCAGGTATTTGTGACCCAGGAGTCTTTAAACGTCTGCTGAGTTTTACATTGCAGTTGGCTGCTTCATCTGCCTACATATTGTTTGCCCAGACTCAGGATAAAATCTGAAAACACATCTGGTCTCCTAAAAGATTTAGAATTTTTGGGTTTAGCATTGATATTTTTAGTCTTTAGCATACCAATTTCCCCTGCCAGTCAGACTTTTATATATGGATGTATTCTTAACCCATCTAATATGAACTGGAAAACTAAAATAAAAGCTTCTCATTCAAGAAGCAGACCTATGGACAAAGGAGGCTGCCATGAGTGTGCATTTCTTGAAACACTTGCTATAACTCCCTAAAGTCCAATAACCTTCACTGACATCAGTGAAAATTATTAGTTTTGCTCTCCACTGTCATGTTTCATGGTTACCTCTAATTGAAATGGAGGTGTTCCGAATAGCACAATCAGTTAAGAATCTTGCCAAGTGCCTCATTTGGATAATTTATAGTAGGATTTGAAGCTGATGAGTTCAGAGCCCATGAGTCCCCAGAGTCCTTTATCTTTGATCATATTTTGTGGTGGGACAATGCTTGATGAGAGTGGAGTTTGAAGATAACTGCTCCCTATAAATGTATTTATCAAATACCAATGTTTCCAGCAAAGTCATTTGAGATGGGGATTACCTATCATTGGAAATGAACCACTAGGAGTATCTTAATTTAAAGAAAGTACAGGCTTGATACTTTTTAATAAATTCCTGATATTGAATAAAATGTACCGCAGTTCTCAAGTTTAAATGCCTTTTTTTTTTTTTTTTTGGTCAGAGACAAATAGAAAGTGGAAAAATGTCTAAGAAAGAAGTGAAGGAATTAACATCTTTGAATCAGATTCTGCTAAAAAGGGGCTCAAAATTGTGGGGGGGAAGGATATAAAATTATTCTAGGTAGTATTAGAGAATCATTACACACCTGCTCCTTGTGACAGGCTAGGGGTTTTTAAAGAGGGGTACGACTTGCCCATAAAATTTGCACCACGATCCATTACAATATGAAAATAAACAATTAGAACTTGTAAGTTCATTTTTTATCTTGCCCATTTCAAATGTCCACTTTTTGAAATTTGTTTCATAATATATACACATTACAGTAGGCGTCGTGTAAATACATATCTAAATAAATGCACATGTATTTGTGGGTACATACTAAGCTTCTTTAGAAACTGAGATAGGTGTGCAACGAGTAAAGTTTGGAGAATACTGTCAGACCATCCCAGCACGACTGGTAATCGTGTGTGACTGTTCTTCATAATGGGAACATCAGAACACTTTTTAAATATTTATGCTTTCTATACCTGTGGATTTTTACCATCTATGGATATACCAGAAAATTTTCTCAATTGGTGTAGTCTTTGTCATTTTTTGGACTGATTTACATATGCTTACTAGACCCTGAAAAGTAGTATAGTGTACTTTTGTTGTTCATTATATTTTAATTCAAAATTTAATTCATAGGAATGAGTCATCTCATGCTAATGTTCTGCTTTGATGCCAAATTGCAGATATTTTTGTCCATTCATTTGATAATTTTATAAACTATAAGCATAGGCAATTTTAACATACCTAGTCCTCATATAATCAGTGATTTCTCCATTTAATCTTTGGCACTCTTTTGTGTTTAAAACTTCTTGAGGTGTATTGACCAGATTGCTTTACAATGTTATAGGTGTAGATATAGCACTGGCTTGATAATGTAGACCACTATTAGTACTAGATAGTGTGCCATTTATCTTTTCATTCATTTAGTAACAAACACTTGTGGAGTATTTAGTATGTGCCCTAAATGCGCTAAAGCATAATTATTGACTTCGTCCTGGATATAAACTAATAAGGAAGAAATATGCATTTAATCTCATCAACTGTGATAAGAGCTATGAAACAGAGATATAAAGAGGAAAGCCTGCTTTTGTTTAGAGGTCAAAGAATGTTTCTAAATTAAAGTAATTCTTAAAATGAGATGATGAAGATGGTGCTCCTGCTCAAAATTATGATATATAATGGTGATGAATAGGATAATACTAATGCATATTTTTATTGTGTACTTATGAGTATCAAGCACTCTCCTGAGCACTTTATGTGAATTAATTCATTTAATCCTCATAATTAACCTAAGAACTAGTTAGTATTATTATCCCTGTACATCAAGTAAGAAGATTAAAGAAAAAAAAAAAAGGTAATAATTTTCCCATCGTCGCATGGCTATCAAGTGGTAAAGCTGTAATTTGTATATTGTCCACTGACTCCAGACAATAAATACTTTAACTACCATGATAGCTATCCTACCAGATAGAACTAAAATATGACAGGAATAAGGTGGAGGGCAGGTGTTGCATGCACTGGGAATAACATGTAAAAAGGTTTCAGTCATAAAGAAGATGGCTTGTATTATTAAAACCTAAAATACAAAAAAATACAGAAGCTGAAATATCGTGAAAATTTTAGACAGGAATGTGGGAATTAGATTGTGAGTTAATTTGTAGTACATGTTAAGAGTTTCAGTGTATATCATGAAGATGATAGGAAACCATTAAAGGGTTTAAGTTTGAATACATGTTGTGTGTGAATGTATGTGGTTGTAAAGGAAGATGGTATTCAGAAAGTTATTCTGCCCTCCGTACTGGGAATGGATTGCCAGGGGCTAAAAACCGACATAGACCAAAATCAACCAGACCATTGCAGTAGTCTTAGAAATATACTTTTGTAGGGCCGGCCTGTGGCTCACTCGGGAGAGTGTGGTTCTGGTAACACCAAGGCCATGGGTTCGGATCCCTATATAGTGATAGCCGGTTAGCTCACTTGGGAGAGTGTGGTGCTGACAACACCAAGTCAAGGGTTAAGATCTCCTTACCAGTCATCTTCAAAAAAAAAAAAAAAGAAAGAAAGAAAGAAATATACTTTTGTGATTTTACATACAGATTAAGAAAGAAAATCTGTTTAGGTATTTTTTTCAGGACCTAAAGTCAACTGGACCAGTGATGTATTAGATATGGGGGATGAGGAAAATGAGGATGTCAAAGAAAATCTTAAAGTTTCTGCTTTGTGTAACTGGAACGATCATGTTTGCATTGCTAAGTTCAAAGAACACTGGAAGAATCTTAAGCCAGGGGCAACCATGAGTGACATGATAAGAGTAAGCCTTGAAGAATGCCAACTCTTCAAGTGAGAAGTGAAGAAGAAGCCTATGAGGATATAAGAAGCAATGATCAGGAATGTTGCAAGAAAATCAGAGAGTGTAAACAATGAAAATTAAGGGAAGAGCATGTTTCAAGGAGCAGCAAGTGGTCAATAGTCAATCGATTGAATGCTACTCAGAAGGCAAGAAAGATGGCCAATAGACCCTGAGTTTAATGTCATAGACATTCTCATAAAACTTCCAGTCTCATTAATGTGCAAAGTGTTCCAAATTTTGACTCAAGCACTAATAGGTGTGCGATTTATAACCTGAAGCTTTTAGTTTATCTGTCTGTAAAGTGAGGAAGAATTAAGTGGAAAGAGAATTAGAAGAGATAATTTCTGAAGTTCTTCCCAATTTTAATATTCTATGACAACAGTCCAACTAATTAAGATACAGAAAAATAATGCAGCTATCAAGAGAAGATTGGTACTCACTGAAATGATTCTTTGAAACAAGGCCTACTCTACTAGCGACCATTCTTTAATAATAATCCTGATTATACGAAAGGAAGAAAAGATAAAATGGCTGAGTGTTCCATCTGGAAAACTATGAAACAGTGAATATCTGATTAAATGAAGGTATTTCCAGAGCCAGTCTTTCTGTCAATGACAGAGAAGAAAACAGTCCTGCAAAAGGAGAGGCCATCTGTTCTCATTGGAATCAGCTAGAAATCCGTGCCTATACATATGTCTTCTAGTAGTGGAACAGATATCTCATGAGTTTTATGGAAACAACAATTGTGGTGGTGGGAGTAGAGGACCAAGAATGGTATCATAATTATAACAAATATCAATTTGTGACCAAAATAATTAGAAATTTCAGATATTTGTGACTTAGTACACTATGAAGATTGGAATGATTGGCTGCTTCAAAAAAAGTCTATTATTTCAAACGGTGTACTTACTTTTGTTTATGCACTACATTAGGAGATAAAGGGCAATATAATAAGAGACCCACAAGAAACATAGTGTTAAGCCAAATTTAGTACTATAAACCTCCATTTCCTAACCTCTGCAACAGGGTAATAGGGATGTTTGTAGATACCCAATATAATCACAAAGACATTTTAAGGATTCATTCATTCATACACATTTTTTCAATACCTATTTTGTGCTAAATTTTCTGCTGGGCTCTAGGGACTTCCTTCTATATCTTAAATCTTATTTGAGGGGACAGGCTGTTAAATAAGCTTGTTACCACAGGGTTTGGGAATTCCTACACAGGAGCATTAATCTAGAATAATTAGAAGAGGCTTCTCAGGGAAATCATTTGTAAACTGGGTCTCAAAGGATGAGTAGTCAAAAAGGGGTATACATAGAGGAAAGGACAGGTAATTCAAGAAGAGGAAATGGAAAATCCAAAGCCCTAGAAATGAGGAAAAGCATATTGTGCTTGTGGTAATGCATGTAGGACAGTTTGGATGGAGAGCTGAGTGAGGTAGTGGGGCTAAGATCAAGGAAAAACGTAGGGACCCAGTCCCATGGGGCTATTGTTCCAAACCTAGCAGTAGGTTTGGGGGGATTAGTGAAGTCTATTATAAAGTCATTTGATGGAATGTAAAATGGAGGGGACCGCATGGCAATCATGGCAAATTATGATGGAGATATAAATTAAAGGTTTGGTAGTAGAGATGGATGGAGGTAGGCATGTTGTAGAACTCTAAAGAGACATGACATTGTGATTTGTAGGTACTGGGATGAAGAAG
Organism: Cynocephalus volans; assembly: GCF_027409185.1. Classification (NCBI taxonomy): domain Eukaryota; kingdom Metazoa; phylum Chordata; class Mammalia; order Dermoptera; family Cynocephalidae; genus Cynocephalus; species Cynocephalus volans. Next base: position 36,538,093 of record NC_084472.1, on the reverse strand, counting down.
TCATCGGGGTTTTGACTGGGACACCTGGGTGGTTAATAGTACCATTCATTAGAATGGGAAACAAAGAAGGAGAAGAAGGTAGTGGTCTCCATTGAAACTTAGTAGAGTTTGAAAGGACATGAAATATTCAAGTGGGTAGATTGAGTTGGTAGTATATATGAGGGTACCTCAAAAAGTTCATTGAAAGATTCATATTACCTTTTAATTCTATTTTTCCACAAACTTTTTGAGTTATATATAAAATCATTAATACATACATATGAATGATTGGACTTTAGAAGATATATTTGAATAATGATAAAGGTAATAATTGACTCAATGGGAGTTGAGTTGAGGTTATCCAGGGAGGAAAAAAAATGCATAGGAATATAATATTCAAACAAGCAGAGGAATAGAAAATAAAGGAAACTGAGAGGTAGGGCCACATAGATGAAGAGAAAAAAATAATGGTTTGGAGACACAGATGCCAAATGGAAGAAAAAAAAAAGCAAAAAAACGCTTAAGGAAAAGGGAGTGGTTTACAGTGTCAAATGCTATAAAGAGGACAATAAAGATAAATCTATTCAATTTACTCAATATAAAGCCATCAAAAGGCTTTGTGAGAGTAGTTTCAGTGGTGTCATAGTGGTAGATGCCATGTTGCTTTGCTTTGAGCCATGAATGGGATACTAGGCAAAGTGTAAGGGCACCACATCAAAGACTTGTCTGTGTTGGGTTATTTGAGTCATTTTGATACAGACAGGAGGTGCCTATAGAAAAGAAGCTAAATTGAAGGAGTAATCTGAAGAAGAGTTAACTTCCTTATGCAGAAAAGAGAGAGATGCATATTTGGATAAATTATATCCTTAAAACTTTGTAGTTTAAATATAAACTTGGTTGGATTAGAAAGCGACCAGTTCTTTAATTTCTGTTGGAGACTCTGCTTGAGGCATTACAGAGTATCAGGAAGAAAGTGTAAGGCAAACAGGAATGTAAACACATACACACACACACAGACACACATGGCAAATGAAATACTTTCACATAAACAGATATACAGTAGACCCACAATTCCACACATTTTTGATCATTCTGAGCAGAAGTCTAAGTGATGAACATGGGAACAAGATGATTAAGTATCTGGAGACAGCACACTGGTGCCCCTAACTTCAAGGCAGCCAATCTATTCAGTGTAAAAAAGTCTATTACCCTGGGTGTCTGGCAACAATAGACAAAGCAGTCTGTCAAACTTAGACTTTTCACTTTGCAGTTGATGGGGTGGTTGTCCTGTAGACACAGATGAAAAGATTCATTCTATTAAAATGAGACTTCTTCCCAATTTCTATCACAAAAATCCCCCAGTTTTTATTTTTCTCATGTTAAGACCTCCATAAAGGAACAATTTATCAGCTTCCCAAGTAAGGGTGGTGGAAGCCATCAGGAAAGAGAATGCCTTTTGTTTCTTGGCCTAAGTATCCTTTTGAATTCACTGTGGTGTGTGAGCATGCTTACAGCATTTTCAATATAACATTAGAGTGTGAAAGAGAAAAAGGCAGCTATCACCCTGAGAGAATTGCTATTGAGAATAACTGGAAAAAAATCATCTTCATGGTAAGATTCACAAAGTAATTCCATGGCAGAAAAGTCAAGGTAAATATTTGCTCCAAGTTTCCTAGAACCTGCAGGAGGCTAAACCTGTCAGTGTTTCTATTTTAATATTTATCTCATGCTTTCATAAATTAGTTTCATGACCGTCATTTCCCAAAGGGTCACTATGTGAGGAAATAGTTTCATTGGGACCATACTCTGATGCTGATATGAAAGAAACTTTCTTTTTTATGAGGAGAAAAAGTCCCCATTGGCCCTTTTTTATAGAAGAAATTTAACTTTTCTGCATATGTCCTAGTTCTCTCACCCAGAACTTCGGTCATTAATATCATATGGGAAAATACAAGCTATTTAGCTGTTTAGTTTGTGAGGAAAATAGAAGGCAGTCCCCATGAGGAAAGACTCAGAATAGAGGGGCTGTGGCTTAACCACTGAAGAAGGAAGCTTGAATTTTGCAAAGTTTTGTGATTTTTCAGGATCCAACATCACAGAGCTCCTGTAAGTCTTTGATTTCTCTTTCGGGCAGGGGTGCAAAGAAAGTGTGTGATTAAAATAAAAATTGTTCTTGTTTTCTACTCCCTTAGCCACTTCTCTTGAATTCATGTACTTCATCTGAGTCTATTATAATAGGAAGTGTACATAAGTATTTAGGTGTTGATTTTTAATTTATTCAAGGGTACAAAGTTGTCAATCATTTGTCAATGTAGAACTTAAACAATGACATTATTTTGTATTAAACTAGGTATATCTCGGTGTGTGTGTGTGAGTGTATGTAGAAACTACTTTTCACCTTTCTGAAAATTCTTAGATCAATGCAATTAAAGGTCAGCCATATTTTGGAAAAGAATAAATGCAACAGGAAACATGTGTGCAATTGGCTGTAGCCTCCTCCTTGCTAGGAATCAGGGGTGATTGTGGAGAAAAGACTCCACAGAGTCAGCTATAAGGCACTAGCAGCAAGATTTATGGGTAAATTTTGATGCATTGTTTATCTGAATTCCAGATAATTCAACATGTTGGTTACAACATGGTTTCTGAGACTAAAATTTAAGATAACAGGTTAGATAAAGTCTCACATTTGAACTTCTCTTTCACCACTTAATATTAGTGCAATCTTGAGCAAGTTACCTTATCAATAAATTGAGTGGATAATATCTACCTTATCAAGGCGTCAAGAAGGTTAAATGAAATAAAGCTTGTGAAAATAGTTTAGAACTATTAATATTACAGTTGAAAATCTCCAAATATCATCTTAAAAATTCTTCCCACATTTGATTTATAAAATAAATATACGATGGCTTGATCTCCCCACTACCTTATTGTAGAAATTCCTGTGTCTTCCTCTTGACAACTGAATAACAACAGTGGGGATACAGTGTCCTAACAGGGTCTGTATCTGGTTTTTTCTTTATACTGGGAAAGAACTGGAGTCTCATCAGTCCGCTTCTGCCAAAGTTTTTTGCTGTGCCTTGGTATTGCTGTTAAAAATTGATCACACACAGTCTGCCAGCTAGTGCTGGGTCACTGTTGACACCTTCAGGTTGCCATGGCTCTTCAGAGAGGACAGTGCTAGAGTTCTAGTCTCTTCTTTGCATAATTCACATTTCCATTCACATAACTTTCAGAATAGAACCGGGCCCTAGGGAACCATTCACTTCAGGTCTGCTGCCAACCACATCCCAGACCCAGAATTATCATCCTTTTCCTTTCTTGGCACTTTATGTTCTCAGTAGGAACCAGATTGTTTCCTGTATTCCTTGTACTATGCATATGCTCTATTGTCCTTCTATGGAAGACTAACTAGTGAATTCAGGCTGAGTTAGTCTTTAAAAATATCTTCTCCCTGACATACTAGAGGGGCCAGAAGATCTAGGTCTAGAAGAAAATGAAGAAATGTTCCTCTTTGCCCTTTGGATAGTGTAATAAACTACTGGTTTAATTTTTTTTAAAGTCTAAAATAATTACAATAAACTCTACACCTGTGTTTCATAGGGATCCAACTTCAGCCATCTTCAGATGATTTCGTCACACCTCTTTCATTCAAGAGAAAACAAAAGCAAAGTGAAATAAAACCCTTAAACTTAACACCCTTCCAGTAAGATACCCAGTTAATTAACTTTGCTATAATTTGAGAATTTTGAAGATCACATGTATTAGTTGGGTAATGCCAGCTGCTGTATCAAACCCTAGAATTTCAGTAGCTTAGCACAGTCTTGTCACATTTGTGTCAGATTCTTTTTGCAAATCATCTGCTCTACCACTTTGATGTAGCAAGAGAAAAGTCAAATCCCTGATTCCAAATTTGGCTGATAGAAGTTAAATGTAATTAGTGTAGCTTGAAGGGGGCCAGCCACATGCAAGCTCCAAAGGGAGTTCTGTCCTTTGAACTTTGAATTTTAGGCTGCATGATAGATGCGGAAAGGTGTTACTGAAAGATTGTGAGTCAGAGAGAAACTGAGCAATGCCGAAGCCTACAAATTTCTATGCTCCAATTTTGTGAGAAACATCGAAAGGTATTGCAACTACTTGCAGTGAATTGATTTAAATTAGCATATATTTATTGAGATAACTAGTTTAGTGTGTGTATGCTTTAGATGCTAAGTGTATTCACTATGAATAAATTTGTGGCATAATTTCAAAATCCATTCTCAGTTTCTTCCTAATTCACTTTCCGATAGAAACATAAGCAGTATACGAACTCTAACAAAATTCAATGAGAATACAGATAACAAACAAAGGACATTGTTGCCTTGTGATGCTTACATTCTGTTGAATAACTGAGAGACATTTTCAAACTCATCTGATAGCCCCTGTTGATTTTCTCTTTAACTCTTCTTTACTCTTTGCAGGCTTCTGGAGTCCATACCCATATTCCTTCTGCTGGCTTCTTGGCCTAGCTGACTCTTCTCATCCTTTGAGAGCCTCAAATTTCCTCTCTCTGATTCCACTTTCTGGAGCAAACAGGCTTTCAGCCATAATGTCTCTCCAGAACCTTTCCATCAACAGCATCCTATTTAATTCCTCTTTGCATTTACACACACACACACACACACACACACACACACACTTTTTTTTCTTTTTGTCCAATCTCTCCCTATACCTGTCCCCCTCCCCCCTCCCACCACTGATAACCCTAGATTTCTTCTCTCTCTCTGAAAAAGTAATGGTTACTCTGTTGATTTCTTGCTTAGATGATCTGTCCAATGCTGAAAGGTGTGTTCAGGACCTCTGATATTATCACAGAGCACATGCTTCTTCTGTCACTCTGGATGGGCTTCATAGAGAAAGACATCTTTTCTTTTTCTCTGCTGGTGATTCTCCTTGTGTCAATGCAGTCCAGTGGCTGGTGGACCATCTGCATGGCGGTCATGATGTCTACCGTGGTTACTGTGGTGACTGTGGTGGGCTGCCCACATGGAGGTGATGTTTTTGGCATGCTCCTTGGTGCTGGCAGTGTGCCTGGTTGTGGGTGGGGGGATCTGGTCCTCAGATCCATGCTCTAGGCCCCGGGTGAGGCCCCGAGGCACTGGTAATGTGCCTCTTTGCATTTATATAAACATCTGTAAACATCTGAAATTATTTATGCAGGCATGAATCTCTGGCTACATATTTACATATTAAGTTCTTCTAGAAATGTAACTTTCTACTTTCTTCTAAAACTGAACTGAATTCCTGTTAAAAAAAAAAAAAAAAGTTCTAGGTCTCATTTCACTCTATGGCAAAAACTTCCTCTCAGAACACCCCTGCCTATTCCGTCCTCCCTGCCAGACTTCAAATTGCAGCTACATTTTAAGGGTACACAAAATGCCCCTGCATAAATGGTAGGATGTGGTACTTATGTGAGAGTGTGTGTGTGTGGGGGGTGGATTTCTGTTATTTGTCCTTTTCTGTGAAATATATGAAGCTAAATTTCAGCACCCCTTCCATGGCTTTGTATTCAATTTTGTGTTCTTTGTCATTAAAAGAGAAACCTCCAAGTTATGTAAGTATTAAGTCCCACAAAACCTGATTTTGCTCCCAATGATATCATTAGAAAGGCCGTGGAACAAACATTATCTTTTACACCAGTTAATCTGTCCATATGGATATCATTTTCACTAGGGGAGCTTCAAATGAAAAGGAACAGTGACAAATTGCTTACTGTGATATCTATGTCATTGGAGGGATGTTTGACACTTCTACTGAGATTTTATCCCCCCAAAAGAAAGCCTATGTGACCATAGTGGCTGTTTTCAAATAAATGATGAACACTCGTGCAATAGTGAGGTGAAACATATTTCAGTGACTCCAGAAGAAGGAACTAGACAGGGAAGAAGGGGAAGGAAGAAGGAAGCAGGGTTATCAGGGAACCAAATACATGCCAGGCACTTTACATTTCCTCATTACTTGTCACACACTGAGAAATACATGATAGATATTGTTAACATCGCTTTATGGAGTAGAAAACTTCAGCTACTTTCCAAGGTTCCTTTTCTGGTAAGCAGACAAGCAAACACAGTCGATTCTTTATGGCTCCAATTCTTTCCAGGTACAAGACTTTGGATGAGTCTCTGATAGTGTGATGTGCTTAAGACCAGCACTGTCATCCAGCACGAACATTGCACTTACGTTTTTAATAACAAAATAATGATGCTCCTTAAATTTTAGGCAGCTTTTGTATTCCAGACGTATTTTCAGAACATCCTGTGTATTTCAACCACAGCAACCAAACAAATAGACCAGTGAAATAAAACACAAGTAAGCTGTGTGCACATATAAATTACCTTAGTTTATATTAAGGGGAATGGGGACTGTACACTACAATGTCACCTGGGGCCAGAAGAAAACCATTCTGAAGAAAGATAGAGGAAATAAGACTGAATTGTAGAATGAAGATGGGGGTGGCAGGAGTGGGAATCTTATGGCCAGAACAGAGAAAGCTGCCTTGGAGAGAGGGAAAGAGGGACAGAGGGAACAATATAAAAAACAAACTCACAATGGAAGGAATCAAAATAAAATAAAATGAAGCTCTTCCATTATTTTGAGTCCCATAAGAAACATGCAAAACAACAACTTGCTGTCAGAATGAAACTCTGAGTGTTCCCATCAGAACAAAGTTACATTAAACAGGAGCAGCTCTCGTGGTATTATGCTGCTGTCATTTCTCGGTAAATCCGTGTCATTAGCATTGATTTCTCAAGGAGAGATTAAAAGAGGTTTAGTTAGGAGAGTAAGGCAGGAGTGGATATTATCCAAGCCAATGCAGCTCTGGGTCTCAAAGATGACATTTTCCTCTCTGCTTCATTAACTTGCAGAGCTTGTTGAGCTTTGGCTGTTTCTAATTAATTCTTTTACTGGCTTTTTTGAATGTGTATCATCGCTGGCAAATGATATAAAATGAAGAAATCTCTCTAAGGTTTTACCCTTTTAATTATTATTTTTATTGCTTAAATGAAGCTCCAGAATTGCAAATGTTGACATTTTGGTTTATTCTAGTCATTAGAGTTTTCAAAGGGGGGAGAAATAGAAAAAAGAAAGAAAGAGGAGGAGGGAAAGGGTAAAGAGGGGAGGTGGTGTTGAGGGGAGAAAATGAGGTGAGGTCGGGTCTCAATTGTGGAGACAAACACTGAGAAGGGAAAAACAAACAGGTTTGTCAGAGGTGACCTCCATGATGGTTTTGCCCTTTTAAAAAAGAGCAGGAAATAAAATATCATTAGAGGTAATTCCTAGTGGTCTCTTACACCAGCCAGTACTTAGATTACATTACACAGGCCTTGCTGCAGTCTGTGACATTTGCTTTTATTTAAGCAAGTGGTAGCTACCAAATATGGTACACAGTTTTTTTTTGTTGTTGTTTCTGTTTTCATTTGGATATTAGAAATAAGGAGAATAACTTTGGGAAAAAGAAACTTTAACCAGAGAAAATCAGTTAACAAGTAAATTTGCTTGGGTGATCCCGAGAGTAGGTTCTTAGAAAAGCCAGCTCTGGTAAAGGACCACAAAAATAATTCTATTGTGTAATGATAAATATAGTAATTTTAAAAATCCAGCTCTGGCAAGCCTAGTAAGTCATTTTTAAATAATATTAATTGAACTCCTAAGTAAAAAACAATAAAAAAATAAAATACCATGCTGGACATGTATGTAAAGGCCGGAGGATGTGCATAGGGAGGAGTATTACAAAGAAATTTCAGAAGAATCTGCTTTTTAGTATTTTACATCAAGTTTGTAATATAATATGCATTCAAATAAAAACATAACACCTGCTATTACCAATAGTTTCCTTCTCATATATTGAAAAGAAGTTTGATTTATGAGTCCATTTTTGAAGTTGGGAGGCATTTTTCCTGTGGAAATGTGTTTTATACATGCTGTTTTAGTTCCCCAGCCACTCACAAAAGCCTATTTGAGTCATAATGTAGCTGAACTATAGTAATGTCCTAATAACACTATGGAAACTAAATACAAAGCGTAGCAATGTTTCTATGGGAGAATGCATTCAGAATTTAAATTTGCATCTCCAAGAATGGATCTCTGCCTGCTGTAGTGGGAGGAGAGTTATCTTAGCTCCATGTCCTTAGAGCCCCCACTTCATTTGTACTCAGAGCTTCAGCAAAGCAGGGGCTGTAAACATGTAGAAGAAGGCATGGAGGCAAGGTGGAGAGAGGTCAGAGGAAGATGCTGGGAGCCTCAAGAAATCGAGGTTTCTGGTCTGTATTGATCCATGGGGGCCACAGCTTGGCCTGGCCAATCCCTGGTTGCCAAGTTAATTTGCATCCACATACCCCAAGGAAAAGCTGAGTTTCTCTTCTTCCTATCTTTTGGGATTGGTCCCACAGCTTTTTTCTCCTTATATCCCATCCCTGATTGTATTTGTCCTTTAAGAATTTTTAAGATTTTGTTGTTCTTTTTGTTTCTGTTTGAACTACATATGAAAGCAAGGAAGTTGTGTAAGAAAAGGCTCTTTCCCCTTCTACTTCCATTTAGAAAGGGATGAGGGGATACCATGAGACCCAAGAATGTTGCTGAGAAGACTATTGTTGATACCAGGACATCCAAAGCCACTGCACTAAGAAAGGTCTATTAAAGGGATTTCCTATGTCCCTCCAGCCTCTCTTTGTCCTTTTCATCTGCTACATTCAGTTCAGCCCCTGTAAGATCAAATTGGCTAAACTCTAGCAAGGTAATGTAGGGGGAAGATTTCCAGAGCCCCACTCCACATGTATAAGAAATACCTTTCCCTTACTTTTCCGTAACTCAACTTCATTTTCAAATATGATTCCCCATTCCACCAAGTTTTGAAAATTTAGCTTAGTTGTTCTTGGAGTTTCCCTAAGGTAGTATAGTATTCTAGTATCTTATGCACAGGTTGAGGGTTTGGGAAAGTCCTGATACCCCATCATCTGTCTGTATAGGTAACCTCAGAGACATCCATTATTCCTGAGTACACATTTTTCCTGGGGATCTCTTCATGTCCCCAGGCTCTATGCTGCCTCAGATCCATGATTAGGAGATGGAAATTTTTACTGAGCCTAGGAATCCCGTGCCCAATATCCACACACCTGACTTCCATTCTAATTAGGGGATCTTGCCATGAACCAGCAGTGCTGCCTGGGTTCAGGGACCAAAGCCTCATGCTCTAGGACCTCCATAACTTTCTCTCCTCATTTCCAACAAAGTTTGGAGAGCCCCCTATTATGGAGAGAGATGCAAAAGGATTTTCTTTTCATATTTCTTTTTAAAACTTTCAGACCATATTATTCCATCATTTGATATTTGAAAACATTGTACCTTCTCTTAAGGATTTAACCTTATGAAAATACAAATCAGCAACATCTGTAGTCTACTCTAATTTTTCACCTTGATCATGTTAATAACAGAATCGAGGACTAGTTGAACTAAAGAAAGGGAAAGTAGAGCAACAGGAAAGAGAAAAAAAAAAAGGTAATGTTTTTGTAATACTTCAGGTTGTCAGATTGTTTGCCAATCAGTACAAATGAGGAGGGATTCCCAAGGTAGATGGTAAAAGGCAAGGAAAAAGAAGATGTAGGGAAGCCAACCCCATGTGGCAGCAGCAGGTGGATAATAGAGACCCCTGCAGCCACAGTTTCTATGAAGGAGGAGTAGGCAATCCCAACCCTTTAGGTGAGGAATGGGCAGCCTGGGTGGTGAAATTATTTAAGGATGTGGGGCTGTCTCTGAATTTTAAAACATGAATAAGTTTTGGAAAGGCAGATAACAGCAAAGCAGACACGTTAGATAGTGGACTCTCTCTAAAAGTGATATACTTACAGCTGCTAATGTGTAATTTGGATTGGATCAAGGACAGCCCACTAGGCAAGACAAAAGAATCAAAATAGGACTGAATGAGCACAGGTCTTCCTGTTCTTGCTCTACCACAGACTGACGAGGATACCTTGTCCCCAGCAGTCGGAGTTCTCCTGCAGGACAAAGAAGCTGCGTTCCTAAATTCATTTTCTTCCTTCAACTTCTGCAGTTCTAGGTGTGATACTGAAAAATTTAGTCCACCACCCAGATACTGGGAATGGAAGTTGTCAATCTTCCTAACTGGGAGTTATAAAACAAAAATATTCAGTGTGCTTCTTTTTGTCAAAAAAAATCTGTACTCTCAAGGTAAAAATTACCATTAAAAGTAAGTACTCAGGGAAGCAAAATATTGTTTCCTTTGTTTTTCTGGCCTGATTTCTAATGTCACCCTCCTCTTCTCGTATTCCTGGCTTAAGCCACAAAGCTCATTTTTCAGACTGCACCTCTATCTTGTTCCTCTTTCCCATCTCTGTGAAATTAGTCCCAGCGAGGCCGTGGCCGTGAGTACAAGTGTGTAGATGACTCACTGAGGAGCTGGTACAGCTTTTGAGGCTGTACTAATGAACCAGTTCTCTAAGTACAGAGGCAGAGGCATAGAGCATTTGTTGTGTTTTTACACAGCACACATTAATTTTCTAGGGCTACTGAATGGTCCTACTCTAAAATGTTTACTTTTGCTTCTCTCAGATGCTGGGTTCCGTTGTTCAGCTTCCTCTTAATAAAACCCAAGAGTTCCAGGCTTCAAGCAGCATCTGCCCTATTCTTTGAAACTTCATATAGTTCCCCTGAAGTATCTACAGCTTTACAAAAAGACCTCTTCTCTGTATTTTTCTTTTTATGTTTATTTCAGTGAAATAAACAAGCGATTGTGTGGGGTTTGGCAAAAAGAGAAGAATTTTTCAGCATCAGTCAAAATTATTCCCTTCCAATAGATCTTGAGATTTTGTTTAATTCTTTTCCATCCCTATATTTTTATTTTTATTTATTTATTTATTTGCTTCCTTGGGGGAGCAGAGGAGAATTAGAAAAAGAGGATGAGTTTGTTTGCATTTGGATTTGTCCTTACATAACCATCAGGTGTTCTGGCAAAGAAAAATACTGAGTTTGAAAGAATGCTGGAAAGCAGTCATCTAGAAAAAAGTAAATTAAGATTTTAAAAGTCTGGGCTTTTTCCACGATGGTTTTTTTTTGAGACAAACACTTTTGACTTTCTTGAAGATCATAATGAATAAAATACAGAAATAATATAGTGTTCATAAGTGTTTGAGTTTTGCAGGAAGGAGGCAGAGAGATGACTGAGAGGCTGGAATTTGCTGGTGAGTAAAACTTCTTCCAGGCAGGTGGCTAAATCTTGACAAGCTGCCAGAGCACTTAACAGCAGCCACCATTGCTCAAGGCACTCTTCCATGCTTTTGATTTTTTCCCAACTGAAATACCTTGAGCAGAAGAAGCTGCCAGCAATTGCCATCGAGAGGGTTGTATAAGTGACAGAGAATTTGAGTAAGCGTCTGAGCCAGGTGAGGCAATAGGTGGTCCTTCTGGTGATCCAGAAATGACAAGGATCAAGGTGAATTAGGGTGACTGCATGAATATGAGTGTTTTAGCCAAGAATGGAATTCGCTTTAATCATTCTAGACGTTGCATGGAGAATGAACCCTAGTAATCTTGGGAGCAGGGAACATGCCTATTACTTCCCTGGTATGTCCCTAGTGTCTAGTAAATAATTGTTAATATTGAACATTGATTGGAAAGATTGAAAAAGATCCATCTGCAGTCAGAATGGAGTAGAAGGACATGGATAACCTGAATTAAACTGGGTGACAAGCTGTGAGTAGTTCCAATTTGTCTTGAAAGCTGGAATTCTTAGTCTGGATGCCTGGCTTCTGCTTCCAACTCTGCTGTGTCTGGCCACGTTACCTAAGCCTGTCCAAACTTCAATATCTTCATCTTTTAAAGAAAAATGATTGTATATGTTTGACATATTTTGTAGGTCTGTTATTGTATTTTTTTAGGAGAGATTTTCAAAATGGCTGGTGCTCAGGGAGAGAAGAGAGGAAGAGTGTGCTATAAGTAGCTTAAAATATACATAAATGCAATAATTTCAACTGGAAGTTCTGACATCAAGGTTACCTGTCAACAGGGGAAAGATAGCTATTACAAAATACCTTTTTGACTCTTCATTAACATTAATATCATTGAGAATTTATTTTTAAACTCAAATAATATATAATTTTACCTGTAAATGTTCCATAACAAAATGAGAGCTTTAAGCAGGAACAGATTTAGGAGAGCATAATAGCTTTGGGTGAGTTTAGTAGGACTTAAAGCTTTGTTTGTTTGTTTAGTATCTGGAAGATGAATTGGGATTAAAATTGCCCTAAGTTTCCCACCTTCTCCCTGTTTTCTGCTTTATCTGGCCAATTTAGGAGGATTATGTGAATTGAGCACATATCTTAATAGACTAAGAAAAACTTTAGTACATAGCTGGGAATAGACATTTATTCAAAATGAAATAGTCATTATCTTCTTTCAGAAGACCATGAATGGGTAGGAAAGATCAAACACATAGCCATCAGGGTGGTGTGGCTATGTATTATCCAGGAAAGGGACCATCCCTAGGATATACTTCTCAAACAAACTGCTTTACCATGGGACAAAATATTTTGTTTCCAACATCACATTCCAATAGCTGTTCATACAGCAGTGTAAATAAAGGATAGCCAAGAATAAAGGATATTGTCTGAGGTCAATTTAAATCAGGGATACTGGAGCAGTAGATGCTGACACACAGGGTCCACATGTTTGAAAACTGAAGCATCTTCACCGTAATTTTGTAACAAATTGGTTCTAAAATAAAAGGTAAAAAGTAGAAATTAGTCAGATAATGTATTTATTTTATTTTGTTTTACTTAATTTTAATTGAAAGAATTGACATGCAATTCTAGCAGGAAATGAAGATCAACAGCATGATAGAAAAATGCCTTGCACTTGGAACTAAAAAATGTAAGTTTTATACTTCTGCACTTGGGCAACTCAATATCTCTGAGCTTCAGAGTTTTATTTTATTTTGCCTTGTTTGTGTATTTGGTTTTGCTTTTTTATATTTTTGCTTTTTAGTTTTTAAAATAAGGGAAGATATAACGATAATCTCTATGGGCCCTTGCACTTTAAAATTTTTCACAGCCTATAATTAAGAATTAAATTGTATGGTACACATTTTGTTTTATTTTATTAGAAATGCATATGCATGGGATACAAAGCTGACTATCAGGACTTGTGCTGAAGATGTGATGGCCAGATCAATACTATCAGCATGCCCATTACCACAAATTAAGATTATTCCATATGTCCACCATCCAATTACTCCCTCACCTCCCTCCCCCTCACTCGCGCCCACCCTAGACTGCAATGCTAGGTATGCTCTCTCACTCTATGATCGAATGTACCACTGTGGTCTTTCTTTTCTTCTTTCTCTCTTAGCTCCCACTTTTGAATGAGGACATGCAGTAGTTTTCCCTCTGTACCTGGCTTATTTCATTCAACATAATTTTCCCCAAGTTCTTCCACATTGTTGCAAATATCAGAATTTCATTCTTTTTATGGCAGAATAGTATTCCATGGTGTTTATATACCACATTTTCCTTACCTAGTCATCCAAGAATGGACATTTAGGTTGATTCCATATCTAGGCTGCTGTAAATGGAGCGGCAATAAACATGAGAGTGTGGGTATCCCTTCAGCATGATGATTTCCATTCCTTTGGGTATACCCAGAAGAGGGATTGCTGGGTTGTATGGAAGATCAATCTGTAGTTGTTTGAGAAAACTTCATATTGTTTTCCATAGTGATTGCACTAATTTATAGTCCCACCAACAGTGTACAAATATTCTCTTCTCTCCACATCCTCACCAGCATTTGTTATTCTTCATCTTTTTTATTATAGCCAGTCTAATGGGGGTGAGGTGAAATCTCAATGTGGTTTTAAATTGCATTTCCCTGATGATTAGTGATGTTGAGCATTTTTTTATGTTCTTGTTGGCCATTTGTATGTCTTCCTTAGAAAAATATATATTCAATTCCTTTGCCCATTTTTTATTGAATTGTTTGTTTTGATTTATTTTATTTCACTGTAAAATTGTCTGAGTTCCTTGTATATACTGGATATTAATCTCTTGTTGGATTTATAGTTTGCAAATACTTTTTATTACTCTATAAGTTGTCATTTCACTCTGTTGATTGTTTCCTTTGCTGTGCAGAAGCTTTTTAGTTTGATATAATCCCATTTGTTTATTTTTTTCTTTCTTTTCTTGTGCTTTAAGGCTCTTGTTCATAAAATCTGTGCCCAGTCCTAGTTCTTGAAGTGGTTCCCCTATATTCTTCCTTACAGTTCCTTCTTTCCTAATTTTTCAGTTTCAGGTCTTATACTTAAGTATTTAATCCATGTTGAGTTGATTTTGGTATATGGTGAGAGGTGTAGGTCTAGTTTCATTCTATACCTATGGATATCCAATTTTCCCAGCACCACATATTGAAGAGGCAGTCTCTCCAATGTATGTCTTTTTTTTTTTTCTTTGTCAAATATCAGTTGGCTGTAAGTCTGTGGGTTATTTCTGGGTTCTCTATTCTATTCTTCTGGTCCAAGAGTATATTTTTATGCAAGTACCATGCTGTTTTTTTTACTATATCTTTGTAGTATAATTTGTAGTGTTACGCCTCAGGCTTTTTTACTTTTATTTTTATTTTTATTTTTGGCTCAGTATTGCCTTGGCTATTTGCAGTCTTTTGTTGTTCCATATGGATGTTAGGATTTTTATTTATTTATTTATTTATCTATTTATTTATTTATTTCTGTGAAGAATGCCATTGGTATCTTGATAGAGATTGCATCGAGTGTGTAGAATGCTTGGGGAAGTATGGACATTTTCACTACATCGATTCTTCCAATCCATGAACAAGGAATATCTGTTCATCTTTTAGTATCGTCTTTAATTTATTTCAGCAGTGATTTGCAGTTCTCATTGTACAGATCTTTCACCTGTTTGGTTAAATTGATTCCTTGGTCTTTCATTTTTTTGGTGACTATTATAAATAGGCTTACTTTCTTAATTTCTCTTTTTGCTAGTTCATTATAACAGAATATAAACACAACTAATTTTGGGGTGTTGATTTTATTTCCTACAATATTACTGAAATTATTAACCAGCTCTAAGAGTTTTTGGATAGAATCTTTAGGTTTTCCTATGTATAGGATCATGTCATCTGCAAATAGGGAAAGTTTGGTTTTCTCTCTTCCAATCGGGATGCCTTTTACTTCTTTCTTTTGCCTAATTGCTCTGGCTACTATCTCCAGTATTATGTTAAATAGGATGGTGAGAGTAGGCATCCTTCTTGTGTTCCTGTTTTTAAGAGAAAAGCCTTCAATTTTTCCCCATTCAGGATGATACTGGTGGTGGGCTTGTCATAGATCACTTTCATTCTGTTGAGATACTTTCCTTCTATATCTATTTTGTTGAGAGTCTTTATAATTATTTCTTTCCATGTACTAACTTTGGGATTGGATTGTTCTTGCTTTTCTAGCTCTTTTAGGTGTAGAGTTAGGCTGTTTACTTGAAATTTTTCTATTCTTTTTTAATGTAAGTATTTATTGCTATAAACTTCCCTCTTAGTACTGCTTTTGCATTATCCCACAGGTTTTGATATGAAGCATCTTTATTTTAATTGTTTTCTAGAAATTTGTTGATTTTCTGTTGAATTTCTTCTTGAACCCATCATTTGGCAGCCTGTTGTTTAATTTCCTTGTGTTTGTATAGAGGCCCACATTTTGCTTGTTATTAATTTCTAGTTTTAATCTGTTGCTGTCAGAAAAGACAGTTGAGATGATTTCAATTTTTATAAAGTTATTGAGACTCTATTTGTGACCTAACATGTGGTCTATCTTGGAGAAAGTTCCATGTTCTGATGAGAAGAATGTATATTCTGTAGTTGTTGGATGAAATGTTCTGCCAGGTCCAATTGGTTTAAATTTTAGTTTAAATCCTGTTTTTCTCTGTTGGTTTGTTGCCTGTATGATCTGTCTAATGGTGAGTGGAGGAGTTCAGGTCTCCCACTACTATCATATTGGGGTCCATCTTTTTGTTTAGGTCTAGCAGTGTTTGCTTTATATATCTGGGTGCTCCAGGATTGGGTGTGTACATATTTATGCTTGTTATGTTTTCTTGCTGGATCAGTCCCTTTATAATCATGTGGTGGAATTCTTTGTCTCTTTTTACAGTTTTTGGTTTAAAGGCTATTTTATTTGATATAAGAATAGGTACTCCTGATTTTTAGTTTCTATTTGCATGGTATATCTTTTTCCATCTCTTCACTATTTGTCTGTGTGCATCTTTACTGGTAAAATGAATCTCTCAAAGACAGCACATAGTTCAATCTTACTTTTTGAGCCAGCTCATTAGTCTGTTTCTTTTGAGGGGGGAGTTTAATCCATTTTCATTAAGGGTGCTATTGAGAAGTATTGTCTTATTCCTGGCATTTTATGGCTTTTTGTTTACATGTTTCCTGTATCATTTGTTCCTTTATTTTTCCTTGATTATTGATCTTCAATATTTGTGTTTTTTTTTTTTTTTTTTGTGGTGGTAAGATTTAGTTTCTTTTGTCTTTCTCATTTGTGTTTGTGTTTTACTGGTGAATTTTGTTCTTACTTGTGTATTCATGGTAGTGATTATTGTTTTTCAGATTCGGATGCAAGACTCTTGAACATTTCTTACAGGACTGGTCATGTGGTGATAAACTCACAAAGTTTTTGTTTGTCTGGGAAATACACTATTTCTCCCTCATTTCTTAAGAATAGCCTTACTATATATAGTATTCTTGGCTGGCAGGTTTTTTCTTTTAGTATTCTGAATATGTCATCCATTTTCTTCTTGCCTGTAGAGTTTCAGGTGTGAAGTCTGCTGTTAGTCTGATGGTGGTTCCCTTATAAGTGACTTGATGCTTTTCTCCTGCTGCTTTTAGAATTCTTTCTTTGTCTTTGAGCTTTTTCAGTGTGACTATAATGTATCTCAAAGAGGATCTTTTTGGATTGAAAGTATTTGGGGTTCTTTGAGCTTCCTGGATCAGAAGGTCTGTGTTTCTCCCTATACCTGGGATGTTTTCCATTATTATTTCATTGAATAGATTTTCAGTGCCTTTACCTTTCTCCCCCCTTTCCGGAATACCCATGAGTAGGATGTTTGTGTGCTTATAGTTGTCTGCTAGCTCTTTTAGAGATTCTTCATTTTAAAAAAAAAATCTTTCTTCCCTTTTCTTGTCTGCCTAAGTTATTTCATAAACACAATCTTTGAGTTTGTAAATTCTTCAGCTTGTTCTAATCTGCTGCTTAAGCTCTCAGTTGTTTTTTATTTTGTTGAACATGTTCTTCAGTTCCAGGAGATCTGCTACATTCTTTCTAAAGGTATTGATCTCTCTTTGAATTTAATCCTTTGTATCCTGGATATTTTTGTCTCATTTCCTTGCAGTGTCTTACAGAGTCCTCTTTTATCTCACTGAGTTTCCTTAAGATAGTTGCTCAGAATTCCTTTTCTGTCATTTCAAGGGTTTCCTGTTCTACAGAGTCTGGTACTTGAGAGTTACTAAATTCCTTTGGTGGTGTCATATTTTCTAATTTTTCATATTTCTAGTATCTCTATGTTGATTTCTGGTCATCTGGTACATCAGTTGCTTTTCCCGCCACTGACTCTCCTTATGTTAATGAAGTCAGATATGTAGTGAGCTGCCTGCATAGTGGTCATGGACATTATTAAGACTGCAAGCTATCCTTGCAACAGTATTAGCTGTGGTGGTGGCTATTGTGGACCACCTCCATGGAAGCTGTGTGAGACCTCATGGCAGTGGCATGGTGCATGGGGTCCTGCCTTCTGTGGGTGGGATAGGTCTGGGTAGGTGGCTGCCATTCTCCTGCCTGCCTGACTGCTTCCCCCATTAGCTGCAGCCCAGCGTGGTCCTGCAATCTGTGCAGGCTGGATGGGGTTTTGGTGTATCACTGGCATGTTCTCCTGCCTGCCTGTGTGCCTCACCCATCTGTGGTGGCGTGGCACGTGGTTGGGACTACATTTTAGATTCAAAAAGAACATTATCATATATTCTCTTGATGCATAGGAAGAATGGAACATTCAATCACTGTAGAATAATGGTTGCATAGGTAGGGTTGAGTCAACCTATGGAGAGCCCTGAATCCCTGGGTGGGAATTCTGATTTGTTGCACTCAATGTCATCCTCAACCAATCAGTATACAAGAGACTTGGAGTTTAATTTGAAAGAGAAATTGGTGATTACACACCGTTCCCTGAGATAGGAATCTATTGTTGTCTACACCTTACAAATCAAAAAGTTTAGACAAAAGAATTAAGAGATATTTTTCTCCTGTCTCCAAGCAAGTTAAGTGGTATATTCTAGATTCAAGTCCAAATCTTGCAATCAGACTTGAAAAGTTAAACACACCTTAAAAGTAATCTAATTTGGGACTTCTGGTCAAGATGGCAGAATAGACAGTCCCCAGAGTCACTCTCTCCCACAAATCAACCAATTTACCACTATAAAAGGGCAACAACAGCCAGTCTGGGGCCACTGGAGCTCAGGGGAAGAGGAGGAGAGACTTACAGAGTACACGAAGGCAGGAGAAGCCATGATGAAAAAACAACAACAACAACAACAACAAAACACTCCTACTGTTTTGAAACCCTGATACTGCCAGGCTAGAGCTGCTGAGCTCATGGAGCAGGGGCTGGCAAATGCCGCAGCTGTGCCCTTTGGGTGAAGTTGCTTGGAAGCAGCAGGGGAGAAGAGGGACTTGTTAGGCCCCAGGCCAGCAAGACCACTAATAGGGTTCCCATAAACCCACGTAGGATAGAGGAGCCACAACAACTGAAAAAAAGGAGCCACTCTGAAGCTGGTGAGTCATCACAAGGGACCAGAGCATGTCCCATCCTATGGGAAGTGTTTGGAGCATGGGCGGTGGGGGAGATGGGCCCACCGAGGGAACTAGAGCACTGCAAGGACTGCTGATCTTCCCCCTAATCAGCAAAGGACCACTTAGAGGAGACTGGTTCAGGAATATAGAACTGCATGAGGTGAAGTTTGATGAAAGGACTCAGGCCCAGAGCAGAGTTTCTACACAACCCAGGTGCACCAGATTTCTCTAGACCTGGAAATACCTATAAAGTCAACCTTTAAAACCTGAGCTGCACAAAAAGCCTTCCATAGGAAATTGGCAGCAAAGCAGCAATTTAGCTCAACCACACAGCTCAAGTACTGGTTCCCACAGGAAGTTCCCCAATTTTAGAATTAAGCAAAGGACAACAGATTAATTCTAGTGCAAAGTTTAATTGGTGGCATCAGCAAATAATCCAACACAGAACTGAAGGAAAAAACAAAGTACCCACAACCAGAGACAAAGTTTGATATTAACTAGTAAGGGTCTCATTTCACCAAAGAACACCTATAACGCCTAGAAGGACCAGAAGTCCCCTGGGCTACAAAGCCAGAAAAGGGGGAGGGTGGGGACTTCAGTCATGCCCTCTGATGCCTGCAATCAGTCCCAAGGGTGAGGGCCAAGGTCTTCGGCCACACCCCTCTGACACATGCAACCACCCCGGCGACCACCACCAAACTGCAGCAAGAAGGGCCCTGGGTTCCCAAGCTGAGTTGGTGGGGGGCAAGAGCTTTTGACACACACCTCTGACATTTGCACCCAGCCCAGCAATGACCAAGCCACCACTGGACGCCCCACAGTCTTACCCGTGGGAATGAGGGGGGTGCCACAGGCCTCAATCCCACCTCTACTCCTCCCTCCTTCTTCTACTACATTTCCTTCCCTTTCCCCTCTCCCCCTCCCTCCCAGCTGTTCTGCAACAACATTATAGAATGTAAAAATAATAATAATAATAAAACAAAAAAGAAATTCTAAAAAGGCATCTAGTTTCAGAACCTAAGTGCAGTACTACTTTGACAAAATGTGCAGTTCGAGAATCTTTTGCTTCAAATAAAAATAAAGGCAAATTTAGGAGAGATGTTTTGCAAGTCTATGGCTAAAATTTCCCTTAATAAAACACCTATTTTTCTTTTCCCTATAAAACCTAGAAAAGGCATTCTCTAGACAAGAACTAGAACTTTCAAAATTTGTCTTCTGTGACTTAACCACTGTCTTTCCTTAACCACTGTCTTTCCTCAGTAGTAAAAATTCCCTCTATATCAAGTCCTAATACCTTCTGGTTCTTTTCACTCAGCCTAACCATTAATCTCTACCTCATCATGTCTTATCTCCAGTTGGCATTCGTTTACTTATTTTTGTTTATTTCTTATCACTCTACATCCCCTCGAAAGTAAATTCCATGAGAGCAACATTGGTCTGCTGGCCTTTCCATCTCACTATCTCCAACCTCAGTACAAATAGAGCCTCTCCCTTCCTCCTACTGAAAATGTCCTGACACAATTGATATTTGCTGGCTCATTTGACATTAGTTTAATTTCTATTCTAGGTACTGTCATATTGTAACTAGTTTTAAATTATATCTTGCATGTGTTTCAATGCAATCTCTAGTTTTTTAGTCACTTTTTATGCCTTTGAATGTAACTGTAACCTATCCTCTTTCTTAATTGATGAATTGCTTATCAGTCTTATGCCCCTTATATTTGTTCACAAGGTGGAGCTGGAGTAAGATAAATGAATACTTTTAAGAATGTTAAGGCCAACATCCCCTTGAACCTTATAACACTCTTGTGTTCATTTAAACAAATGTTTATTATATTTATTTTCCAAAATATAAGGCATAGTCTACCTTAAAGAAATTCACAGTTTAGTTTGGGAACTATTTCTGATTAGAAAAGATGAATAACAGTATACAAATGTCAGATATAGGAGATTAAAGATGATCAAAAATTATTTTCTGTGTCTCTTCTCCTGGAATCTGGGTAGCTTCTGTGACTGCTTGACTGAAAGAATATGGTAGAAGTGATGCTGCCAGTTTACAGGCCAGGATTTTAAGAGACTGGAAGCTTCCACTTCCTGTCTCTTTTCTTGAATTTGGAATTTAGCCACCATTCTATAAGGAAGTCCAACCAGCCCAATTAAGAGGCTTGTGTAGGAAAGAGCTAAGGCTCTCAGCCGACTGGTACAAGTAAGCTCCTAGCTGAGAACAAGCACCAACTTGCAGGCTATGTGAATGAGTTATCTTAGAAGTAAATTTTCTAGTCCCAGTGAAGTGCGTATGCTGGCACTGGTGGAGCACAGACAAGCCAGTGCAACAAAGTCCTGCCCCAATTGCAGATGTGTGAGCAAAAACACATCTCCTTCCCCAGTTTGGCAGCTAGCTTCCAAGATGGCCCACTTACTGGTACTTGTGCCTTTTGCAGTCTCATACCACACTAAAAGGGTCTCATCTGCATAAGCAGTTGGCTAATGTGAAAGGGACAATGTGTGACTTCTGAGACTAGGTCACAGTATTACAGCTGTTTCCCCGTTCTCTTGAATGACTCATTCTGGGAAGTTTCAGCTGTCATATTGTGCCTCTCCTCAATGGAGAGATCCACAGGGTGAGAAACTGAGACTTCACTGACAACAATCATCTAAGTGAGCCATCCTGGAAGCAGACCCTTCAGCCCTGTTCAGGCTTTCAGGTGACCACAACCCCAGATGACATCTCTACAGCAACATCATGAGAAGACCTAGAGCCATCCAGCTAAGCTCCTCCCAAATTTCAGACCTACAGATTGTTATATATTCTTGCTATTATTTTATGCTGTTCTCCAGCCACACCTCAGTTTCTTTTGTGTTTCTTCTTCCTTTGTTGAAAGTTTTAATGTTGGCATTTTCCAGGTCATTATTTTGGTCCTTTTCTCTTTTCCAACAATAAAATGCCTTGGGGAGATCTCCTTCACTCACATTAATTCAATCATTACTATTATGTTGATGTTTCCACAATTTATATTTTTATGCAAAGTGTGTACTCTGATTTATAGATCATATATAAAAATTACTTGTGGATATGTACACTCAAGCACCTCAAATGCCCCTAAAATTAATTTCAGCAACCACCTTTCCCACTAAACATACTTTCCAAATAGTATTCCTTGTCTAGGTGATCATTTTGTAATTCAATTTATCATCCAAATTAGAAATTGGAAGTTGATCTCAACTTCTACGATATATGTAATGAATGTCAAGTCCTTTTGGTATTTTTTGCTTAATATCTTCCATATCTATTTTATGTTTTTCATTCCCATAGTTACTGAAGTTTTGAACTTTTTGTATTTTTATTCTGAATTATTACATTAGCCCATTAACTGGTATCCCTGTCTCTTGTCTTACTCTTCTTTAATCCAGTCTCCATTCTCCTGTCAGAATGACTGTGCCAAAAGGAAAATCCGATCCAATCACGTCCTTGAAACATTCATGATAGATGCTAAAATCATTGTCTGAGATCCCCAAACTGTTTATAACGTAGGTATTTCCCAGCCTATGCCAGTTATTTAGTGCTGTGTTACAAACCACTCCAAAATTTAATGGCTTAAAATAAGAAAGTCATTGATTTTGCTCATAAAATGCAATTTTTGCAGGGCTGGGCAGGGATGGATCATCTATGCCTTACTCGGTGTCAGCTGAGTCACTTTGGAGGCTGGGGACTGGAGTAATCTGAGGGCAGGCTCACTTACATGTTTATTGGTCAATGCTGGCTATTGGCTGAGAAGAGTCACAGAGTTGGGTTAGTGGGTCACCTACCCATGGACTTTCAAGGGAAGTGAGGGAGCCAAGTGGAAGTTGTGGCCTTTTTAGTGACTTTCCTTCAAAGCCAGGTATAATCATTCCCTCTATACTCTTTAAGTTTGGGTAGTCATCAGCCCTCTCAAGTTCAAAGGGTGGGAAATAGACTCCACCTCTTGATGGGGGAGTGGCAAGTTTCTGGAATAGCATGT
Organism: Cynocephalus volans; assembly: GCF_027409185.1. Taxonomy (NCBI): domain Eukaryota; kingdom Metazoa; phylum Chordata; class Mammalia; order Dermoptera; family Cynocephalidae; genus Cynocephalus; species Cynocephalus volans. The sequence goes on along the minus strand of NC_084472.1, from coordinate 36,515,233 downwards.
AGGATCAGAAATATTGCAGTTGCTATTTTTGGAGGATTTAATCTGACACACAGTACCATTGCATGATATATGGAGCATTGCATTCCATATTGTAGTCTTTTTGAATTAATTGAAATTTCCAAGATATTGATAACATGCTTAATATATTTTCTTCTGCACATGTGCATGTCTTTGAGTGAATTATCTGCCCCTTTCTTATTAATCACCCCTCTCTTTTCTCGTATATATCTTTCAAGATTTCATTTAGCTGATATTTCATGTTAAACTTTCCCTGAAGACCTAGTCTCCCATTAGTCTCCTTCCTCTGGGCTCTTACAACACTCTGTTTTCATTCATATCTTCTTTCTGGTTGCCTAACATTTTATTCTATTCATTTGAGTACTCTTCTGTCAGCTCCACCGGACTCTAAGCAACTTAACGTCAGGTCTATATCAGTTTTGTTTGTGTATGTTCTTTGCTAGATGCCTGAAAACTGGTAGGAATGCAATAACTGCAGGTTAGATTTGAGTAAATGAGGCTGAAAAGATTCTTTAAGATCCCATTGCCAAACCCTGAATGTCAGACTAGAGTTCAGAATATATCCTAGGCAAGTCTACTAAATCCTTGTCTTCACCAGTTAATGATAAGTATTTATTTTGATGGTATTAACCCAAGAAAGAATATAGAACTAGCACAATAGCAGAATAATGCATGATAAGCCAAGGGTGGGAGGTAGAGTGTTTTCTGATGATCCATAACAGCACAGTGGCAACTTTCTCTCAGGGAAGGTTTTATATTCAGGTAGAGGAAAAGACTCAATGAGCTTTAGGATATGTTGCAGCCATATGATGCTATTAAATTATTTTGTCTAAAAGACTACTGTAACATTGCAGAGACTTAATTTCTAAAGTGAGAAATTCCTGACCTGATTTTTTTGAAAGCTGATGAGTCACACACTCATAGACTTAAAGGCTTTACTGATGTGGGTCATTTGCAATGTGCAGTGCTTGCAGCTTAAATTAGCATGTCTTTTACAAATCCCTTAATATGCATAATCTGACCCAATATTGAGATGGTCTTTAGAAAGATAGAGAGTTAAGGGAAAAATACATATGAAGTGATCTTTGAAGATTTCCCAAGTGCTAGCAGACTAATTTGAAGGACCTTGACTGAATTCTGATTACAACCTCTCCAAATCTCTTTTACACCTGAATTTGGCCATCTGGCCACTCCATTTTAGTGTTTTCCAATAATGACTCAGCAATGAGGATTTCGGATTTGGGCACAAAACTGATTTTACCCTTTGACAGACATTTGAACAATGAGATAAAGACTTGGAGGAAAAAAGAGAGCAAGATTGAATTGTGCCTGGCTTGATTGACATTTCCTAGCAAAGAATTGTTGAAAACATCAAATATATGATTGTGCGTGTATGTGAGGATGTAGCGCTTTTATTCCAAATAACTATTTGGCATTCATATATAATATGTTGGTAAAGAAAAATCATATTGAATTAGAACCCATTATAAACTAGATGTAAAGCAAGAGACATAGTTATTTCTCTTAAGACACTAAAATAATTTGAAAGATAAGATACATAAGAAATACGAATTCAAAGCAGTGCCTGATTATTGTGTATAGCAGTGCTATTGCAACACCAGTCTTGAAAGGCATTTTGAAGAGAGGAGAACTGAAGCTACTTCATGACAAGCAACTTTGCATATTTTACTTCATCTGACTATCAAATAATGCTTTAAGGTATTTATTATGTAAAGTATTATTTCCATTTTCAGATGAGGAAGTTGAAGTTATGTGTTTGAACAGAGTTCAAATTGAAACTTGGTTCTTACTCCAAAGAGATTTCTCTTTCTGATTTTCCAGTCTATCGATCATTTAATTTTTTGATTGCCATATGAGTGACATAGAAAATAAACATTTGGAAATTTCAGAGAATCAATTTTTAAACAAACTGGAGTTAGTTTGATTTTACACCAGAGGTAAGAAATTAGCTCAGCCTTGAAAGCTGGATAGGTTTAGAGAGGTGAAAATACGAACTTGGAACTTGATCGAACAAATGAAGGAAGGAAAGAAACGCAGATTGTAGAAAAGAGGTCAATGGGAACCCACCCATCCCCATTAAGAATCAAACATATGGGTTGTTTAGGGTAAATAGTTGAAAAGGGATGTGCTGCCCATGGAAGATTCTTTTACTAAGCCAAGGAGTGTGAACCTTAAAAATGTAAATATTTTTTCTTGACAATGAGAGACAATTAACTTATTTTTTTTTTTAATAAATGTTATTTGATAGTATATGGTCTGGTAGATCTACATAATACATAAATAGATTGAAAGTGCATAGGTTGGGCACCAAATACTACTTTTATTAATTAATTAAATGAATTACAATTAATGGTGGAAGTGAGATGAAGAGCAATGAAAGATACTACAAAGCAGGACTGGACTCATTTCTGCTCCCATGGTAAGCATATTCTTTGTAAATCAGGGTAGAATGAAACCTTTCCCAAGTGTCTAAGTCCATTTCTTTTGCTTATAACAAAATACACAGAACTAAATAATTTAGAAAGAAAATGAAATTTATTGCTTACGTTTCTGAGGCTAGAAGTACATTGTTCAGGCAAAACAACTGGTAAAGATCATAGTGGTGGTGACAGTGATGGCAGGGTATCACACCGAGAAAATGGCAAAGCAAAGAGAGCACAGAGAAAGAGACAGACTCTCCTCTTCTTTTAAAGCCCTCAGAACCACACCCCTGACCACCATTTTTAATTCATTCACTATGACATGGTCCTATAATCTAATTACCTCTTCAAGGCCTCACCTTTCAATTGCATAAGAGGACTTCCCACCCTCTTAATAGTCACAGTGGGGGCTAAGTTTCTAATACATAAAACTTGGGGAACACAATTCAAGCTTCAGTGAGTTTGGGGGGGAACATAATTGAATCCACTACACCAAGCTATGCTTTCATGTTGGATTTTTGGAAGGAATGCCATATAAAAACATCTGGGTCAAAAACAGCTTGTAATATGGAATGAGTGGACAAAGGGAAAATGATTCCAAGTTTTTCTTCCAGTCTCATCATTACTATCCCTATCCTCCTCCCTAACCATCTCCTGCCAGCCCTGGGCCCAACAATCCCAGGCTGTAACTACACCAAAAAATCCTACAAATATCCTACATGAATTCTTCAACATTCATGGCACTTACAGATAACTGACAGGTTATTCTCTTTTCTTTCAGGATAACTAAACCCAGCTCAAATGTTCTTTGCTTCAGGAAGCTTTATTCCCTTATTCTCCTACCTGGACATCTCCAAATTCGTGCCCACTTATTAAAGCCCTTACTGTATTACATAGCATTCATTTGTTTCCACTAACATATGAATTTCCTGGAAATAACTAACTTTGTTAAGTTTCTTTCCATCTTTATCCTCAGTATTCCACTGATGTTTTGGGATAAATGAATAAATATTCTGAAATCTGTGAATATATCTGTATTTTAAACCATGATGATTGGAAGAATAACCCTAGTTGACAAAAATGTGTATCAAGTATGGGAGAAAATCTTGTTTATTTTTATTTTTTGGTAAAATAGCTTTTGAATGGGATTTTTTTAAAGGAATGGACTTAAACCTTTGAGCCCTAAGAAATATCAAAGATTTTCTGTCCAACTTAGGCAAAGTAAAAATGAAATCCGCTAGCCACAGTCTTCCAACAGGTATGTATGGAGAGGAGGTAATGAGGAAGAAGAGAAAGAAGATGAAGGGGGTTCCAGCATGAAATTAACATTGGAATATTTAGCTCAAGCTGTGAAAGCTCTTAAGCGAATAAGTCCTAAGTGTCCTGAGCACAAGTTGCTCATGGAGGAGCTGGGTAGAGCCCCCGTGCCTGGAGGCGGTGCTGGAAGCCACAGGATGCCCTGTAGCAGTCCCTCAATGATCCATTGGCAGTAGAGAGGGGCCTTTTTCATGTGGCCTCTGCCAAGAAGGAACACAAAGACACCTACACATAACTTATTCCAACACATGGGATTGCGCGCTCTCTCACGGCTTCTGCAACATAAACAGCCTTTCAAGCTGCAGGAGCTTAGGGGACCAGACTGGCCAGCCTCAAAACTGTAAAATAAGCCAAGCTGACTTCAGCGCCCTCCCATCACTCCCATTTCCGTATTGCTTCCCAACTCTGGAGCTCAAGTGCTCTTTCCCTGCTCATCCCTTGCTCTCAGACAAGGGGTGGTCCAGGAAGAAATCGGGGCTCAGAAACTAGAGCCAGTTAACTGGCTAGGTTTACTGCTCAACTTTTTACATCTCTGGTCCTGCACATTTTTTAAAACTAAAAGTTAAAAGTTGTATACACAGGACCGCTGAAGACTCTTCCAACTCTACATTTCTTCCTTAAGACATTTATTAGAATTAATGCCAAAGGCTGAAGCTGAAGATAAAGTCAACCCATTGGTGTGTTGTCAGCTTTAGAACTAATTTACTTTATTTCTCTCTCTTTCTTCCTTAACCACCATGCACTGCCTCAGAAGCCCATCCACCTGTCTTATTCTCTTCATGCCTCTTTGCTGAGAAAGACCCAGGAGTCATCCAGTGTCCAGAGCAGGGTGCTCAGATGGCCTGGGTGACTCAGAGGTGCCCTACTGGGCTTGTTCTCCTAAGTGTTGAGGCCAAATAAATAAGCGACTTAGGGATCTGTTCAAAATTGCAGACATTAAATAAACAGCACATTCTCATGGAAGAAGGCAGCAAGGGGAGATGGGATGGGGAGAAATGTATGGGACACAAAATCAGTGTGGCTGGTGGATGAGGGTAAAAAAAAAAAATAAAAAAAGGCAGAGGAGATGGGTAAGGCAGCAGCTGTTCTGGATCAGCAACGACATTCAGGATTTCCCCCCGAAGGTGGAATTGCTGCTAGAGAATTATTTCTCACAGTGTACTAATTCTTTTTCTCCTGTGAAGATACCTGCACCCAGTTTTATGGACAAATGGCCTGTGGGGTATGAGCAGAAGTGGCTAAGCAAGTCTGGTCTTCTGCAACAGGTGTCTGATTCCAGCAGTTGTGGATTCTCTGAGTATTTCCTGAATCTACCTGGATGGGGTGAGAGAAAATTCAGCCAAGGGCCAGATAAAACAGGGAGTTTACAGGCATTTATTTTAGGTAGCAAATATGTAATATTAGGAAAAGAAAATACTATCATCCAAAGACCACTGAATTGGGACAACTGGGCTTTAATTTCACACTCTCCGTGGGTAGAGACATGCATGACAATTTAATCTGGCACTCAGCTTTCTCATCTGTAAGTGTAGGGGCCACTCTCAAGCTTCAGCAAGACAAGGTTCAGATTAACTGATAGATACTAAAGTGCTTAAGATGCCTCCACAGGTGAAATGAAAGAACATTATCTTTAGGAAAGCTGTATTTTGATGTTTGGATATATAAAAGTGAATATTTTTCAACCTTCTTTGTAGTGTAACTACCTTTATTTCTCATTATATTTTGCATGTAGTTGCAGACTCAAAATAAAGCAAGTTCTATTTTCAAACACAAGTTCTTTGCCTTGACTGACTTTTAGGTCATGGGGTTTAATGGTAAAGTTTTGCCTATCTCTCATCTCCCATCTCTCAGTTACAGAGGAATCAACAAATACTCAGACTGTCCACGTAAATAATATGCTTTATTGACCTTTTGATCATAGAAGAGTCATGGATTGGAAAGAAGACTAAACTGGGGAAAGAGTTTTGTAGAATTAAAGACATCAAAGTGGACTGAATCTGTCCCTGCCTGTGCTCTTAATTGGACTAGTAAGGTTAATAGTCTGAGAAAAGTCCTCTCCCCAGGGATCCACTCATATGCTTTCTGTCACTATAGATTAGTTTGCATTTTCTAGAGTTTTATGTATTCTTTCCTTTTGAGATACACTCAATTTGTATATAACAAGAGATTATTTTTATTGCTGGTAAGTATCACATGGATATACTAAAATTTGTTTATTCTTTCACCTCTTGAAGACATTTGAATTGTTTCTGGTTTGGGAATATTAGAAATAAAGCTGCTATGAATATTTATTTACAGGTACATTTACAGATACAAGCTTCCTTTTCTCTTGGTTAAATATCTAGGAATAGAATAGTTGAATCGTATTGTAGGTATATGTTTAACTTTTTTAGAAACTGACAAAGTGTTTTCAAAGTGAAAGTACCACCTTACATTTCCACAAGTGGTGTATGAGAGTTCTAGTTCCTAAAAATCCTCATCAAACTTAACATACTCATGCTTTTAAATTTTAACCACTCTGTTAGATGTGTAGTAGTGAAACATTATAATTTTAATTTGCATTTTCCTTACGATTAATGATGTTAAGCATCTTTTCCTGTTCTTATTTACCATTCTTGTATAGTCTGTGGTGAAAAACCTGTTCAAATCTTTTGCCTATTTTGTAAACTAGAATGTTTATTTTTTATTATTGAATTTTGGGAGTTCTTTATATATTATAGATACAAGTCATGTATTCAACATATGTCTTGAAAGTATTTTCACTGAGGGTATGTTTTCTTAACAGCAGCTTTCAAGAAACAGAAGTTAATTTTGGGGGCATGGTGTGAGGTATGGATTAATGTTATTATTATTATGCATATGGATATTCAGTTGTTCCAGCACCCTTTATTTATCTTATTTGAGTTTTTGAACAGGTAAAATAAAAGTCTTAATTTCACCAAATAAATTGTCTAGTTTTATTCCCATTATGTTTTAATTGTGGTATAATCAAATACCCTTTACAACTACTTCCTGAAGCAGCCAGTTGAAATAGACATACATTAAAGTATAAGGGGTGATTTTATAAAGTAATATATAACTTGTCTTTTCTGGTGTTCTTCTAATGGTAATAATCATCAATTTTATCCATAGGGAAATTCTGGTGTGGTTCTAAAAATCAGAGTTAGAATTTTAAAAATACTACACATATTTATTATTCTAAAAAATCAGTAACACATTGTTAACTACAAGAGTATGACCACACTAAATGCTTTTAGACTATTGGAATTTTGTGGTTTTTATACATGCACTCTGAGTGTCCTACCTTTTTCCTCACGGTTAAGGTGCCAGTGGCAATTCTAAAGTGTTTCAGTGTGCCTGTATTTAGCAGCTGCCTGAATTATATATCCTAGTTTGAAATTTCAGGTCCTTAAGAGTTAAATATTAACATCACATGCAAAATTTAAGTTAAAACTCTTCAAGAGACAAAATGAAGTTTTAATGCAAAGACTATATTGGAAGCTTTGACTTTTTCTATTTTTCCAAGATAATTCAATCTGGTGATATGCCCAAACCCTGACATCTGAGGAAAGGAAGTAATATTTACTTACTTGTATATATAATTTTGTATTGTACAAAACAATTGTACATATTAACCCAATTCAATAAACTTATTATATATTGTGTTGCTTAATTTCTCCTACCATCCTACCAGTGAGTGAGACATAAGCAATGATTACATAACTACAATATATACATCCATTTTAACTATAACATAAAGTCCAGTATCATTTGTGCAACCTGAAAGTCAGAAGTAACCTAGATTCTCATCACCAAGGGAATGAATCAGTAAAAGGAGGTGTGTGCAGACAGAATCAGTGTTGTTAACCTGGGGTAAAAAAAATCAGATAAAATTAACAGGCCAATAAAACTAGATGGGAAAAAAATTATGCTTTATATTCACAAGTATCTAACTGGCATTCAGCATTTCATTTAATTATGAATGAAGACAACAAACAATAGTTCTATTATCAGTACTTTGACTTTGTCACCAACAGAAATCACATTTATTTTCAAATCACATTTAACCTTATTGTAGACATCCCAAAATATTGCATATGCTAATCATTATCATGGAATAATGGTAGTTATTAAACTGGCCACTAAATAGTATTATTTGAGGTGTACACACAAATGTGTGCCATAGCAATATATGTTTTTACACATTTGTTATTTTAGTATTTTAATAACTGTATTTCAGTATTAACAGTTTGTTTTGTAATTCTATGTATTTGAGTATTTGATGATATTCACTTAAAGTATTAATGCATTTGGTCCATAAGTTTACCTAAAAGATTATTCTGAAGGGAGTCTAGACTGCCAAAGGGTCTACAGAGCAGAAACATTTAAGAACATTTAGGTGTTTTTGATTTTTACAGGATCAAGTAAAAATATTAAAAACATAGTGCAGAGTTTTAAAAGCACAAATTAGGTTGAGATCTGAAGCACAATGTCATTTATGTCCACTGAAAAACCAAAATAGTTCCACATTTTTAGAAAAATATATCTATAAGCGGGCATGCATGCACATAGTAAAGAGAGGAAAGTGAAGAGTGAGTGCATATGGGTGGGGGTGGGAGTGGGATTTAGGCAGGCAGACCACGTATATAAGACAAAAGTAATAAAATAAAGACCACGTAAAAATCTATGATGATATATGCCTGCATGTGAGGGTCAAACAGAAAAAATAAAATGAAAATTTGGAAGTTGGTTCCAGACCCATCACCTCCACTAAGCCCCTGAATCTCCAAAAGAATTCTTGAGAGGGAGAATCCTTTATCTCTGGATTTACAATCATCAGACTCTACTTATCTAGGATAAAAAGTATTGTTCTCTCTCTTTCTCTCTCTCTCTTCAGTCTTTCAACAGGAAGGAATCTAACACATGTATTCTCTTGGACTTTTATATTTCTGCTCTCATCAACAGAGCCAATATATTTTTTTTATTATTATTACCATTTGTCACTTCATCAGCCCTCAAAAGCAACCCCTTTTCTAAAATATGTGGAACTTGATTTCTCAGCCCAATTGGCATTCTAATAGCTCCTTATGCATACAACAACAACAAAAAGTGTTGGTCCATGAACGTGCATGTACATTGAGCCAAAGTTGAGTATATAATATTTCTCTATCAGAAGTTACAGTCTGTATGCCACTGTATCCCCCCACAGCCCAACATTTTGATCCTGACCACATCATACATTGCCTCAAAATAGTTATTAACTGAATATAGGTTAAAATTGTTTGGCAGCAAATAAGATATAACTTTCACTGTATAAATTCCGGTTTATGTACATCTTTGGCAATGGAGAAACTATATAAGTACTTCTACACCTGTCAAGATTTATTTTAGTAGATTTGAATTAGCATCCTCTCTTCTCATAATTTGCCAGAAATATGCCCTTTTTTCCTGTGAATTTCATGACTTTGTCCAATGTCAGGATGTCCAGAGACATTTTCTTGGTGTACCTATTTGTTGGCTACAGTTTTTCCTTGACTAGGCTGGTTACTCTGCATTTAAATATTTGCCTTGACAATGAGTAAGAAAGTACATCCATTGAGAAAATGTTCCATCTTTATCTATATACAATTTACCACCTTTAATCCCCCAAAATGTAAGTGCTATAAAGACAGGTTTTTTTCTCCTCATTCTCTTATGTATCCCCATTGAGCTGGACCTCAGTAAATATTTGCCAAAGTAATTGTATGAGCAATAAAGAAAAAAAACTAGATAAAAATTTAACATTTATTTTTAATTTTCTTGTAGCAGTCATCACCTTACGTCCTGAATAGACTGCCAGATGCTAAAGTTGTCCACATCAGCAAGCAACCCTGGTGATTGTGATTTTCTTTGTTATGCTATTTCTGTTATTTCCAATTTTCCATAATTTATGAGATTTACCTTATGATTTTCTACTATTTTTTTAATCAGTTCACTTTTTTCAGTGGTTTTATTGCTTACAGCCTAGCAATTTTTGATAAACTATGGTGACTAATTTAAAAACTTATTCAGGAGCTGATGGAAGCAGAATAACATTACCATCTCCAATAAGTTCTAATTATTTAGGAAAAAAAAACTTATGATTTGCTACTTTAAATTATGTTATATGATGCTTGTTTAAAAAATATATTAATTCCAGTGACAAAACATGTAAATCTTTAATATATTCTTTGTCAGTCATTTCTTTACTTAATATTCAAATTCATGCTGAGATATCTATATGCTATACTTTCATAATATGTCATTCTTAAAATATTTTTCTATTCAGTTATATAAACTAAAGAAGATATGTTTCATGACTAGTTTCTATTATATATTGAATTCCAGATCTAGACCATCCCAACTCCTGTTAGGCAAGTTTTCTGCCCTAAAAAGTAACCTCATTACCACTATTAAAGTTCTTACCAGCAAGTGTTTTTGGCAGACTGTATGACTAGGAAATATTCAAATCAAAGCTATGTGAGTTCTATGAAGAATTTTTGTTTTTTTTTTCAAATAACCTATTTGGGATGTTAAAGAAGATAAATCTGTAACATATGTAATCTGTTTGAATTTTAAAATAATTTGTGACAATGTTAAATCTATTCATTGAAAAAGGAGGAGAAAATAGGAATAGAAAAGAAAAGTGTGTGTGTCTAGATAAAGCAGATTATTTAATTAGAAAAAAGTGGACAAAAATGTTTGTTGTAGGAAGGACAAGAATAGTAGTAAGAAACCAGTTTTATCAGGTCAGCCCATTGCTTGCCAATCTTATTTAAACTTTATCACTTTCCAGATTGGAAAGGTGAGATTCTAATTAGCTCCTTTTTTCATCAGTCAGGGCTCAATTTCTCTAAACAATCTTGGGGTAATGATCATATCCCCACTTTGATCAACTTCAGGGAAATTGCAGAGCCAAATATTAAACAGGTGCTTATGAAATTGTGCTCAACCATCTGTTCACTTGACCTCTGGCTCATGCAGTTAACAAAGATCAGTGTACTTCAATTAGTCCAAGTGAAATGAAATATAACCTACCCTTAATTAACACTGGGTATTTTCCTCTCAATCTTGCAATCTGATTTTCTCAAATTAATCTGTAGTAAATATTAAATCTCAATGAAAGAATCACAAAGAACCTGTAATTTGGTCTTCAAAAATGTGTGTATAATCTTAACTACAATACATGGCCTATAATCTTCACCCAGTCAATTTGCATATTCATTTAATTTGCTCATATCCATTTGTTTTGGGCTAAAACAACTGTCTGTGTAGAACTGTTGAAACATTATCCTCATGTTAAAACAAACAAACAAACAAACAAACAAAAACTTTCAAACTTTGATGTCCATAAGAATCACCTGGGGAATCAGTAAGCAATTAGAATGCCAGATTCCAGATCCCATTTCAAAAGTCTGCAATTAGACTAGGTAGGATTGAGCCTAAGTGTTTGTAGATTTAACAAATTTTCCAGGTGATTCAGATATAGATCAGTATCTGAGGAACATGGACATGAACTTGTATTTAGAGGAAGCCAACTTTGAATGAAGCATCACAACTTTGGGTTGAGTATCTGTTTCTGTGGTTTTATTGGAGAGGATATCTACATATATAGCGATGGTACTATTTTCTAACAAAGAGAAATTCTATAGAAAGTAGATGAAAGTATTCTGGGTAGATAAGCTAAGAGACAAGAATTACTGTTTAGTTGTTCTTCATGACCACCTCAAATTAGTCCCATCCTTTTATTCTTTATTAAAAAAACACCAAGTGACTATAATTTGCTGGGGTTATATATACATGTAGGGGCAGGGTTGGGAACATGACAAATGCCATCTGTACATCATGGAGTTAGAATGCTGCAGTGGTTAAGAATGCATGTTGTAGAGTCTGACAACCTGCATTTAATACCTGGCTCTGCTATGTACCATCATGGGTAAGTTCTTTATCTAGTTTAAACTGTTTACTACTTTTTCATTTGGAAAAAGGGATTAATGATATAAATTTATGAAGGCTGGCATGAAGATTATACGCTTGGCTCATAGATATTGCATCGTATATGATTGCTAACTGATAGATAATCCTCTTTTTTCACTTAACTTCTTTTTTACTGCTTATTCCATTATATTTTTAAGATTCGGCTCTATTAAATTTAGAGATTTTTTTATTACCTGTTATTATATCCTAAGTATACCATATGAGTAAAAATTCCTATTTCTTAAAAAAAGCAAGGTTTCTTCTTTAAGAGCAGGCAATATTTCTTATCTTTGCAGTAGCCAATGGAAAGCCAAATGCTTAATGAAAATATGATCATTAATATTCATTGAGCTGAATTATGTTACTAACAAAAAAATATATATATATGTGTGTGTATGTTTGTATTATCTACTGGTATATAATAAATTGTCCACAATTCAGTATCTTAAAACAGCACACATCTATGACACATTATTTTCTCAACATTTCTTTGTGTCAGGAATCTTGGCACAGATTAGCCCTGTCCTCTGTTCCAGTGTGTATCACTGCACTGCAATCAAAACCTTGGCTAGGGCTGCGGGCTAATCTGAAGGTCTGACTTGGGAAGGATTCACTTCTAAGCTCACTCGTGGTTGGTGGCAGGATTCATTTTCTCCCCAACTGTTGGACCGATGTTCTTTTTCTTGCTGGTGACCACACAGAGGTTGCCCTCAGTTCCTTACCACATGTGGCTACCAGGCTTGCTTCATCTCAACAAGCAAGAAAAGCCAGGGAGAAAGTATTAGAAAGGTGGAAGTCATAGTATTTTGTACTCGAACCATAACCATGCTTTATTTATTCTACTACGCAAGTCTCTAGGCCCAACCCACACTAAGTGGGAGGGGATTATACAAGGGTGTGAATACCAGAAAGTGGTGATAATTGGAAGCCTTGTCAGCAGTTGTCTACTGCTATATATATGGCAAGGCACACTTGACACTTGAAGTTGCTTGGCATTGATTATTAAGTCCATTCTTCTAAAGCATTAATTTTCAAACTCTAGCCTGCATTAAAATCACCTGGAACAATTTACAGAGTTTCTGATTCAGTAGGTCTGGTGGGACTGACAATTTACATTTATAGCAAGCTTTCCGGTAATGCTATTGCTGCTGATCTGTTACCAAACTTTCAAAAAGTTAGAGTATATCCCATGTCTTACTGCCCAAGAATAACCAAGATGTGCCTCCTGGGTGTAGATGAGCTCATTTGCCAGCCAATCAGGCATGCCCCTTTCTCTCTGATGGAAGAACTATCTATATATGCTTTTAACTTGGACCATTTATGAAACAGACTTAAAGAAGTATTCTTCTGTTTGGAGTTTTCTTTACCATCACTTTTCCTGGCAGGTAAGCAAATAGAGATCCAGGGCTTACCTAGGGTGCATAAAATCGCAGGCAATGCTTGTCCAAGTTTCATAAAGATTTGAACTGTGAATGAACATTGAAGAATAGAAGGATTTTAAGAGGCAGAAAGGTAGATTCGGTGAGTGCCCTAGTAAGATCACTCTTTTGCCTTCCATTGCAGCACATTCTTCTCCTCCGCATTTAACAAAAAAAAAAAAAAAAAAAAAAAAGTGAAAAGAAAGAAAGACAGAAAAAGAGCTAAGAGACCAATTAACACTATGGAAAGCACTTTGGAATTGCTTTCTAAACTTGGTGTAATGAAAACAAATGGACGTTTGATTAAATAAATATCATTAGGTTGACATGTTATGATCTCAACCCCTAGCTTAATGATCTAACTAAGACCAGGAACAATCTACTATGGACTCTCAGATCAAATAATTCATTTCACAGAGCCAATGGAAAAAATCCTGTTTGTTCAGGGTAGGAGGACTGTCCTGGATGAATGAAAAAAAGAAATTCAACCTTAAGAAGTTCATAAGTACATTTCAAAGAGGAAAAAGATACATGCAAATAAACCAGTGGTGAAAGGTACAGATGACTGGATGGAAAAGGACCCAGGTCCTGGAGGTATTTTTCCTTCCAACTATTCCTTGCTGTATTTGACTCCAACCCATCCACCCCCAAAGGAAAAATTGTGTGAAGAGATGACAAGATGAATAAACTGGGATAACTACAACCTCATAGCTTTTTCTTGGGGGAGGAGAAGTACCATAGCAAGAAGGTTATGGCAATGCAGACAAGGAGTATAAAAAAGGCAGATTACAGACAAAAGATCAGAGAAGCAGTGGTGAGAAACTGGGAGATAATAGCATGAGAACCAAAACAACGAAAGGAAGAGGAAATGGAATGTACCAAAATTAAAGCAGGGAACACCCATGAAATTCATAAGGAATTCCACATGTAGTGTTGAAGATAGTGTTTTTCCCCTAAAAGACTGAGTATCATTGAGACCTGTACTATAAGGACTCATTACATTCAGAAAGATTATGAAATATCTCTTGGCTGAAGCCTTTACTTAAATATCTGAGGGGGAAAAAATAGCCTATTAGACTACTGAGGAATTCCCACTTGGAAGCACTTAAGATCACTTCACTTAAAACCTTAAGGACAAAAATTTAACAACCTGTGGTTTTGCCTGTGGCAAATCTGCTGTTTTCTATGTCTTGTCAGGGGATTCCGAAGGGAGGTTACAGCTAACTGCTGGCAGTCTTCTTTCACGTCTCTCTTGAACACAATATGTCAAGTCAAACCATTTTGACATTGTCTTATTTGCACAGGTTTGGCAGCATGGAGTGTTAGGATCTCAGCACCATGAGAAGGGAAGGGAGACAATAGAGGTTTAATTGGGCAGGATGATGGATGGGGACATTAGTCCAACTGTAGATGCATCCCTTAAAGGTAGCCAACTAATTTCAAATTTTGTGAATTCTGCTTGATAGATCAAGAGTTTAATATCTAAGAGAGTTCAATACAGAGTGAAATCCAAATGGTAAATGATGCTCAAACTCAAGCCAATGGGGATGCTGTGGGTTTTATTCTGAGTGGAAACAATGGCTTAGGTTGGAGAGCAGACCTAATCAAATATGATTTAGTGCTAATAAAAATTTCTTAAAATGTCAAAACTCTAACCCTTAGAATGGAAGGATAAGCAAGAAAACAAGGATACAAGCTGTTGTGACTTTATGTGCTCACGGATTCAGAGGTTTTACCCTCTGGCACGATGAGATAGTTGTAGGGTCTACTATCCACAGAGCTGAGATGCTGTTTCTTTTTTTCCATTTCCCATTCAGTTGACTCGAAAAAAGCATCCACAAGTAAACTTAGCAGAACAAGAAAGGCAGGAGTTGACAAACTGCTACTACACTTGATATAGGTCATTGCCTCTGTTTCTTTCTGCTGATGGAGCTTCCTGTCTTCTAGACTAGACAGTCTCATTCATTGTGCAATTACTTCTTCCAGCCACATGTATATTATCTTGTTACCACTTCCTTTACAGCTAGGGTGCAGAGGGATCTTCTGTCTTTCCTGAAGACTGAACTTCATAACAATTTTCCCATGAGACCTTGTGGTAGAGAAAGCACAAGTATTAGAGCCAACCAAAAGTTGAGTTCAAAAACATGAATGCTATTTGGGTTTTCTGTATAATCTAAGGCTCAATTCCTCACCCATGAATGGATATAGCATTATCTACCTTATGGTCTTACTGAGATGATTAAATAAGAAACAATTTAAAATTTCTACCTCTCTGGCTAGCATTCTACAAGTGAATTTCCTCCACTCCACCCCATATCATGTTTTCTCTTCTCTTATATAGGATTTCATGATACATCTCCTGCATGTTAATGCACTTCATCTTTGTGGCCCTCCATTGCATCTTACCTTCAAGCACCACACATGCCATTGGGTATTATTTTACTTAAGTTTGGACAGGTGTGTGCCTTTAATAGCTCATTGGGAAAAAACAATCTTTCTGTTTAACCAAGGGTGTCATTATCAACCAGATGGTTGAATATCTAGAATTAATCAGTTATTGGGTATCTGTAGAATTGGAAAAACAGAAGGCTACCAAGTTTAGACAGCCTTGACAATTTGCATGAACCTTGAAATTTTGTATATGCATCTGCAGATCTAATACTCACTTTAATTCATATTATTTTCATCTTGACATAGAGTTGATAAAAATTGAAGCTCTATAAGCCTTGAATCACATTAAATAGTGTAAATATAACCTACCTATTCTTTCCCTTACTATAGAGCTTTTTTTGTTATTGTTGCTTTGATATGTTTTATTTTATTTTGTGTCGTTTGGTTTTGACTTACAATGGATACAAAAAGAGGTGGTTAAAATATTCTTGAAGATGAATCAATGAATTATATATGATGTCTCTTAGTCAAATAATATAATGGGTCAGAATCTTTGAATTTAGAATACTATTGTATCATTGTTCAAAATAATAAATTTGCTAACTGGGAGCTATGTTCCAGGGAATAGGCCAGTCCTGAGAAGAGGCAATTTTTAAATATTTAGGAATCAATAAAAATCATGGGTATTGCTTGAGGGATAACCACAGTTTGGGGTTAGTTAGTTTCAACCAAAATATTTAAAGCAGATCCCAAATCCTCTTTTGTTAGAAGAGATAAAGTAATTCACTTGCAGAGGTAGGCCTATTCAGTTCCAGTTATATAGAAACAAAGAATCTAAGCCCTTAGTTGAGGGAGAGTTTGGAAAGAACATTATATTGTGTGATAATAGTAAGACATATGACCATTTAAGAGGAAGCCTATTGGATAATATATACCAAAGAACTGAGCAACTCATCTTCCCCAGAGAAACAGAAGCAAAGAAGCAATTTAGCTGAACCATAGCACACAAGTGCTAGTCCCCACAGGAAGTTCCCATTTTACAATTAACCAAAGGACAACAAAGAAGTTCCAGTGCCGAGTTTAAGTGGTGTTGATAGATAATATCAAACACAGAACTGAAAGATGAAAGAAAGAAAGAAAGAAAGAAAGAAAGAAAGAAAGAAAGAAAGAAAGAAAGAAAGAAAGAAAGAAAGAAAGAAAGAACAAATGAATAAAAACCACAGATCAGAGACAAAGCGCTGATATTAACCAGTAAAGGTCTAGAATCACCAAAGAACACCTGTAAAACATACAAGAGGTAGCAGTCTCCTCAAATGCCCTGGCTTCAATGTAAAGACAGAAAGATAAAGAAAGAACAGAGAAGTATGACACCATAAAAGGAAACAAACCAAAGACCAACAATGGATGCAGAGAATTGCAGATTTATGAAATATCTGACACAGAATTAAAAATGATCCTCTTAAGGATGTTCAGGGAGTCACAGGAAAAATACAGGTAGAAAATTAAGTGCTATCTGGAAAACAGTCCAAGAGCAGAATGAGAAACTTGACAAAGGAATTGAATCAATTAAAACAAGTCAAATAGAAATTCTCAAAAAAAAAAAAAAAAAAAACATTATCTGAACTGAACAACTCAATAGAAAGCTCCTGCAGCAGATTTAAACTGAGGAAAGAATCAGTGAGTGCAATGATAAAACACATGAAATTATCAAATCAGAGGACAAGAACAAAAAAAAAAGAAAAAAAAAGAAAAAAATGAAACAAAAATACAGCAAATATGGGACTCTCTCAAGAGAGAAAAAAAAAAAAAAAAAAAAAACCCAGCATATTTGGCATACCTAAAGGAGAAGAAAAAGTAAGAGATGTAGTAAAATGTTATCAAGGAAATAATGGCTTAAAATTTCCCATGTATGGAGAAAGATGCCAGCATTCAAGTACTGGAAGCTCAGAGGTTGCTAATCACATTCAGTCCAAGGAGGAACAACCCAAGGTGCATCATAATCAAATTATCAAAAAACAAAGATAAAGAAAGGATACTGAAAGCTGCTACAGAAAAGAAATACATAACATTCAGTGGAATCCTTTATGTCTCTCAGAAAATTTTCTCTGTAGAAACCCTACAGGCCAGAAGAGAATGAGAGGATAAATTGAGAGTGCTGAAGAAAAAAGAATGTCAGCCAAGAATTTTCTATCCAGCAAAACAAACCTTCAAACATGAAGGAGAAATTAAGTCTTTCCCAGACAAACAGAAGCTAAGGAAATTCATCAGCACTAGATCTGCCTTACAAGAAATCCATAAGTATGTACAATTACAATGTGTAAATTTAAAGAGAAAAAGAAAAGAAAAGAAATGAAAGAAACAAAGAAAGAAAATAAAAGAAATTAAAGGGAGTTCATTCTGAAAGAGGATAATTCTAAGGAGCAGGAAGAAAACATTTGAAGGTACACAACTCATTAATAATGTGAGTTCACAGATGATCTCAGAATTCTTCAGTGTTGTAAGGGGGGTGGGGGGTGGATAAACCACTCACATCTTTTGTATGAAGACTAAAAAACAAACCTGCTAAGTCAACAACAAATACACCAACCATATAAAATATAGACAATATTAAAAGATTTGACTTGAAACAAGAAAATGTCCAAAACTCTGGGGGAAATGATGCCATAAGTGTAGAGTTGGCTTTGGTTCTTTCTTTTTTCTTATATATCCAACTTAAATTGTTATTAGTCTAAAATAATCACGTATAACTATAACACATTTTTTGTAAGCCTCATGTAATCATAACACAAAAACTTATAAGACACATACAAAAAATGAGTAGCAAGAAATCAAAATACACTGCTAGAGAAAACCACTCAATCACAAAGGAAGACAGTGAAATCAGAAAAAAAAAGAAAAAATGGATTAACAAAACAACACACAAAAAAGTAACAAAATGGCAGTAACAAGACCTTGTATATAAATAATAACTGTAAATGTAAATGGATTAAATTCCCCAATTAAAAGACACAGAGTGGCTCAAGTGGTTATAAAATAAGAACCAATAATATGCTACTTACAAAATCTTACTTCACCTGTGAGGACACACACTGAAAATGAAGGGATGGAACAAAATATTTTATGCAAATAGAAACCAAAAAAGAGCAGAAGTGGATATACTTATATCAGATAAAATAGACCTCAAGCCAAGGAAAGTTAAAAGAAAAGAAAGGGAAGGTCATCATATAATAATAAAGTGATCAACTCAACAAGAGGATATAACAATTGTAAATATATACACACTGAACTCTGGAGCACACAGTTATATAAAGCAATTACTATTAGACCAAACAGAAGAAATGGACTCCAACATAATAATAGTTGGGGATTTTAATACCCCACTTTCAGCAAAGGACAGATCATCCAGACCAAAAATAATCAGGAAACATCAGAATTAATCTCTATTCTAGGTTGATTTGACCTAATGGACGTATACAGAACATTTCATCCAACAGCTGCAGAATACACATTCTCAGCAGTAGATGGAACATTTTCTAGAATAGATCGTATGTTAAGTCACAAAAACAAGCCTCAATTTTTTTTAATTGAAATCATATCAACTATCTTGTCAAATCACAATGGAATAAAACTAGAAATCAACAACCAAAGGAACACTAGAAACCATACAAATACATGGAAATTAAACCACATGCTCCTAAACAATGAATGGGTCAAAGAAGAAATAAAAAAGGAAATTTAAAAATTCCTGAAGAGAAATAAAATGAAAACATAGCATACCAGAAATTATGGGATACAACAACAGTTTTAAGAGGGAAGTTTATACCAATAAATGCCTACATCAGAAAAGAAGAAAGACTTCAAATAAATAACCTAACATTTCAACTCAAGGAAGTAGAAAAACAAGAACAAGCCAAACCCAGAATTAGAAAGACAGAAATTACAAAGATCAAAGCAGAAATAAATGATTTAGAGATTAATGAAACAAAACAATACCAAATCTTTTTTTTCCTCTATATCTTTTTTATTTGTTGCCTTTTTTTTTTTTTTTTTTTTTTTTTGGCCCTCTACTATTTTATTTTTATCAATTTTTTGGGGGGGGAAGGTAACATCTTTTATTTTATTTTATTTTATTTTAAATTTTATTTTGTCGATATACATTGTGGCTGATTATTGTTGCCCATCGCCAAAACCTCCCTCCCTCCTCCCTCCCCCCTCCCCCCACTGATGTCCCCTCTGT
Organism: Cynocephalus volans; assembly: GCF_027409185.1. Taxonomy (NCBI): domain Eukaryota; kingdom Metazoa; phylum Chordata; class Mammalia; order Dermoptera; family Cynocephalidae; genus Cynocephalus; species Cynocephalus volans. Next base: position 36,495,416 of record NC_084472.1, on the reverse strand, counting down.
TTGCTTGTCATGTCAACTTCAAGGAGCTAAAAATTAATATATAAATTCACGCACACACACACACACAAAAAAAAAAAAACCGGGGGGGGACAATACCAAATATTGATGAAACAAAGAACAGGTTTTTCAAAAAGATAAATAAAATTGATAAACCTCTAGTAAGACTAATAAAGAAAAAAAGGAAAAGACTCTAATAAAATCTGAAATAAAAAGGAGACATTAAAACTGATAACACAGAAATAAAAAGGATCCTGAGACTACTATGAACAGCCATATGCAAATAAGCTAGAAAACCTAGAAGAAATGGATAAATTTCTGGACACAAACAACTTACCAAGGTTGAATCATGAATAACTTGAAAACTTAAACAGAGTAATAATGAGTAATGAGATTGAAGCAATAATAAAAAGTCTCCCAACAAAGAAAACCCCAGGACCACATGATAATGAGTTACCACTACATACTTATTAGAATGTCTGAAATTTAAGACACCAAACATTAAGTTTGGCAAAGATACAGAAAAACTGGAACTTTCTGCTAATGGGAGTGTGAAATTGTACTACCACTTTGGAAGAACAGTTTGAAAGTTCCTTAAAAACTTAACCAAACACCTACTGTATGATCATATCATTACCTTTTAATAACAACCCTAAATGTAAATAAATTTAATTCTCTATTCAAAAGACATAAACTGGCTGAATGGGTTGAAAAATTATACCTCACTATATGCCACCTACAAGAAACTCACTTCACATGTGCATTCACACAGACTAATAGAGAAGGGATGGAAAAATGCACACCATAAAAATGAAGCCAAAAATGAGCAGGAGTAGCTATTCTTATATCAGATAAAATAGACTTTAAGTCAAAAACTCTAAAGAGACAAAGATCATTAAGTAATGATAAAGGTATCTATCCAGCAAGAGGATATAATAATGATAATTATAGGCACCCAACATCAGAGCTCCCAGGTACATAAAGCAAATATTATTAGACCTAAGGAGAGAGATAGACCCCAAAACAGTAATAGTTGGAAACTTAAACATTTCTTTCTCAACACTGGACAGATCATCTAGGCAACAAAACAGCAGAGAATCACAGGACTTAAATGATACTTTAGACCAATTGGACTTGACAGACATCTACATAATTTTGCATCTGACAACTACAGGATATACATTCTTCTGATCAGTCCATAGAACATTCTTCAGGCTAGACCACCTGTTAGGTTACAAATCAGGTCTCAACAAATCTTAAGAATCTGAGATAATTTCAAGTATCTTTTCAGACAACAAAGGATAAAACTAGATATCAAAAACAAGCAGAACTTTGGAAACTATACAGATACATAGAAATTAAAACAACATGCTTCTTAATGACCCATAAGTCAAAAAATAAATTAAACAGGAAATCAAAAAATTTCTTGAAACAAATGAAAGCAAAAGCACATCATTCCAAACCTATGGGATACAGCAAAAGCAGTACTATGAGAAAAGTTTATTGCAATAAATGCCTACATCAAAAGAATAGAAAACCTTCAAATAAACTACCTAATATTATACCTCAAAGAACTAGGGGAAACAAAAGAACAATCTAATCCCCAAATTAGTGGATCACAAAATATAATAAAAATGGGAACAGATCTAATGAAATACAGACCAAAAACATTATATAAAAATCACCAAAGCCAAAAAAAAAAAAAGGTTTTTTTTGAGATGATAAGCAAAATAGACAAACCATTAGCTAGACCAGCTAAAAAAAAAAAAGACCCAAATAATAAAAATTAGAAATGAAAAAGGAGAAATTACAAACAAGCAATACCACAAAAATATAAAGAGTCTATTATGAACAACTACACATCAACAAATTTGAAAATCTGGAGGAAATGGATAAATATCCAAACACATACAAACTACCAAGACTGAACCAAGAAAAAGTAGAAAACCTGAACAGACCAATAACAAGCAATTAGACTGAAGCAGTAATCAACAGTCTCCCAAAAAAGAAAATTTCAGGACCAATGGCTTCACTGTTGAATTCCATCAAACCTTTAAAGAGGAATTAATACCAATCCTGTTCAAAGTATTACAAAAAATCCAAACAGAAGCCAGTTTCCCAAACTCATTCTATGAGGCCAGAATCACCCTGATATCAAAATCAGATGAAAACACAACAAAAAAAAGAAAACTACAGGTCCATATCCTAGGTGAACATAGATACAAAAATTCTCAACAAAATACTAGCAAACAGAATTCAACAGCACATCGAAAATATTATACCCCATGTTCAAGTGGGATTCATCCCAGGGATGAATTGAATGTTTCACATACACAAATCAATAAATGTGACACCTCATCAACAAAATCAGGGACAAAACCCATATGATCACCTCAATAAATGCAGAAAAAGCATCTGATAAAAGTTAACATCCCTTCATGATAAAGACTCTGAACAAACTAGGTATGGAAGGAAAATATCTCAACATAGTAAAAGCCATATATGAAAAACCCACCACTAATGTCATCCTGAATGGCTGTTGAAAGGTTGAAAGCTTTTCCTTTTAGAACAGGAACAAGACAAGGATGCCTACTCTCACCCTTCCTGTTTAACATAATATTGGAAGTACTAGCCAGAGCAATGAGGCAAGAGAAAGAAATAAAGGGTATCCAAATTGGAAAAAGACAAAGTCAAATTGTCTCTGCAGATTATATAATCCTATATATAGAAAAAAACCTAGAGACTACCAAAAAACTCCTACAGCAGATAAATGAATTTAGTAAATTTGCAGGATACAAAATCAATGAGCAAAAGTCAGTGGTGCATTTATTCTTCAACAATGAACTTGCAGAAGAAGAAATCAAGAAAGCAAGCCCAGGTATAACAGCTACCAAAAATAAAATAAAATATGTATGAATTAATTTAACCAAGGAAATGAAAGAGCTGTACAATGAGAACTACAAAACACAGATGAAGGAAATTAAAGAGACTACCACAAGATGGAAATATATTCCATGTGCATGGATTAGAAGAATGGATTTTGTGAAAACGTCCATACCACCTAAAGTGATCTGCAGATTCAATGCAATCCCTGTCAAAATACCAATGACATTCTTCACAGAAATAGAAAAAAATAATTCTAACATTCATATGGAATAACAAAAAACCACAAGCAGTGAAAGTGTTCCTGAGTAAAAAAAGTTAATAAATAAAGCTGGAGGCATTACACTACCTGACTTCAAATTATACTACAAAACTATTGTAACCCAAACAGTATAGTACTGGCATAAAAACAGTCAATCAGACCAATGGAACAGAATAGAGAACACAGAAACCAACCCAAGTACTTCCAGCCAACTGATCTTCAACAAAGTCACCAAGAATATATATTGGAGGAAAGACAGCTCCTTCAATTAGTGATAAGGGAAAACTGGATATCCATGTGTAGAAGAATAAAACTAGACCCTTACTTCTTGCCATATACCAAAATCAACACAAAATATGTTAAAAACTTAAATATAAGGCCTGAAACTATAAAACTTCTAAAAGGAAATACAGGGGACACATGTCAGGATGTAGGACTGGGCAAAGACTTTATGAATAAGACCTAAAAAGCACAGGCAACAAAAGAAAAAATAAACAGATGGTATTATATCAAACTAAAAAATGTGCTATTCAGAAGCTTTCACACTGCAAAGGAAACAATTAACATAGTGAAAATACAACCTGCAGAATTGGAGAAAATATTTGGAAACTATGCATCTGGCAAAGAATGAATATCCAGAACATACAAGGAACTCAAACAATTTAATAGTAAAAAACCAAATAATTCAGTTAAAAAAAATGGGCAAAGGAGCTCAATAGCCATTTCTCATCAGAAGATATACAAATGGCCAACAGCACATGAAAAAATGCTCAACATTACTAATTATCAGGAAAATGCCAATCAAAACTACTTTGAGATATCATCTGCCCCCAGTTAGACAGGCTATTATCAAAACAAAAGAGAATAACAAATGCCAGCAAGGATGCAGAGAAGGGGCAACAGTAATACACTGTTGGTGGGACTGTAAATTAGTACAGTCATTATGGAAAACAGTATGGAGGTTTCTCAAACAACTACAAATAGAACTTCCATATGATCCAGCACTTCCACTATTGGGTATATATATCCAAAGGAAAGGAAATCATCATGTCAAAGGGAAACCTGCACTCCCTTGTTCATCACAACTCTATTTATGATTGCTAAACTATGGAACCAACTTAAATGTCCATTGACAGATGACTGGATAAGGAAAATGTTGAATATATACACAATGGAATACTACTTAGCCATAAAAAAGAATGAAGCTCTGCCATTCACAGCAACATGGATGAGCTTGGAGAAAATTATGTTAAATGCAATAAGACAGGCACAGAAAGATAAATAGTGCATATACTCACTCATAAGTGGTGGGGGTGGGGGTGAAGGGGGTCAAGGGGGCAGGGGGAGAGAGAGAGGAGGAGAGGGAGAGAGAGAAAGAGAGAGAGAGAGAGAGAGAGGAGAGAGGAGAGAGAACAATCCCAATAATACACTGAACTTTCAGAACCACAGAACTGTGGTTACTAGAGCTAGAAAAGGAAGAGAGGGAGGGGAGTTTGTGAAAAATTGGTTAATGGACAAGAAGAATAATTAGGCTTTGTAATGATATGCTAATTATCCTGAGTTGATCATCACATATTGTGCACAAGTACTGATAGTCATCTCTGTACTCCATAGATATGTATAATCAAGTATGTTTCAATAAAAAATAATAAAAATGTAAAATAAACATTTTATTTTAAGGTAATAGTAAATTCACATGTAATTATAAGCAATAATGTATTGAGGTGCCTGTATTCTTTATCCAGTTTCCCACACTTATTCAGTCATAAGTAGAGTATAATATCTCAACCAGGATATTTCCATTGATGCAATATACCATGCACAGCATTGTATGTTTATGTATGTTTGTGAATTTAGTCTTAGGCAGCTTTATCACGTCGTTTCATGTGTGCACTACCACAGTCAAGACACAACAGTTCCATCACCAAAAAGGTCCTTTTTGCTGCCCTTTTACAGTCACACCCACCACTCCTTATCTCCTTTGTCCCACATTTCTAACCCCTGGCAAAAAATAGCATTCAGTTTTCCATATCTCTTTGTCTGGTAAAATTAGTTAATTTTAATAAAGTAATTTATTTAACCTAATAAATGTAAAATATTAACTTTTTTTTGACCAGTTAGGGGATTGCAACCCTCGGCATGGTGTGGTCTGCACCACGCTCAGCCAGTGAGCGCACCGGCCATACCTGTATAGGATCCGAACCCGTGGCCTGGGCACTGCCAGTGCTGCACTCTCCCGAGTGAGCCATGGAGCCAGCCCTAAAATATGAACATTTTGATGTGTAATCAATATAAAAATATTAGCGAGATAGCTTACATTCTTACAGCAGTACTAAGTCTTTGAAAGTGAGGTGTATTTTATGTTATAGCATGTATCAATTTAGACTAGTGACACTTTGAATGTTTGGTAGCCACGTGTGTTATGGCTACTGTATTAGATAGCCCAGTTCTAGGAGATGAATTTTTGCCCTTAGATCTTCCATGCCATCAGTTTAGAGATTTTAAATTTGGGGAAATACAAAAACCAGGGAATATTGGGCAATTGAAAACAATCTTAATATTTAGCAGTAGAGGAATGGTTAAGTAAAATCTTGTACAATAACCCAGTGGAACATTAAAATTGTATTTACAAAGAAGACAAAATAACCTAATGTAGAGTGACTATCCATTCCAGTTTGGTTGGGACTAAGCAGTGTTTTGAGACATGGGACTTTCACTGCTAACTGACCTATATATACACACACATATATATGTATTAAATATTATACATAAATACACACATCACATATATTATATATGTATATATATATCATAAATAGGTATACAAGAATACTTCAAAAAGTTCATGGAAAGATTAGTATTATTTTTTAATTCTATTTTTCCACAAACGTTTTAATGTACCCTCACAGATATGTAAAATTTATGTGCTATACATATATGCACACACACAGAATGGCAATTATATATATTGAGAAGGATTTTAGAAAAAAACATAGTAGACAGAGAATCATATTTAAAAGAAAAACTGAGGCATCATGCTAACATACTTGAATTTTGCAAAGCAACCACAAAATGGGGAGTTTTGGGGGGGGTCTCAATTGTTTCACTGTAAAAATACAATTGGAACTAGATAATCTCTAACATCTAGTTCTAAAATTCTACAATAATAATTCCAAATAATCCTTTGTACAGCCCAAAATTACTATAGAGAATCAGAAACAATTTCATTATTTGTAAAAATGTTCACAGAGAATGTTTGAAGTAAATATGACTTTGAAAGACAGGTGAATTTGGTTTAGGTGAGTGAAAGAAGGGAGGTAATTTTAAGAAAATGAATAATATGAAACAAAACAAGGCACAGTGACAAAACAATTGAGCTAAGGTCCTCGTAGGGAACATTTCAGGCATGAAAAACTATTTTAAAAGAACTTTATTGATCACCCATCAAGCATTCCTCTCTGTATTAATAACTAAGCGTTTTACTTTTGTCAAAGAGATTATAAGCAAAAGTTACTTTTGCCAAATAGATTATAAAGAAAAATTATGAGTTTAAAGGAAATGATTACTTGGTTTAAAACATATTTGTCTAGTTTAGAATACATATTATTCAGGGGTTGGCTGGTTTGTTCAGTTGATTAGAGCATGAGATCCCAGTACCGACCAGCTGCAAAAAAAAAAAAAAGAAAAGAAAAAAGACTATATATCATTCAAAAGACTATATATGTCACTCAAAACCTTTATCTGATGTTGACATCAAATAATAAATACTCCTTCATCATTACATGAGTTTCAAAAGTTTAATACTTCCAGTAGATTCTCGTTCAATCATAACCCATGTCTTTTATCTAAAGAAGGCATCTGATAGCCATAATAGTAACAACAAAAATTCACTGGTAGGTGACCCAGCCACTCTTTTACTATTCCTGTTAAATAATGGGACTTGGTTACTGTTACAAAAGGAATCAAAAGAGAGAGAGAATGCGAGCCTTGAGGTAACTTGCTGGGCTCTGAAATGTGAGTGGGAGACCCAGAGGAGGATGAGAAGAGATGGTCAGTACAAATAATGCACTGCTTATTTCTCAAAGCAGAAACATTCTTCTCAAGATTATCTTTTGGAATTTCTAAGAAGAGACATGCATATATCCTTGGATGAGAACTTTGTCCTCAATAAATGATTCAATTTTGGAATAAAATAACTTAATTGACAGAAAGATATTTTCATTTCATTTATTTTGTTACAATATTTTGTCCAAGTTGAACACTATAAAGTATTGGAGTATATTTTTAAGTATCACAGGAAATAATGTGTTCTTCACCTTGCATAGTATAATCAATAATGAACTACACAGACCCAAGTCATAATCATTTACTGAAAAAGCACATTCAAACACATTTAAAATTTCAATTAAATATCTTCACTGAACCCAGATCACCAGTTGCCATTTGGAGGAAACAGGCTGTGCTTAGAATCTCAGGTACTAATATTAAAAAATCAGAACTCAGATCATGCTAATAAGCCTTTTCATATTCAACATTTAAATGAAAACTTAAGGAAAAAATCTATAATTTTAATTATCCAGATGTGCGGATGATTCCTCTTTCAACAACACAAATTCAAAAGGGAAAAATGAAATAATAGCACAGAACTTTTCATTAAATAAAGTAAAAGTAAATTGCAATTCAATTTAGAGGAAACAAAGTAAAAAAAGTTTGGTTATTGCAGAATGGAATAACAATAAAAACAAGATGTCTCCAATGTATTGTTGGGAAGAAAATTTTCTTTCAGTTTTCTAGAATATTATAACTCAATGTCTCTATAAACACATATAACAATTCAAGAATTTTATTAACTCATTTATTCAAACATTCATTAAACATCCATGTGTCAGGCAGTGTACAAGGTGTGGAGATACAAGGATACAATATCATTTTGCTGAACTTTGACAAGTATGAAAACTGAATAATTAAACTCTAGGGGCAGAAGTGTCTAGATTTTGAAATCAGTGACATAAAGTCTGACTAAATCGGATATACAGATAATAATGACAATTTTGTCTTTAATCTAGAGCAACAAGCAATTGAAATTTTATTTTTTGCTTATTTTGCTACTTACTGACTTAGCTTGAGAAGGAAGTAGCTGGCAATGACATCTTTAGGTTGCCTACTCAAGCTTCAAATCTTTTCTCTGTAAACTACTCTTTCTAACTCATAAAATGAGCTCCTGTAGCCATGTTTGTAGCATATGACTTTACTTTTTCCTTGCCACATCTGATTAGACTGAAGGAGGATACCTGATACAGAAAAAAAAAAAAAAAAAAATCATACCTTAGATAGGCTGAGTCAATCAGGTTCTCTCTTCTGGGAATTTCTACTGGGTCCAATAAATACCTCAGTATCTATGGACGATGAACTTATAAGAATATGTAGAGTTGGGGATGGAGTGGTTGTGTTTGGGTAATGAAGTGTGAGAGTAGTCTGCAGAAAGAGAGAACATTGAAGCAGGAGGGATTAGGGATGTTTGTTTCTACAAAACCATACTTTTGCTAGTCAAAATGGTCCCTGGCCCCTACGTCGGTCAGTCCAAGCATGTAAAGAGGTAGTTAAGTCTGCAGTTAATAGGGAAAGAAAACCAGTCACTGGGCACTGTTATTATAGTATTGCTACTTACTCTATTAAATGATGTTAAATGAACTGAAGTGGGCTACAGAAATGTTCTCTGAGCTTTTCTGTTTAATGAAGAATTTCCCACAATATCTCTTTAGGACTGAATCTACTCATTCACCAATGTCATTCCTTCCAGGTGAAAAGGCCATCCTTGGCAAACAGAAAGACAGGGATCAAGCATTTGTGTGTGTCAGGTTTTGTACTGCTACAGTAGAATGCAGAGGGAACAAAAAATTAGTCATAAGCCAACATTAATTCTAGACTTCGAATACTTCTAAGTGAAAACATGGGCTTTGGCTTTCTGTGGAAGGAAGTTTCTCTTAAGCAGCTTTGATGTTCAAAAATTCAGGTGTGTTGGGTTTCCTTTGCGTGGAGATATGTTGTACCATCTACTCCTGGGCCAAAGAATACCATCTCAAACAATTTATTTTCCACCTACATATGAATGAAGAGGCGGTATAAAAATATGCTGAGTAATATGACTAAAGGTTGAGTGTTGATTCCAGTTCTTTCTGTGCCTGCATGCAAGATGATTTTGATGCGCTTACCAAAGGGCATAGACTCTCCTCCTCCTCTAAACATCTGTGGGTGATCCATTCCCCCAATGACAGTATCTGTCTTCCTCCTAGCTGGCTGGAGAGCAAGCGTGCCAGACTCACAGCTGTAGGGGCACAGCTGACTATCCATCTTCAAAATGCACCACATGCCAGTTGTTTGGATTGAAGTAGCTTGGAAGAGTCACTTCTTACAAAGAAAACTTTATCTGAGAGCTGATCTCAAAGAAGCACATTTCTGCTCTTCCCTCTACTTCTGCACAATAAAGGGGCAGCCCAGATGGGAAGTGCTCTCCCTCAGATAACGACCTTGCCTCTGGGGGCTCTTCCTATCAGCTTTTAACAGCATGCCTAAGCCACCTGGGCCAAGTACTTTGAGGAACATTCACTACCCTGAATAAAGCTCATCCTCATTTCCAATGTATGATGGCAGCTAGACATTTCACAAATTACTGTTATCTCCCATAAAAATTGATCCCTCTTTTGCTCACAGGAAGAACATGAATTAATAGAAATTCATTTTTGCCCATAAATAGATTCTAGGTATACATTCATTTAACTTAGAAATTGCTCTTTCAAATTCTGTTATATTTTGAGAAAAACTTCATATATTTATATGTTTTAAGTATTAATGTAAACAGAATTGAATCACTTAGCAAAATGTGTCCTAAGGCATCCAATCAAGTAGTAGGAGAGATTTATATGTTTGAATCTATAGATATTACACACACATACACATATACAAAAATGCCTGTACAAAAATGCCATTTTGTTAAGTAACAACACTGAATCTGAGGATTTTATATAGATTTCCCTGACAATATCTCTGTACCCTTTTCAGAATGAATAAATGAATACAAAGTGAGTAAATACTAAGGCCGTGATGTGATTTTTAAAGCCTTTAATTATGTTTGGGACCATAAGATTGACAAAGGCACTGACTGACATTTCTCTTAGTTAACCAATTCTTTAAAATAATTTATGGACTATTCTCAACAACAGCCAGTTTTTTCTCTACCCAACAAATGACCCTTCTTAAAGTTGAGTGCTTTGTGGTTTACCTAGTGAATACGGTTTCTCTGGTGCATATCTCATATTATTTACAAGTGAGTCACGGTGTGTAGTGCACAGTTACTAATAGAATGAAACAAAGTAATAAGGTTTATAATAAGTAAGCATTTTATTTTTTGATATAGCTATTTATTTTTAATTAAAGGGGGTGTTACATGTAAATTACTGAGCATAGTTCCTGACAAAGAGTAAGAACTCAGTGAATGTTTATTATTGTTTTATTAAAATTGTGAGGCATCGCAATAGCCCTCTCAGAAGAGACAAATCTAAATGTTTTGCTTTCTCTGTGTTAGAGAAAATGATGAGCAGAGGAACTGAGTGAAAACTGAACACCATCTGTACAAGGAACCATTGAACGGCTCTGTAAGTCCCAAAAGATTCTCATTGGAGTGTAAATGAGGAAAAAGGCCAGAGTTCGGAGGACAGAGAATCAGGCAAATGAAATGTTGCTTTCAGGCAGAAAAGTCTGGAAATAGTTAGTACAAGAGATAGAATTTTTAAAAAGGGCATCCATAATAACTGATTTAAAAATCTCATGGTTATTGTCCCCATCTACACAATATTGCTGCTTCAGTGGTTGAATCCTTAAAAAATAAATGCCATGTGTTAATGTGTAATATATATTTTTGCTAACGAGGCTACACATTTATTTACTTTATGTTTTACGTTTGAAAGTTTTTCATGAGATATCATTTGAACAATTGCACTATTTGAAGCATATAAAAAACTCTGGTCTAAAGATGAGTACATTGTAATTGTAATAAGGTAATAATTATTGCAATAAAGGTAGGCACACACATGATGTGACCTCAGAAGAAGATAAGGCAGAGGTAGAATTCTTTGCATAATCAAAAAAAAGTTAGAGAACGTCTACCTCTGAGTTTTTACACAGATCAGGAAACGAAATGTAATTTGAGAGAGATTATCTAAAGAAGTATTATGTATATAAAACATATGCTGTATATGAATATCTTGATTTTAAAAATCAATTCGAAGTTTGGGGCTGCTTACAATAACAATTTGGGGACTAGTGTTGTTGATTTCCTAAGGACAGCAATTACTTATATTCAATAAATTCGTAATACTGCAAAACAATTTCACATCTTATTTATTTCTGTTCCTTACAAGAGCCCCACAATGTAGAGAATACTTAAACTAGTTTCGGTAGAGTAAGTGGAACTATAGAAAACATACACAATTTACCAGAGTTCCCAGAGCAAATAACTTTCTAGTGAAATCCTTGGGAGCTGGAAAGGGTCAGACATCTCCCCAGGGACATCTTCTCATCAGAAGTGAAGAATTCTGCTTTGCCCCAATCTGCATCTGCACTGCTTGATTAATGTACTAGTTTTCCCTCTTCAGTCACTTTTCCTGATAGCATCTGTCAAAAGCTGCCTTGGACAAAGCTCAGAAGGAAACGTGTGCATGTAAATCCTTTGCTCTGGAGAAGAGACAGAGGGAAGGGAAATGAGTGACGGGGGTGTCTTTTCTTCCTCGGAAAGATAAGTCCATCTCCGTTTGAGCTCTCCTCTGAACAGTGAGGGTACCATCTCAAAGGAAGTGTTTCTCTCTTCAGCTGACCTACAGAAACAATCACTGCAACAAACTCCCAGTGAAAGGGATGTGTCCTTTTCCTTCTGACTGATAACTATTCACAGTATTCTCAGAATAAGCAGCGATTTTTTATTGTCTTTGTTGAGAATGTGATGGATGTGTATAGGGCAATAAGGAGAGGGATAAACAGAGGAGACAGGGCCACAGGGACTTGCTTAGGAGAGAAATGAGCTGCTGTTTGAAGAAGGGGTAAAACAGATGGTAACAAAGGGCCTTCTCTTCAGAAAATGATCCTCCTTTAGTATGTTGAAAAACTTTACTGTAGGAAGAGCCGCTTTGCCTGTTTAGCAGTTTAATGTCCTATAATCATCTTTGATGGAACAGCTGATCCACATAGTTACCTCAGGTACTTTGTAAGTGGAGATTGAATTACTTTTATATTGCCACCAAATGTAAAAAAATAAAAATAAAGAAAAATTCAAAAACTTTATTTTCGACATCATTTTCTTTCCTTATGCCTGTCTGGAATAGTAACTACTTATTTTCATCCTGTTTAAAATGCCTTTCCACAAATATACTAAATATAAGATTTAAACACTTAGGAAAAATTGGAAGACAACATTGAGCAAAGTTGTGCCCATTATCTAACCAAAATAAAAGAACTTTGGAAGAAAAAAAAGTAACAAATGGCAAGACTTTGAAGAATCTACTTGATATCTTTTCCACTCTGGTGATTTTAGACTCTCCCACCTAATTGAAACACAATTTTCTAAACAATAATGTAATACATTTTTGACATCACAAAAGAATGCTTTTAAGGCATAAAAAATGCATTCCCCTTATGTAATCAAAAACAAAAACCCTGTAAATTATAATGCGATGAGAAGTCCAATTCCTCTATTTAAACGGTATGTGCTGATTAAGCTCTTCCTTATTTCTGCTGTCTAGTGAAAGCTTTTTATCGAATCTGGTTTAAACCATATTAACACGCTAGTAGTGGCCCTCAAATACAAAAAGAAGCAGAAAATTGATCCTAACCTTTGTGAGTACTTTTTATGAGTATTTTTATGAGTATTTTTAAATAAACGTTGTTGCATGTTTCTAATACATTTATGTCTCACACAGAATGCCAAATGGTTGATTCTTTCAATGGAAAAGCCAAGAACAAATTTGCACATTAAAATGTAAAGTAATTTGACGATGCAAACAGTGTTTTCTAGAAGATGCTATGGTTTCTCTGTTTTTTAATAACTCCTTATAGTCATTTCAGCTTTGTATAGATGAGGATAATTGAAAAAGTTTGTGGAAAGATTAATTTTGTCTTTCAATTCTATTTTTCCACAAAGTTTTTGAAGTATCCTTATACGTAAACTTTGTTAAAAATTTGCAGAGCATCTTTTTTTCCCTTGGTTATCCTCTGGACTTCAGAGTCTTAGACTATATTTAATCCGTTCTGAGTTGGTTTTGGTATATAGCGAGAGGTATGGGTCTAGTTTCATTATTGTACATATGGATGTAAATATGCTAGCTTTCTTGATTTCTTTTTCTGTTAGTTCATTGTTGGAGTATAAAAACACTACTGATTTTTGCATGTTGGTTTTGTATCCTGCAACTTTACTGAAGTTGTTTATCAACTTTAAGAGTTTTTGGTAATCTATAGGTTTTTCTATATCACATATCCTCCTCAGTCATAAGTGGGAGCTAAAAATATAAACAAATAAATAAACAAAAAAGAAAGGAAGATACAATAATCACAATAATATATTGAACTTTCAAAAGGATTGAACAGAGCTGAGGTTACCAGGGGTGAGAAAGGAGGAATGGGAGGAGGAGAAGGGGGAACTGGTAAAAGGCCATGAAAAACAATTACGTTGTATAATGTTGAATATACCAATTATCCTGATTTCAGCATAACATACTGAACACAGGTATTGATATTCAACTCTACTGCACAGATATGTACAATCAACTATGTTTCGATTAAAAAAACACAATCAACAATCTCTCTATGTCCTGTTTTCTTATTTTGTAAAATAGAAAATTAAAACTAATGTTTGTTTTTTTTTTTCTTTTATAAAAAAAGACTTTTCGGCATTCATACATTAATAGATTCCATTTCTTTAACATAATAATTTGCAAGTTGATAGGGACATTTGCTAGGTAAAGCAAGTGAGGTGCAATTCAATTACCTTTTGCCATGAACCCTTTGCACAGAGAGAATAAATAAATAAATAAAGTCATCTTAGCAAAGATGCACTTATTTAACATAATATCAGTGGACATTGCAGCAGTCCACGAAGGGGCCATATTTGTCTTTAAATTATGATAAAATAAACGGGGCTGACAACCAAGCATCGCCCATAAATGGTACAGCTTCTAGCTTCCTAGTTGTCAACACTCTGGTTTGAGGAAGAGAAACAGGGGGACGACTATAATGTAGATTAAGTTCCCATACTTAAAAAATGTAACTGCCTTTGGGAAACAATAGTGCAGCCAGCTCGATTGATTATAGTTTAATAAGGCTTCTAAAATTAAAAAAAAAAAAGAAGCAGGAGGCTTTTTTCAACGATAAATGTCTGCTGCCTAGTAAGCAGCATATCCAATGAAAGTGGATATGTAGAAGGACAAGCACATGGAGATGATTAAGACCACGCTTCTGGGCTCTGTGACTTGGGACAGATTGTTTAAGTGATTTAGATCTCATACTTAATTCTTTTGTAGTCTTAACTAATTATGAAGATCTCTTCTAGCATTGGGTTTTTATGTGTGAGACTATTCTTGCCCTTTGTTAGGGTGTCAAGTAAAAACTGAAGACCTTCCTTGAGCTATGCCTTGATCCCACTGTAGAATCAGAAATTTTGCCTTAGAGAACCATAGTTCCTTCCATATGAAGCATTGATGATGTTCTCCAAAATGTAATCTATTCTACATCCCTTCTTTCTCTATCCTAGAAATATTTTTCCCATTTATGGTTTTTTTAAGTTAGGGAATTCTTCTTGGTTTTTAGATTGGGCAATTAAGATAAGTCTTCCTTTTTCAACAATGTAGATGACTCTGGAGCAAGTAAAATTTTCTTATTCTACCTGAATACTCATTCTTTTGTGCTTATTTCTTGTCCTCTACCCTGTTTCTTTCAACAGTTCCCCAGTTCTTTCCAGTTTTAATATTTAAGCTTACAAATTAAATATGGTGGATATTGAAGATAAATCATATTGCACCAAACGGTCCATCACCTCTTGTTTTTATGTGTGAAAACAGGTCTGTTTTTAGTAGTAATACAGGACAGCTGACTGTTCTTTTTATAAGGCTAATGGAAATAAAATGAGCATTTTTAAAACTAAAAATTTAGTTGTTCCGTGTCACACAACCAGCAAATAGGAGAGTGAGTGAGACAATACAAATTGTTTAAGTTCCTTTTCAGATCAATATAACATGCTAAAATGGCATAACCTAAGATAATCTATTCTATTCCTGAAAATATAATTATCAACCATTCTTGAATATATATTAGACGTGTTGTAATTAGATAAAGTAATCATGATAGAAAGCTTTTAAAGTAGTTTTTTTCAACTCTTCTCATTCAATACATGACTGAAAATAAACACATAATTCCTCTGCTTTTGTTAATGATAGAGTTTTTCTTTTGGGGATTAGGTAAAAACTGCTGATGTGACCCCCACTTCCGTTGTTCCTGGCTTACAAAGGAGGGTAAGCCCTAGTGTGTCTGAAATGTGATCAACTCCACCTTTGTTCCATGTGCTAATAACCATACCTCGTATGGTAAAGAATGCACAGTTCTCTCATTTGCATCACGTGCTGCCAGCGCACTGTGGTCTTTTTTATCTCAATTGTGTTTTTTGTAACCAAGATTCTATACAGCTCTTCAAAGTTTTTATACTGCAATACAACCCCTTTTCCTTATATGTGTTTGATTGTTTTTAATAGTGGTAAAATACACACAACATAAAACTTACCATTTAACATTTTTAACTTTACCATGCAGTGGCTTTAAGTGCATTTACATTGTTTCACGTTTTTGTATAACCACCACCACCATCCGTCTCCTGGCCTTTTTCAGCTTCCCTAACTGAAACTCCAAAAGAATTAGACAAGTCCTCCTTCTTCCCAGGCCCTGGCAACCCCCACTCTACTCTCTGTCTCTATGAACTGGATTACTCCAGGTTCCTCGTATGAATAAAATCATGCAGTATTTATCATTTTGTGACTGGTGTGTTTCACTTAACACGATGTCCTCAGCTTTCATGCATGTTGATACATGTTTCCAAGTCTGAATAATAAATGTCATTATATGTAAACAATGTATATACCACATTTTGTTTATACATCCATCAACTAACAAACATTTGAGTTGTTTTCACTTTGTGGCTATTCCTTATGTGTTGAGCATACCTCCATACAGATTATGTTGAAAAATTGTATAAATACAAAGTGATAAACTCTTCCTCAAAAATAACCATTTTCAGGACAGACTTCATCTTTAAATCTCTATTCCTTCATAGAGAATTGGTCATCATGATGTTCCTCATCTACTTACCTGAAAATATTTTATTATTGAAAATAAAAACAACAAATAGTGTCAAGCTTAATGCCAGGTGATATGCCAAGTTCTTTGGAGGGACTCTCTCATTGAATCCTTAAAAGATTTCTATAAGATTGATACTACTAGTCATGGATACTAATAATGAGGAAACAAAAGTGTAGAGCAGTTATTTAGTTGTTCAGTGTCATACAACCAGCAAATAGGAGAGTGAGTGAGACAATACAAATTGTTTAAGTTCCTTTTCAGATCAATATAACATGTTAAAATGGCATAACCAAAAGTTTACACATACGAGAAAATAGATGAGAATGCTAATAATTTCAAGGACATGGCAAGGAGGTATAAAAACAACAGAAAGGGGTTTATTTCCAGACATTGCACAATTTCTCTGACTTTAGTAAGTCACTTGATCTTTCTGGGACTCTTATTTGTCTTTTGAAAAGACATTATGTTGAACCATGTCATTTTCAAAGTTTATTTCCAATACGAAATTATGCGGCATATTTTAATATTTTCTCAGCTAGTTTCTGCTTATAGTAACCGTATTTTAATTGCTTATACAAGATTGATAGGGTCTAGCAAGAAGACCTCATGAAATGTCATCAAGATGGAATTTGATGATTTGGTTCATGACTTTTAATAGCACATCTAATCAAGGGCAATTTAATAGTCTACTATATGACTTTCTGTATATTTAGTTAACTGCAGTATTCAAAAATATAAGGCCATTAAAGAGATAAACAATTACAATAATTGATAGCAGTGTATGAGGTATGTTCTTTTTTCTAGGTACAACATAGGTGACCCTCACAGATGCCCTGGTTCTCTTAGAGTTCAGCTTGAGCACTCATCTGCTTCAAATAAAAATATCTTTCATATCTGAAATCCTGTCTTGAAGAAAAAGCCTTACCTTTGTTTGTTTGTTTGTTTGTTTTGGTGACTTGTGACATGGGGATCCAAACACTTGACTGTGATGTTATCAGCACCACACTCTAAACAAGTGAGCTAACTGGCCAGCCCTTAGCCAGCCTCACTGTGAGTATAAGGCAAATCAGAAGATGAGGAAGTTCAAGTTGTATATGTGTGCCAGTTCATCTCTTATTAAAACCATGGATCCATCTGGAATTTTCTGGTGTGAATCATTTTGACTGAAGAATAGACCTTCCACTAAAGCTATTTGTTTACTTGCTTTTCATTTCATATGCAGTTTACAACAAGAATTGGGCAAATAATGAAACAAATATCAATAACAATAAAATCAACAATTTGCCAGACAATTTATGGGGAAAAGCAACTACAAATAGATTGAAAAGTGCCAGCAAATAATCTAATGCGCCAATCTCTCCCTATATCTCTCTCAGCATTCAAGAATGTTCCTCCAAACTTTCTGCAACCAAAGCAAAGATAACCCCTCAGGGATTTATGAACACTAACAAAAAAGAAAATTTCCATTTAAAAAGGGAATTTTGATTTTTTTCGAATAGGGAGATAGATGACAGACATATATATATTGAAGGAAAAACAGTCTATTCATTTATAATCCCATTTCACCACCCACCCACTTACTTGTGATTCACCTTGGGTAAATCAGACGTTTCCTCAGCAGTAAATGAAATACAATTCGCTCAGCCACTTCACAAGTTGCTGTAAATCTAATATAACACATGTATATGGAAGATTCGTAGTACCTGAACTTGGTTTCAATTGTTACCTTTAGAAGTTATTGTATAAAACCTATTTATTTAATAGCATTTAAACAATGGTAAAAATAATAATAAATTTTTTTTTTATTAATGTCCCAGAAGAATTTTGGATTAGGAGAAAATAAGGATCACACTACCTTTATATCCTCATCAGAAGAATTTCTACTTCTGTAAAAACATATTTGAAGGAATATACTCAAGTGATTTGTCCACCCTCCAGTCAAAACACTCAAGTGGATAGCAGGGACCATGTGCGGCACCTCTTTTTTAATTACAAAAATAAATAATGGCAATCAACCTCCAAATGTTCACTTCTTTCTGAGAAAGACAGTTCACCTGAATAATCTTTGAACTCACCTTGGATGGAACAATATTAAGAACAATCTCCATCGAAATTAAATTTGCATTAAAAATACAAACTTTTGTACAGACATTACCAATAGGAATATTAAAATAGTGATAGTAAATAGGCATAGTAAAACCAGCACAAGTATTACCTGATTAGCTATCACAGTTAAAAACCAATGTATAATCATTTTTATTTGCAAATCCATATCATATGAATTCTGCATCTCATATTTATGCTGTCAAACTTTAATCCAACACACATTATTTATCCTGAATAATGCTTCTTTCATATATGCAGTCTAATAATAAAATGCCACAAATAAGTATTTAATATCTAACTTAGAAGTATGAAAATGCAGTTGAAAATACAATTTCTTAACATCACTCTAGAAGTTTGCATCTATAGAACTTAAAATCTTCAGTCAAAACTTTGAAAGCAAAATTTGAAAGTTTCTTGAGCCTACATTTAGTGTTCTTATTTTGCTTGTTAATGTACATTACACTTAGAAGTTTAATTGAAAAATATCATATTTCTCCTCATAAAAAGTGATATATCATTTATTGCAGACAATGTAGATGATCAAAACACAGACAAAAACAAATTACTTCAGTATTAGTGATGATTCTCTAGAGAAACAAAACCAATAAGTAAAAGATTGATTATGAGGAATTGGCTCATGTGATTTTGGAGGCTGAGAAATTCCACAATCTACCTTTGCAAACTGGGAACTTAGGAAAGTCAGTGGTGTAACTCAGTGTGAATCCTAAAGCCTGAGAATTAGAAGACCCCATGGTGTAAATTCCAGTCAGAGAGCAAGAGAAAAGGAGATGAAATGTTCCAGCTCAATCAGTGAGACAGAAAAAAAGGAGATGAATTCCTCCTTTCTCTATTTTTTGCTCTTTTCTGGCCCTCAGGAGATTGGATGATGATCTTGCTCTGTCTCTGCTCTCTCTGCTTCCACCATCTTGCAATGTGAGACCCTGGGTCACTGTAGCCACCACCAGATGGACTTTGGACTTGCAAGCCTTTGAAACTGTGTCCTGCCCTATACTCTGAAGAAAGGAATAAAGATACAGTTATGCCAAGAAGACTGAACAAACAGGCCTTGCTAAGTTTCCCCAGTTTATTACCATTAGATCACATCCCCTTTTGTTCTATCATACTATTATATAACTGTCCACTTTTCATCAAACCTAAACATAGAAATACAGTTTTCTCTGTTTCTTTGGCTCTCCATTTCTGAAGGCTCCCATGTGGTGTAAAAGTTTGGTTAAATAAATTTGTTATGATTTTCTGTTGTTGAGAGAGAGAGAGAGAGAGAGAGAGAGTGAGAGAGAGAGAGATTGGATAATGCCTACCCACATTGAGAAGAGCGGTATTCTTTACTGAGTCTATGCAGGATTCAAATGCTAATCTCAACCAGAAATATCCTCATGGACACACCCAGAAATAACTATCCCTACCCCTATTTTAATCAGAAAATGAACTATCCCTACTCCTATTTTCCTCATTTAGAAATAAACACAAACTTTTGTGGGTGTAACTTTCTAAGAGTTTTTCTACAACTTTTATTTACTAAATCCATCTTAATGTGTATGATTTATGAACCAATTTTCTCCCAACCTATATTATACATATTTTCAACAAAACAAGCACCATTTATAATATCATTTTAACAGTTGCATGGTATATAATCTTATGAATATATCACAATGTATTTAATCAGTTTCCTATTTGGGTATAAGTCATTCCCAAGTTATGTGAATATAAAGAATATGTTTATAATTATCTTTGCCCACAAGTTTTTATTAATATCCATGATGTCCTAAGGATAAGTTCTTAAAAAATATCATTTATGGGTCAAAAGCCATGCCCATTTTTAACTTATAATTATTTCCAAGTGTTCCTCCTAAAAGGATGCACCAATTTGGCCTCTCACAAGCAATGCACGAGAATGGTATTTTTCTTCAGCCTTGCAGTTCTATCATCACTACAAAATCTTTGCCTGTGAGATAGGAAATAAATTGTATATTGTTTTAACATAGGTTTTCAGATATTTTAGGCTTTTGGCTAAACTATTTTTTCAGTCCATATTTACCGGTTCAAAAATTTAAATATATATTTATATATATGAAAAAATAATTTTATAGTAATATTTTTCAAACTAGTATGATTTTAGAAGGAACTCTAAATTTGGAATTTATGCTCATTCACTTCAGCATCTAAGTCTCTAAACCACATACCTTTGAACCACATACCTCTAAACCACAAATTTCCTCAATTTATTCTCAAAGAACTGAAAATCTTGAGTGTAAAATCACTTCCACCCTTAATCCGTGAAAAAGAAAAAAAGCATGCAATTTATTGCATCTTGGTAAAAAGAAATGTCCCATCAATTTATGATTACAAAAAAAAATGAATTTTTTGAAATGCCAAATATTTGAGGAGTAAATATGTAAATAGTGGTTAATACTTAACTGCATGAAAACATTTTAGATATCTTCTTTAGAAACACTGATATAATATCTTTGAAATCTTCCCAAAGTTTTGAGATATCTGTTTAACTTTGATGACGGAAGCACCCTAATTTTGTCAAATGAAAGGTTAAGGATGTCCCTTCTCACTTTCTGACTAGCACCGGGAGATTGGGATTAATGTGGATCTAATCCCCACTGAGAAAACATGCAAATTAGGAAGATCAATTCACCATGAAATGACAAATCTAACAGCAGACAGTGACTCTTAAAGATGAGAGTTTTCTACATTTAAATAACATTTCCCTTAACACAATGAAGCACACCTCCTAAAATTCTATTCGGAGAATACAAATAGATTAAAAGTGAGTTTGATTAATTAATGGGGTAAAATATAGGGAAATGAGATGCTTTGATGAATTGTGTAACATTTGAGATTACCTTCTGAAGAACAATCATCCTCCATCTCTAACTTTGAAGATGAGAACTGGGCTATGGGTTGGTGGGTGTACATATCTTTCTAATTGATGTGAGTACAAAGCAAAATGAGAAATAAAACATAATTGCAAAAACATTCTTTAATTAACATAGCATAAATGACTATTTACGAACTTTAAAGGAGTCTAGAATTTAAATCAGGGACTATTGAAGAAAATTTAGGACTATAGAAGAAAGCTTAAGAATGAGTTTACTTCAATGTCATGCTCTAGTTTTAAAGACAATCCTGGGTTTGAGTTATTTGTTCTAAAGGGGTCTAGTATTGTCAAAGAAAATGGACATATTATAATAAAAATGAATATTTTCATAGTGTTATGACGTGTTGAGGAGAATAATATGCACTTTCATATGGAAATTCTTTGTTTTCCTTAATAACACCTTTCAAGTTTTCTTAGCTTTTTTACAAAGCCATGAGAATTGCAAAGTATGGGGTCCTTAAAGTGAAACCCCCCTTTTAGTAGACAACTTGTATTTGCAGCTAAGTTACTTTATTTTGGCTGTACATACTACCATTTTTCTTTTTTTTTTTTTTTTTTTTTGTCTTTTTTGTGACCGGTAAGGGGATCGCAACCCTTGTCTTGGTGTTTTCCGCACCGCGCTCAGCCAGTGAGCGCACCGGCCATCCCTATATAGGATCCGAACCCGAACCCGCAGCGGGAGCATCGCTGTGCTCCCAGCGCTGCACTCTCCCCAGTGAGCCACGGGGTCGGCCCTGTACATAGTACTTTAAATGTATCATCCCACTGCATTCTGAGGTCCATAGTTTCAGATGAGCAAATAGATGTTAATCTTACTGATGATGTTTTGTACATGATAATTCACTCTTCTCTTATTACTTTCAGGAGTCTCTCTTTGTCTTTGGCATTTGACAATTTTATCATGATGTGACTAGGTGTAGAGGGCTCTGAGTTTATTCTAGTTGGAGTATATTGAACTTCTTGAATGAGTAGACTAATCTTTTTCATCAAACCATGAAAAAGCCATTATTTCTTCAAATATTCTCTCTATCTCTCTCTATGTATCCTCTCCTTCTTGGACTATTTTATGAATATCTTAATATTCTTGAGGAGTCGCACAGGTCTGTGAGGCTCTGTTGTTAACCTCATTATTTTTTCTTTCTGTTCCTCGGACTGGATAATCTTAATTAACTTATTTTCAAGTGTGTAGATTCACTCCTCTACCTATTCAATTCTGTTGCTGAACCCCTGTAGTGAATTTTTCATTTCAGCTATTATATTTTTCAACTCCAGAATTTCTATTTGATACTTTTTTTAACCACTTTTATCTACTTATTGATATTTTATATTTGGTATGACAATATTCTTATACCTTTCTTTAGTTCCTTAGGAATGGTTTCCTTTAATTCTTTGAACATATTTAAAATAACTTATTTGAAGTTTTGCTAGTAATTCGAAAGTCTGTGTTTCCTCCGGACAGTCTCTGTCAATATTTTTTTCCTGTGTGTGGGTGATACTTTATTTCTTTGCATGTCTCATTTTTTTGTTGTTGTTGAACAATGTAGATTTTAAACAATATAATGTGGCAAATTTGGAAATCATACTTTCCCTCCTTCAAGGTTCCTTGTTATTGCTTTGGAAGTTGCTATTGTTTGTTTAGTGACTTTCCTGAACCAACACTGTAAAGTGTGTAAAGTCATATTTGTCATATATGACCACTGAAATCTTGGTTAGTTTGGTGATCAGGTGGAGATTGGACAGAGATTTCCTTGAACACGCGAAACAATAAGTCTCTTGTTTTGTTACTGGACTCTATGTATATGTTGGGCATACCTTAAATTCTCAGTCAGGCTTTATTTCTACTTGTGCAGAGCCTCTCTATCAGCCACAGGTCAAAGTGAAGGACTTGCTTAAGTTTTTCCTTAGCAAGGAATGCACGTAGACCTATGCATGTATATAGTCTTCTAGAAATGCAAAAATATGTTGGACCTTTCCTAAGCCCTTTCAAACTTCTCATTCCCTAGCTTTTTCTTTTAGGCTTTTTGTTATCCCATCATTTGTCCCCTTTTTTGTTGTTGTTGTTTGTTTGTTTGTTTGTTTGTTGTCTACTGCTTCAGGCAGTGGCAAAGTAAATCAATTACTTTTAGCTGTTTTGGGGAAAGAGCCCCAGGGTGATGATGGGGGTGGGGGGCGGGGGAGACTTTGGATGCTGGAAGAGCTCCATTGCAGGTTGAATAAAAACAGCCTTGCAGATGGCTATCTTCCAGAGAATCACCAGGCAAGACAAATTAAGCCCTCTCTGGTGCTTGCCTCAGTTTCTATTCGGCCATGTTGGTGGTAATTATTATATAGAAATTCTCACACATTGATATTCTCACAGACTTTTCCTGGACCAAAGAGATATCCCCCTCCCAAGCAAGATATAAACAAATTACCTACAGAGCAAGCCCTAATATGGAATGAGCAACATGTTTCAACTAAAGAAGAAGCAATTCTTAGAGGAAGCAACTGAAGAAAAGTGATGAACAGTGAAAACAAAATCAGTCTGCAACCACAGACAGAACCTCATAGTATTACGGAATAGAGAATAACCAGAATCCAAAAAATAAATCTATGATTGCATGAGATTATAGAAGTTTTGTTGTTTTTCTTGTTTAATAAATAAAAAAGAAAATGTAAAAACTGTGTTCATTGGTGGGAGCCTTAAAGATCTATTTTGGTTGGAGGGTGTTTCCTCATTTTCTTCTTCTTCTTTTGTGTGTGTGTGTGTGTGTGTGTGTGTGTGTGTGTGTGTGTTCAAAAAGTATGAACTTAGAAAAAGCCAATTTCATGTGCTGTTAATTTAATTCTCAACAATAAAAGCTTACTTCTACTGATGGAAAATTAAATTATCCTTTCTGTACCCTTTTTATCTGTCAATTAAATGATTTTTCCCACCCCAAAATAAACCCTGAACATTATTTGTAATATATCCTCATTTCTCAGCAAAGATGCAAATAAATAGGAGATAATTCATATGATAAATTTAGCAGGTCCTGTCACTTAAAAATATTAACCCTGAGAGCCATTATATCAAGGTTCACACCTCCGACAATATGACACGTTTTTACGGAGACATGTAATGTTACTTCTGCATTTAATGGGGTTTGTGGAAGCAAGGCCTTTTCCTGGCAATTATGTGCAGTGAAAACTTACAGTGTTTTATCCAAGCTTTAGATGAGTTTATCTCATGTGTGTCTCATATTCTCCAGCATTTTTGTCAAAAAATAATGGGAAAGTTGAATTTGTGAAGTAGGAAAATTTGCCTGAGAAATATAAAAAGACATATGATATAGAAATTGTTTCTTTCCCATTGACTTAAATACTAGCTAAATGATTTTATAGTACTGTAACCAAGGATACACATCAGATCTGTCCACACACATAGACATTAATATAATATTATCTTTAAACTTCTAATGGTTCAGACTTCTTATTTTCCCTTTAGGTTACAGATGTAGGGACATATAGAAATCCATATATACATATGTGAGTGTGTGTGTTCATAAATTTAAAATGCAGGTCTTTGAAAAGAGCAGTTCAATAGATAACTCCTGTCTAGTCTACTCTGGAGAAAACAAAAACAAGAAAAAAGAAAAAGTGAGAAAAAGTAAAATTTGGAATATAAAAGGACATAAAACTACAAATATAAAATAAGATACTTACAATTTGATAGTAAAAACTTTGAAAACTTACCAAAGGTCAACAATTTTCTAGAAACACAAAAATTAGCAAAACTAAATTCAGAAAAATAGGTATCATATTAACTGATTACCATAAAGAAACTGACACGTCAATTTAAGTTCTGCCAAGTAAAACACTTAGAGGCCAGGAGGCTTCCCTGTAAATTCTAAGTTTTAATGTTTACATAACATTAATAATATTTAAAATATTGTAGGTGGTATAACGATATGAATAATTTGCCAAGTCATTTGATTAAGGCAGTATAATTCTAACCCCCAAATTCATCAAAAATAAAACCCTTAAATGAACAAATATAAGTTTACTAAACATTCTTAATTATAAATACCAATGAAAATATTTTTTGTAAAATATTAACACATATAATGCAATGGTATATAAAAATTCCATGTTTAAATATTAATTCTTGGAACATAAGGATGATTCAATATTAGGAGACCAATCATTGCATTCAATACATAAGTAAATTTAAGGAGCAAAACAAAATTAAATAGCAAACATTGAAAAGTAATTCCATGACATGCATAAGTCATTCCTAACTGAAAACAAAACAAAAAACAAAACAGAACAAAACAAACAAACAAAAAAGCCTTCTAGCAATTAAAAACAGAAGAAAAGCATGTTTGATTTTGTAAACAGTTTTATCATATGATTAAATATTATATTTCATGGAGCAATGTTCCCATTTTTATGAAATCAGAAATAAAAAAGAAGAAGCCCTTTACTAACAATGATATTTAATCATTGTGGTTTTAGTGATTCTCAATCATTTATTTATTCAGCAAATACTAATTGCAGATTTGCTATGTACCAGGCACTGAGAATACTGCAATGAATAAGTGACACAACCTTGGTATTTATAGAACTGTCTCTTCTAGTGAGAGAAACAGAAAATAAACAAGGACAGAGGATATAAGATGATCATAAGTGCTATGGTGAAAACCAAAACAGGGAAAGCAACCTTGCAGTTCTTCTTAAAATTAATATGTACTCACAGATATTCTTCAGCTTAGATATTTACTCCTGGAAATCTATTTCCTACAACAAAATGTTCTATTGGTGACAAAATATTGCCAACAAAAGGAACGTCTACATAAAAAAATATAAAGATTGAAGAAATTGTGACGAGTCCTTACCAAGGAATATTATTCAGTCATTTAAATGAGTAAATTAGATTTCAATGTCTTGACTTGAGAGAAAATTCCAAATATGTTAATTAAAAACATAAATAAAGATGCAGGTGGTATATTCCATTTTAATAGGAAAAAAACAATAACTAAGAAAAACTCTGTGTGTGTGTATGTTTATATCTATCTACATACATACATAAATCCATATATAAAATTATATGGGGAACAGGAGAAGATATAACAGATTGTAAACAGTGAGTTACTTGGCAGATGAAGTTAATGACTGTGAAGGTAAGCAAAATAACAAAGCAAAATAACCCAGATAATAACAGTGTGCATAATATTAGTACATTTATGGAGTTTATGAGGATGTGTGAAAGGATGTGAAAGGATTGTTATAAAATGTTCATGGTGACTATCTCAGAATGACAGAATTTTAGGTGGTTTTCACTAACGTAATGTTAGCTATATTATTTAAATAATAAAAATTTTTTAAAACCCACTTATCTGCAGAGGTGGTGCAAAGGAGATTCTGATTTTGGTGTAATGTTTCCCACAATATAACTTGTTACTTAAGTCATTGCTATGAATAGTGAGCAAAAGTAAAAATCCATGCCACCCAAGAGGATACTCCAAGACCCTCCCATGTATTTTTCACATGTTTTAATCTACAATGAGATTCAGGTTTGGAAATTCAAATAGAGAGATTGGGGTATTTCATCCACACCTGATGTCCCACCTTCCCTTCACCCATATAAAGACCAAATTAACGAAATAGCTTTTAAGTTGAAAAATTGACTTGCCTTTGCATCCCTTTAAGGCATTCCAAGCATGAATTTCAGTTACAGGATTTGTTACTCTAGAAATAGCTAAAGTAAATCACGCTGTTTAAAATGAAAAATGTAGCATGCACACCACCATTGCTCTCCCTGCTCCATTCTCAGTACAGATTTTTTTTTTCTCATCAAAATGCAAAATACAGTTTGAAAAATTAAGCTAGGCCCTGAGTGTTTATCATGAAGTTTATTTGTATTGTCAGCCCTCAGAAGCATTAGGCAGTCGGCCTAGTCTGAGCAGACGTTGCAGTGTTTATGGATTACCCACCACCTGGAGAGTTGACGCCAATGTGCCAACCTCTACCTACAGGGGAAGCTTCATGAATACTCATCACTATCTCCCACTCCTGACTAATATGTAGTCAATCTCAAATCTTTGTTATAATGACAACACATTGAACTTTTGCACATCAGACTGGCTGGTAGTTGTTTCAGCTTCCAATTCACCTGCCGTGATCTGGAGGGAGGTACTATGAAGTGGATAGTCCCGTCTCAGACCCCGTCCTGGGGGAATTTTTTCACCTATAACTCTGGATGAGAATCTTGCATGAGAAAAATCCAGTATGATACCATACAATGTAGGGTAACACAAAATAACACAAAATGATATAATACATTTTCCTGGGTTCAAAAAAAGAAAAAGTTTCACATGAAAAGTATTTTTAAAAAATCTTACTTTTCTACAGTGTGACTATTTTTAGTAGGGCCAGTGAGCTGTGAGAAAAATATCTAAGAAAAATAACTAACCAATAATGACACCTTTGAGAATAATTAAAATCAAACTGTGTGTATGTGTGTGTGTGGGTGTGTGGGTGTGGGTGGTTTCACAATCTTGGGGGTGGAGGGAGGACAATTCCAAAGCAGGCTGCATTCATTTCTAGCCTCCTTTTTATCCAGTTCCCTCATTCCTCATGATGCTACTAAGGCCGGTGACTGCACAATGATTATAATAGGGTGGAAGTCCTCTCATGATTATTCAGCAGTTAATGGCATAGGACAGTTATAGCTAGAAATCTATTTGAAGTATACATAAAAATCACACACACACACACACATACACACACACACACACACACACACACACACACATATAATTTTTTCAAACTTTTGAGAATGTTTCTGCCATTTCTAAAAGTTTTTTAGTCTCTGAATTTGATCTAGTTTTTCCAAATATTCTACTCAAGAAATTTTTTTCCAAACATATACATTACATAAACTTTCATTAAATTAATAAATTACTAATGGCATAAACGCTTTTGAGGGCTAACACAAATTAATCTTGGTAAGTGTAAAACTCACATCATGGGAAAAGAAAAGCAGACAGAATTAGAGAGAAACCCACTGGCCACGGGAATGCTGTGGGTAGTGGGCATTAGTCTACTGGTCTGATAAGAAATGAGAAGCATTGGTTAAGTTAGAAGGTGGAAGTCACTCAAGAAAATGTCCATAAGGGTTATAACAACAGCAGGTGATGCTTGCTGAGCATATACCATGTAGCAGGCACTGAGCTAAGACTTTTACATGCACAAACTCTTTTCATATTTATGGAGGCAACTCTGGGTGGTTTAATAGACACTCTGTGTTCCCAGTAACTGCCCTTGGTCTACTGGCTATTCACTACCACCCACATGAACAATTTACATCTATTTGCAAACATTGTTTTCTGTTAGTAGTAAAAATCTTGGTTTTGTTTGTTCGCTTTAAGTTTCATTTATCATTTCAATAGAGAAGGTACTGTAGAATTAGACATATATATCTCAGTTCTCAATAAGCACAGTTGTGGGGCAATCTAAGCCAGAAAGTAAGTGCTGGCATTTCAAACAAAATAGCACAGAACACATTTCTGGAGTCTGTTGGTTGAAGAAGAACTGGGCAAGGACTGAAGTTAGGACAAGGGATTTTTCTAATGGGATTAAATCTACTGTAAACCTTGTTCTCACAGAACAAGCGTGCCATGCATCCTTTATTTTGTCTTATATAAATGTAAAACATCAAAATAGAGTTGTTTTAACTATTTGTGTAGACCTCACCATGAAGAAATGGGCTTCTTACTAGTTAAGCAGATAAAACTTTGACAAGAGGAAAAGTAGGTCCTTCAAGTGAGAATAAAAGCCATCCTCAGAGTTATCCAACAAGTAAACTAGGTGTCCTAGATGACATAAACCTCTTTGCCAGTATAAGGTCTACCTACAGAACCTTCACTCAGGAATATTTTGATTGGCATACATAATGTCTATGCAAATAATGATATAATTAACAGAACTAAAGCCAAGTTCAAGATAAATCAGAAACTGTAACTACATTCTTTACAATCAGTGACTGCAAGATAAAGAAGACTGGGCAGATTTCAAGGAAGAAGAGGGAGAAATTCCTTGAGACAGAGGATGCCTAGGACCCCAGGGGAGTGTCTCAGAACTTTTGGGGTACAACCTTTTGAGGAGGAGGTCAAGACTACGGAGATTAATTCCTTTCACCCGCTACTTCCAGCAGCATGGCTCCAGTGTTCTCCTTCTTTTAGGTATAGATTTCCTAGAGGTTTTTGTTTATGGTTGTTGAAAGGAAAATAATCACTTTTTTGGGCGCACTTAAGTACCTCCACTGAACCTTAAGTTTCAGAGTCAGTTATTGGAAACTGTTGCCTTTAATTGGGTAGCTTCTGTGTTTCCATCTGAAAAGTGGGCTTTCCCAGAACACTTTTACACAGGTTTTCCAAGGACATTCAATAGAGCTGTGTACAAATGCCAAGGATTTCTAATCTTTCAGCCAGTGTAAATCGTAAACCTAAAATCTCTCCTGCTCATTCTCTGCCCACCCTCTTTTGTTTTATTATGTCCACATGTGTGAGTTGGGAGAAACACGTAAAGTGGACTGTTCATTAAGAAAAGAAAACTGCAGCCCTTAAATCATGAATTTTTGCAATTTTTAACTGTTTTTAACAAGCACAAAATGGTTCACAGGAATTATTCAAGTATAGATCATTTTAATTTGAATCATTGTGGAATCATAAACGACTCGGTTCTTTAATTTTGTGCCTTCAAGTCAGCTACTTTGATTAAAAAATAATAAAGCATGAGAGCCGTAGGGTCCTCACAGGTTCTCGGTGCTATCGGGGCTCCCTGATCTTCCGTGCTAATTCTACTCATTAATATTAATAAAAGGCTGATAGGCCATCTCAAAGCATGATACAAAAAGCAGGCAATTAATAGCTTGTAGTATTTTTATGCTTATTTTGCACAATGAAAATAATGCCTCAGGACTGACTATCAGCTAATCAATAATACGAACTGTGTTGAAAATGAGCACCTTCAGTTTCTTTTTCATAACTCTCCCTTAAATCTGAGAAACAGGAAAATCCAGTGAATGTTCTTGAAATTAACAAGATGGAAAAGAAAGTGTTTTATTTTTGCTGGAGCTCTTCTATTTGGAGAGATGGAATGCTATGTACTATATATATATACACATAGATACACACACATATATTTCAGACTGTCCGATCAACTCAATCAGTACATTCTAGGCAGTTTTGCCTTTTTTGGTGTGAAATTAAAAATTAGAAGATTGAGCAAATGGTAGGTAGAATAAGTCATTTGGGGGAGTACAGATGAATCCTTTTGATTGATTTGATAAATCAATCATTTTTAAATATCTTTTTAGTAATCAGTCACCTGATAGTTTAAGGCCAAATTCAGTATGTGTGAGATGAGTTTTTAATGTTCTATCCAAGTTAATAAGCCCCAGATTTAAAGGCTAGAGGCTATTTCCTTCCTTTTGCAAGAGACTGGAGAAGAATACTTCTGATTCTGGTGTCTTTGTCTTACTTATAGAATTATATAAAGTCTACTATAATTTTATCATTGAAAAGCCATGCTAAATATATGGACTAATAAGTTTACTCAGACCTTGTTCCTGATGTGGCTATGTTTATTTCATGGCATCGATTGCTGTGCCCTACCTCATAAAGAAAACCATAGCTGTTTAATAAATGAAGTTGCATATATATTTGCACACATATTGTTTAGAAGAAAATATATGAATAAATAATTTTATGAAAATAATATTTTCTGAGAAAGCTAGCTAAAAATTAATGTATGTATTTTTTAACAAAATGATTACCATAGCAAATAGGCACAGACAACCACATCATTTGTATAAATATTGTGGTATTTAAAATAACGACCCAAAATTCTGACAAGAAATCAGTGAGTAACAAAGTAAAATTTCTATTTCAGCCAAAAAACTTCCTGGCATAGAGAATCTTCAAGTCAGTCATATTCCAATGAAAGTAGCCACTTCTTAGTAAAAGAATAGTTACCATCTGCATAGAAGTCTATGTAAGTTGCAAGCCAAATTGTCAAATTTTAAAAGTTAAAAAAAATTATACAGCACCAGTGTAAGGACTGGCAACAGGGGTTCCATTCACTTTTACATGTTACTTCAATTCTTAACCAAGTAGAGTTATAGAGTGTGAATTAACGTGTGCTGGAAAGGGCTATTTGCAAGGGCTGTGGCCTGGGACAAATATCAAATTTTCTCATCATCAACATGGCTTAGATTTATAAAACACCCATGTAAAGATTGCTTATCTTTTATTTAAAGCTCTATACTTCTAAGAAATTACAATCCGATGATTCATGTCATTTAGAAGATTTAGAGTTTAACTTACTCTTGTTATCAGAGTTAAATGGTTATGAATCAGGTAATGGACTTAAGGTCCTTTACAAAAACATAACTTTATTAATACATTAGGCAACTCATTACAATGAAAAATGTTAAAATATAGAAAAGTTGTGAAAAACACCACTGACAATGTGACCATTTTTCTCTATTCATTCGTTTTCTATAACCAATTATTAGTCATTAATTCTTTACTTATTGTTTATTTTTCTGCATTTTTCTATAACTGTTGAGGTGCTTTTAAGCTAAACATAATGGAGTGTGTGTGTGTGTGTGTGTGTGTGTGTGTGTGTGTGTGTGTGTGTGTGTAAAATCCTGTCTCCAGAAGCAGAAGAAGGTGGTTCCTGAGAAATGGCCTAAAGTTTCTAAGATCTAATCAATTTCAAAGCTTCTTATAACCTAAGTTAAAAAAGGAAACACGCTATAATGTAAAACTTTGATTTTCTTATAAAGTGTAATTTAAAAATTAGTCTCCAGAAATAAATAAATTTTTCTCCCAGAAACTGAGCTCAACTAAATAATCTTAGAGTTATTTCTCAAAACAAATTTTTAGAGGATGCAGAAAATGTGTTGCCTTTGTTAATGACTCAATTTTAAAGCTGTAGGTAGTTTTAGATGCCATCTATATAAACCTAATATTTTTTGGACAATTGAAATGAGTCTATAGAAATAGGTAATTTTTCTAAGAACATTCATCTGGTTAACAGTAGCAGCTCACCTGGATACCGCTGGCCTCACTCCCCTTTATTTCTCAATTTATCCTTATATATTTGACCCAAAACTTGACAGTGCAGCTCAGCATCCCCTTCTGCCCAGCCTGTTCTTCTTTCTTTAGATTGTCTTAAGTTTCTGACTAATAAGGCCCCACAGGTGCTTGTACCTAACAGTCCCCCTTATTAAATTGTGGCATAACTTTCCTGTCCCTTTATTAAACAGTCTCAATTCAGTTTCCTACAGGTGATTTTTTTTTTGATAGATGACTGGATAAGGAAATTATGGCATATATACACAATAGACTACTACTCAGCCATAAAAAAAAATGACATTCTACCATTTGCAACAACATGGATGAGCCTGGAGAAAATTATCCTAAGTGAAACAACTCAGGTACAGAAAGAGAAATACCACGTGTTCTCACTCATAGCTGGGAGCTGAATCCATAAATAAGCAAATGAACAATAAAGAGGAGCAGAGAGAAAGAAAGAAACAACAATCACAGTAATATGTTGAACTTTTAGAAAACTAGAAGTGGAAAAGGGGAGGGGAAAGGGAGGGGGGGCTAATGAGGAATTGGTCAATGGACATAAAGAATGATTGCGTGTTGTAATGATGAATAAGCTAACTATACTGATCTAACCACCACGTATTCTACACAATTATTGAAAATCAACATTATACCACACATGTATGTATAATAAAATAAATAAATAAATTTTTATTTTAAATATTTACTTTTTATGTCTTCTTTAATTGCAGTGTAATAATACTGACTTTTACTTGCTAGACATCCCACTTGCCACAAACCCAGATTTTTTTCATTTATGATCTTCACTACCATGATCTTATCTAAATAGGTGAAAGCCTTTCTTAGCAAACCTATGTACGGATTGTCTATGGAATGGCTTAGTATTGTTTAAGATGAAATAGTAACATATATCCTAGACATAATGAAACTCAAAAGGGATCATGTTTGCCTCTCTTACATCTCCACTTCACTTTGACATAAGACCAAGTAAACTCATCATCCAACATTCAGTTAGTGTTATGATGTATTTATTATGTTTAAGGCTATACACAGTGGAGAATAAGAAAGCAGGAAATGGCCAATATCATCAAAAATGAAATAAGTACAAGGTAAGAATTTGATATGTTCCATGAGAAAGTTAGCTACTAATATTAGGGGGACAGACACAGGAAAGGGGCTGTTATGTCCGCTGATGGAAGAGATAATACTTTCCTTCAGATTACTATCTGAAGCGACTGGATTGACAATTACAGAAGATTGAGCTAAAGTGCCATTTCCTCAAATAAAAGTGACTTTTTAAAATAAAATATTATTGCCTAGTGATATTGTCAGTCTTTTTTTTTAATTGGTTATTGTTCTCTTTGGATGTTTTTCCTGCCAGTGCTGTCTGATAACAATAGTAGGTACTTAATGAGAAGAGCACAGCTACACGACGGATTTAAAGTGCTCCTAATGG
Organism: Cynocephalus volans; assembly: GCF_027409185.1. NCBI lineage: Eukaryota > Metazoa > Chordata > Mammalia > Dermoptera > Cynocephalidae > Cynocephalus > Cynocephalus volans. The sequence goes on along the minus strand of NC_084472.1, from coordinate 36,461,307 downwards.
GTAATTTGTAAGGGCCTGCCTAGACACCTAGACGAGGGGTACCTCATCTCTATGGGTAAGATGATACCATACTTTCACTCTTCTCTAAATGATAATAAATGAAAATTTCAGGACACTAAAACAATACCGACTGGTCAAATATTGCAGTCTTCTTTCATTCTTTCTCAAATGTGGCACTAAAAAAAATGACACCTAAATAATTTCCATATTGCTTTGGCTTTTGCCATGATGGTAGTATGCTTTAACTGTCTTAGCAAACTTGACGCTAAAGTTAATCATGACCAAGGAGTTGCCTTGATGTAACAGCCTCTGCAAGGACCACTAGAGGAACTAGCCAGAGTAGGGGGAGGACATGAAGATGGGAAGAGGGTTCTTTTACTCTTTTATTATCCCCAATGGAAATATTGAAAAAAAAACTTTTTTATTGGGCTGTTTTAATCTATTTTATGGATATCAAAGTTGAGTTCTTTTCTCCAATGTTATAAAAATATGACAAACAAAAAAAATTTCTAAGGGGACTTAAAGCTGGCTATTTGTCAATGAGTGTTATCCCTCCTTATCACAGATATAGCCCTTCAAAACAGGTTCTCGGTGAGCCTCACCAAGGAACAGAGTTAGTGTCAGTCAATTCTACATCCCTCACCAAAGAAGGAAACCGTGGAAGACAGTGATTAATGGGGTTTTATATGCCTTACACATACATTTTCTGGAAGTGTCTCCTTACACACACACACAAAAGGTACTTCCAGAGAAAGTTTTACTTCTCAAATGCAGAGAGCTAAAAATTCTACTATGCAGGAGTATTCAAATTAACTCTTGCTCTTGCCAGAATTTTCTATTAAGCACAATAGTCCATTTTATACTTTTGGTGTCCTATAGCTTTCTTTATGACAAGTCATTCTAAGGATATCAAGAGAGTACAAATGGGGAAATGGAAGGGTAGAAAGAACACAGAGATGACTATCAAAACTTTAACATCTTTACAGTTACCCCACTCCCACCCCAGGCTACTTCTGTCTACCCTATGAAGTGTTCTGTGCATAAAGCAAAAAAAAAAAAAAAAAAAAAAAAAAATAGTACTATGCCCAATTTCCCACCACAATGAAAAGAAGACCAATCATAACCCACGTCACTCTCAGCAAGTCTACTGGGTATCCTGTCTGTTTTCTAATAGCATCCTTGAGGTAGGAATTGCAGTAAAGACTGTAAAGATTCCGTGGTTTCACTGTTAATGTTGGTCAGAAGAAAATATTGTTTGAACTCAGTTCTTAACATGCAGTGGGGGAGGAGTGATATGCAAATGTCCAAAGTCATCTAATTGGCTCTTATTTTTTGGGACAGTTGCTAGAGCCCTAGCACCTAGAACAGCAATTGCTTTGTAGAAGTCCCAATTAGTGCTATCATGTTCATATGGAAGCAGAAGGTGCCTTTATTGGTTTTATGCACAAAAACAACCTCTCAAAGAAAAAATTGCCATAATTTCTAAGAAAGATAACTACACATGTTCTGTATCTCAATGCAAGGTAGTAATTGCATAGAAATGGAGTGGACTTCAGAGTAAACAAAGACTAAATTCATCTGAGATGATTCAAAGAGGCCACATAGAAAAGGTAAAATTTGATATATACTTTAGGAAACAGAAATCCAAATATGTGCTTGAGAAACCTGCATATATTTGTATGGGAGATGGAGAATATGTACTTTAAGTATTTGCTTTTACATGAACCAAAAATGGGAGTAGGAGAGCTGCTATCTTTTATGAAAATTTAAATAGTCCACGCAAGCTTATCCCACATGCATTTTGATGAGAAGTAAAAGAGGCTTGAAAGTTTGGGAATGATCGTGGAGAGCTAGCACATTCTCGATAAAATAATTTATCTAATTTTTTATTGCTTTAGAAAGACTAAAGGGTAAAGTTGCTAACTGGGGAAAGCAGGGCACTAGTTCAGTCTTCTATACATGAGATCATAGTGATTGAACCAAAGTGTTGGTGACAGAAATTGAAAAACTAAAAGACAAGCAAGTGAAATTTCAGAGCAGCAATTATAAACAGCAAACTATGGAGAGCATGCGTGGAGATTAGTTTAATGAATGAAGAAACTACTAAGAAGTTGAAAAACCGATGTGAATAAACTTTATATTTATAATGAACAATTAAATTGTAGTTTAGATAAGGATTTGGAAGTTAATATTAATCTGTTTGGGGGAGTTGAAGTTTGAGTTGAAGTATACTTTCTTCTTTCACACCCTTACTTATTTTTAAAAACTGATAAAAATGATTTCTGCACTGAAAAGAAAATAATTACATGACTTTTTTTTTTTAATATGTTGGAACATGCCCTCAATTTAGAATTTTATTGCATTATCACAGCCTAAAAAATCGTGTTCTTAATATCAAGAAATCTCCTCACAATGGTAAGAACTGGGAATTATATGGGTGCTAATTAAAGTTATTAGGAAATAAGAAGGAGAAACTGGCTACATTTATGGAGAAAGAGGAGGAAATAATGAGTACATTTTGAATTTGCAATTCCTTGATTTATTTAATGAAAATGTGCTCTATTATATTGCATATAGATTCTAATTCTATTATTGCCTTTTCATTTCCTCATAATTCTCCTTATTTTATGCATTTTTGCTATTTCTAATCCTGTAGTATGTTTTTAACTTTATTATTATTATTATTATTATTATTATTATTATTATTATTATTATTATTATTATTATTATTTGCTGCTCCCCAAACAATAATCATGCCATGGGGCCAGAGTTATTTTTTGTTGTTGTTATTTATTATTGAAACGTGGTTAATTGTACATACCTGTGGGGGTACAAAGTTAAATATTAATACCTGTATGCAGTATGTGATGGTCAAATCAGGATGATTAGTATATTCAACATTATAAAATGTAATACATTTTTGTGGTCCTTTACCAATTCCTCCTTTACCCTCCTACCCCTCCACCTTTCTCCCTTCTGGTAACTTCAGTTCTGTTCTCTCCTTTAGAAAGTTCAATGTATTAGCTTAGATTGTTGTTTGTTTCTCTCTCTCTCTCTCTCTCTCTCTCTCTCTCTCTCTCTCTCTCTCTCATTTATTTATTTATTTTGGCTCCCTTATAAGTAAGGACATGCAGTGTTTCTCTTTCTGTGCCTAGCTTATTTCACTTAACATAATTTTCTCTAAATTCAGCGATGTTGCTGCAAATGGCAGTATTTCATGCTTTTTAAAGGCAGAATAGTATTTCATTTTGTAAATATACCACATTTTCTTTATCCAGTCATCCAACAATGGATATTTAGCTTGTTTTCAACTCTTGGCTATTGTAAACAGAACTACTATAAACATGGGAAAGCAGGTATCCCTTAGGCATGATGATTTCCATTCCTTTGGATATACACCCAGCAGAGGGACTGCTGATCGAATGGCAGTTCTATCTGTAGTTGTTTGAGGAAACTCCATACCATTTTACATTATGGCTGCACCAATTTACAGTCCCACCAACAGTGTAGGAGGCTTCCCCTTTCTCTGCATCCTCACCAGCGTTTGTTATTCTCAGTCTTTTTGATAATAACCAGTCTAACTGGGGTGAGATGATATTTCAAAGTGGTTTTGATTTGCATTTCCCTGGTAGTGATGTTGAACATTTTCTCATGTGTCTGATGGCCATTCGTATAACTTCCTTTGAGAAATGCTTATTCAGCTCCTTTGTCCATTTTTTAAGCGAGTTATTTGGTTTTTTACTGTTAAGTTGTTTGAGTTCCTTATATATTCTGGATATAATCCTTTGTTGGATGCATAGTTTGCAAGTATTTTCTCCCACTCTGTAGGTTGTCTTTTCACTCTGTTAATTGTTTCTTTTGCTGTGCAGAAGTTTTTTAGTTTGATATAATCCCATTGGTTTATTTTTCCTTTTGTTGCCTGTGCTTTTGGAGTCACATTCATAATCAGTAGACTTATTTGGGCTTCATGATTAACCTCAGGGTTTCTATGAAATAGTGTGCAAAATGTTGTCTGGATGTTCAGTTTTCAAGCTAGAGCTTTCTGCAGTTTATCAAAACACTCTTCAGCTTTTGCATTGATACATATTTGTCCATATACTAACCCACAAAAAGAAAATAGGTTTCAAATAGTTTAAGGATAGGGGAGTAGAACTTTGCCTCTGCAAGTGGTTAATTACTGTTGGCAATAACTTCTAAAAGTTAACTCTTAAAGGTCCCATTTATCATTCCCCAATATAAACATAGGCTCAGTCTTGCACATACAGCTAATGACTGCCCTTTTGTTATAACATGGTTTCTTCCAAATTCCTCTCCGTCTAGCTTGGCTGATTATACCAACTATCCTGTGACTTAGATAACTGAGGTAAATGTGCTCCCTCAGAAGGATCCTATAATAAATACCCATTGCTTGCATGGAAAGAGTATGAACTTTTCCCTCTGGGCAATTTCCACAATGACCTTTGCCATTCATGTTTGAGCATAGCTAGAAAATAAATCCTATGAGGGCAGGCAAATCTGTGTGCTTTGTTCATACTATATTCTCAGCACTTGGAATAGTGCTCGGCACTTAGTACATGTTCAGAATATTTGCAGAAAAAGTGGACGTTCGTTTAATTCCCTTCGCTCCAGTGAAAACAGTCACTTTAGAATAGATTTCCTCCTTTCATTGATCCTTTACCTACACTCCTGTGTTACCTCCTTCTCAGCATCCTGGTTCCATCAGATACTCCCACTATTTCCCATAGCGTTTATCTCTCCCTTAATGACAAAATTTTTAATATAAGCATTCACGTCTTTAGGTCTCACTTCTTAAAAATACCGAAAAAAAGAATTCCTTCCTTGACCTGTACATTTCCCTTTAAAATTTTATTTTTCATCTCCCTTTTTAAAGATAAACTCTCCAGTTGTCAGAAATTGTCCTCCCTACTTCCTCATCCTCCATTCTCTTATCCCATTGCGATTTCATTCTGTCCCCACTACACCAATATATCTACCCTTTCCAAGATTACCAAGGACCTTCATGTTAATAAATCAAATGGGCAATGATTTCAGTTCTAACATTGTTTGATTTCTAGGTAGTATTGTGCTGTTGACCATCTCCTTCTTCTTCCGATACTTTCTTCCTTTGGCTCTTATGACATTTCTGATTTCTCTCCTACTGCTGTATGTGACTGGTCCTTCCGTCTCTCAGTTGTAAGCTCCTCTTCCACTGGATGTTCCTAAAACTGCTGTGTTTTTCAAGGTTGTGCTCTTCTAGATCTACCTTTCTTCTCACTTTATACATTTATCTTTGTCTATTTCAGCAGTCCCTAAAGCCTGGGCACCAGAGACACATACTTAATGCATATCTGGCCCCAAATTAAACTGATTCCCTTTCTCCACAAAATTGCTCCTCCTCTTATATTTTTCTGTCTCAGTAAATAGAACATTAATACAGTAAATAACATAACTCCCCCTAAATCTTTCAACTCTTTCCACCTGTGTTGCCATATTGCTATTTTCCTTCTTCCACCACTCTTAACTTTTTATCTAGAGCACTGCAAGAGACTTTCAACTTGTGCCCAGTCTTTCAGTCTTATTTCACTTTTATTCTTTTCTCTACATAGAATTGAGTGATTTCTCCCAAATGCAAATATGGCACTATCCCTTCCATGATTAAAATACTATAATGGCTCAATAATAAGTTTAAGCTAATCATGCTGTACAAAACCATTTCTGACATGGCCCCTTACTTAACTCTCTGGTCTCATCTCTTACTCCAGCCACTCTGCATTGGATGACCTAACCGTATGGATATTTCATAGCACACTGTGCTCACTTCTCTTTCTGGGCCAATATCCATTTTTTCCGTTTTCTTTTTGACTTGGTAGTTCCTTCTACTACTTCGTACTGTAGCTTTGATTTTATTTCCTCTGGGAAGCCTACCATATGCCCTGATTCTATATATTTCAGATTCCTATGTATTCTGATGAAATTAAGTGATTCCCCAATTGCTACATATAGCTACTTACAACACATTCCCTTGCAGAGCAATTGATGATGTATTTCTTAAAACCCAAGTTCAATTTCAGCAATAATTTTTCTATATTGTTCCTCTCTTTATTTATTATCTGTAGTACGACACACAGAATATAGCAGGTACTCACTAAAAATTATTGAAAGAATGAATGAACGGAATCATGCTGTTTTTATTATTCATGCTGTGGTGAATATATGATTCTTAATGTGACCTTGACTATCCTATAATTCTCATCCTGACTCCATAAATTGCAATGAGACCTGCAGAAAGTTTGCTGCTTAAAGAATATGAAATGTTGTTATCTTTCCACCCCCCCCAAAAAAAATTCATCCTTAATTCTGCTGAGTATTATGTTATCACAAAGAAATGCATTTAATCAAATAACTTCTGCACATGGGACACAGATAGTCAATATGTGGTAAACAAGTTTGCTTCAATATAAAGTGGGGACACTATGTTTCTGAGAAATGCATTGATCTCAAATGGCAGAGTTAGTCTTCTTTTGTGAGAAAAATCTTTCAAATAAAGCTACTTGAGTGTTTGAAGATGTCAACACTTTGATGTTTCAAACCCTCAATTATGCAGGTACCACAGAGTTGAGCATTGTATGTCTGCCAATGTCACATTTAAAAAGCTCAGATGGCTGAGATGCCATGTTCTGCTCAAGTCTTCTGATATTTGAAATTAAGAGAAGAACCCTTTCATTTCAGCAACTCCTAAGGCTCTGCCAGTCTTCATGCTGTTGCTCTGAAACTCAGCATTCATTAAATGCTTGCTTGTAATTTGAATACATTGTTAATGGAGTGGACAGCTTCTGAGGCTGGGAGTTCAATTTACACTCTAGGGCAGGGGGAAACTTTTGATATCTCTGATTGAGATTGGTTATTGAATCAAGGGACTGGTTTGGAGCCAGAGATGTGTTAGAAAAAATTATCCAAGAGGAGTGAATAAGATGCTTTTATCCTGTGCAGCATCTGCCCAAGCTACAGCCATGCTTCAGCATATGGCATTCAAAAAATATGCTGCTTTTCTCCCAGATGGGTTTGGGAATATTTTCTCAAGAAATCAATGCAAACACTGTGATTTTTTACCAACATTATAAAACACTGCTTTATACCACTCCCTGTGATGTGAAACTTCGGGTCCACTGGCTCTGAAGTCAGAAACATAAACCCTAGGGCTATCCCACCTTTTATTTCTCAGACAAATTCTTGCATGTAAATTCCTAGTGCAATGTATTTTAAAAGGTAAGCTTCTTCAGCCTCAAAGAACTTGTCATTTACATTAGTCTGAAATTGTCAGGGAATGACATTTGGATTGAATAATCCTTGCAGTAAAAATTATTTTTAAACATTTGGAGGAAATAATGCAGGAAGCACACTAGATGTATGATCAATAATACCAACAAATAAAGTTGTAATCTACACCTTTTTTCATCCAGTCCCAGGCAAAATCTAGTTTCTAGTAGATATTGAAAGGCAATTGTTTAATCAAGAAGGGAAAAAAGTGTCCATGCTACATTACTCTCAGACGATTTCTTCTAAAGCACCATTTTAAAAAATGCCTAAAATGAAACATTCAAATTGTCTATCCACACTCCCATTCCCTTTTTGGCACCACACTGGTCTCTTTTCCACTCCCAGATGTATTTTCCTGCCTCTGGAATTCTGCTGAACTTAATGCCCAGAGGCACATCAGCTTCTCTGTGTAGCAGACCAAACCTACCCTTTAAGAATTTGCTAGAATGACTCTTCTGTGAAGGATTTTCTTACTAATCTGAACCAGAAAGATCTCTCCTGCTTCACATTTATATTCCTTACCATATGCCACATTTATTTGGCTTTAAGGCATCCATTGCCTTGTGACATCTGTTCTATTTTTGGCTGATATTGTAGTTGACCTTTTTATGTACATATCTTGTCTCCCTAACTGGATGGAATGCTCCTTGAGGACAGAGTCATGAATTGAATCATAGATTTTTACACCTTGAAGAAACTTTAGAAATAAAATAGTTCAACACCTCATTTTATAATTGTGAAAAAAAGAGTCTGGTAGAAGTTAAATAACTGATTTAAGGTCAAACAATTATTTAGTTAGAAGGCCAGAAATAGAGTTCCTGGCTTAAAATAGACTGCTTTTTACACTATGCTTCACTGTAACTTTCATAACATATTAGAGTTAAAATGAGCATTAGTAATCCAATCTACTCAATTTATAGAGTGGGAAACTGAAGCCCAGAGAAACTGTGAAATAGTTGCCAATGTCATAGATTGAGTTAATTCTAGCAGTTCTGGGAATACAATTCAGATTTCCTGACTGTTAACACAATGCTTTGCCCACTGACCTAAACCCCTTTCGTCTTTCTATATTTTCTGAAATTCTATGTACGGAGTAAATACCTATTAAATATCTGTTAAAATTTACACATTAAAAAAAAAAGTCTGAAGTACTGAATCCTGAAAAATGACATTTTAGTGGAAATTGAGAAATAATAAACTTCCAAGTTTGACTTTGCCCCCCACCCATTAGTCTTTCGCTGTATCCACTTTGTTTTGTCTTAGGAGATCCAAGTTGTATATAAAAATGGATAGATTCAAGGATACCTTTATTGATTAATATATATGTGTGTGTGTGTGTGTGTGTGTGTATATGTGTATATATATATATACACACACATATATATATATATACACACACACACATATATATATATACACACACACACACACACACATATATGCCTCCTGCCCTGGATGGTTTTCTGGAGTCAAATCTTCATCATGTTGTGTATACCATATCTATATTTCTACAGAATCTCCAATCTATTAAGGATTCAGTTGGGATTATCTCTTCTCTTTCAACTTATATTCACCCAGTGTTTTTTCCATTAAATATGAAGAATTTTTACTTTCTGAATCCCATATGCAGAAAAAATCTATATAAGGAATATTATAATCCTTTGCCCAGTGAAGTACATGAAGAGATCCCAGTTGCCATCACCATGTCAGTGCACTCGGTAGCCAGGGATGCCTAAGTTTTTCAGGGTTTCCTGTATTAAGGCCATAAATAAATGAAAACTCAATCTCTTTAAATTCCAGAGTCCAGTGTTCTTCTCACTTTAACTTGATTTGAGAATTTTGCTTTAGTTGTCCCTATTGTTTTTTTTTTTTTTTTTTCTTTTTCGTGACCGGCACTCAGCCAGTGAGTGTACCGGCCATTCCTATATAGGATCCGAACCTGCGGCCGCTGGGAGCGTCGCCGCGCTCCCAGCGCAGCACCCTCCCGAGTGCGCCACAGGCTCGGCCCGTCCCTATTGTTTAATAAGACTGGATACTGAGTTCAGCAATTTACCGTGATTCTGAGAAGAAACTGAATCTTATGGAAGAAGGTCTGTCTCTGATTAACTGAGTGATTTTAACCAAGCCATGAATGTCTCTGGGCTTGTTTCTTCATCTGGCAAAAACAAACAAACAAACAAAAACAAAAGTGCTTGACTAAATAATCTCTGTTATTTCTTTTTTTTTTAATAAGTGGATCAAGATGGTAGATTAGGGCTGGCCAGTCAGCTCAGTTGGTTAGAGTGCAGCCTTATAACCCCAAGGTCATGGGCTGAACCACTGGCTGCCCCCAAAAGGAAAAAAACAAATAAATATGGTAGATTACAGACGTGATTCTACCTTCCCACTTGCTGAAATACTTGAAAATTGTAGAAAAGTTATTTTATAAATTTAAATTCCCAGGAGTGCTAGGAATAAGGAGAGTTATCATAGAAATGCCAGAAGATTTTAGTAGTTTTTGGAAGAGACCAGCTAAAACTTATAGGTGACAAATTTGGAGTACTGGTTTTAAAGTAACATGTCCCAGAGTACACAGTTAGCTATAGACAAACTGTGCTTTGAAGCCAGATCCAGGTTCCAGAGCCTGTGCTCCCAAACATTGTTTTCAATTGTTTTTCAGGGACAATCTCTATACAGCCCATGTGTTCATACTGCTGAACGAAGGAGATCAAAGAGATCTAAACTCCCATACCCACAGAAAAACATAATTGCAATGTATGAACATGTCCAGACTGATGACTATAAAAACCCAGAAAGTGGGTTGGAGGGTGGAAGTTTGTGGATGCAAAGTGCTTGGTTAAAATCAATGTGATATTTAAAGAACTCTACTTGAAATATTAGGGCACAACGCCTGAGTCTGATGTTTACTTTCAATGAGCATATTCACTCTCCTTATTCCCTTCTCAATTGACATTTTGTTCCCTGCACTGTGCATTCTGGCACTGTTTTCACCTGTCTCTTCGTGTCCTCTATCTTCCTTTGATAATTGAAAATCCCATTGTGTGCCAATCTTCATACAAGCTACTAGCCATGAGAAATTCAAAACAGATAGGAGACAAAAGCATAAGGAATTCACAGATTTTATGATTTATTCAGAGGAAGAAAGCCTACATTAGAGGGCAATTGCATTACATCATGTATACTTGCATGTGATCTTATACTGTAAATTCCATGATTGGAACAGTGACAGACGGCATCTAGTTCTATCTCTGATACAAAGATTCACCTCATTGGTGAGGCTCAGTTACTTTATTTGGGATATGGGAGACTTGGACCAGTTTTTCTCTAAGATCCATGCCTTTCAGTGGAGACCCCTTCTTATTTCCCCTCTTCAGTTATATTACACATATAGTTCATGGTAGGTAATGTTTAACATTCTTGGTAAAGTATTTGGTGTTCCTCAAAGAAATTGCAATGCACAGAGGCTGGTCTCTCCAGGAAATGATTTGCCATTTTATGGTTGAAATTCATCTTTTCTAATTACTTACTTGGGCAAAGATGGCCAGCGTTTTGCCTGACTTTCAAGTGATCTTTGCTCAGTCAGTGGAACCTGTAGTTCTTGGGATAGATTCATAGATGATGAACACTCATCTTCCTTCAAGTAAATGACAGCACTGGTGGTTTCCCATGCAAGGTCTATGCTATTCATTGATTGCCCTTTCTTTTTATCCCCAGTCTGGTCATATTTTACCCATTTCATTTCGACTTCACATGTCCTGCTCCTTGTTTTTTTTAGTCTTGATTCCTTTTGCCTTTCCTCTCAAGTCATATTTAACCAGGTGTCTTTGAGCATTCTTAAGCCTAAGTTATTGCTTTGGTGTTACTCACAGGAAAACTTGAGGAGGAATTTGTTCTTTTATATTTTAATTGTTCTTGCTCAAAATCCCTGATGAGAGATCCCCATATATTTATTTTGCTTATCTATTATTATTTTTAATGAATAATCTTGGATTCTTACCTTTCACATTATAGATTTTAATTTTAAGGTTCACTGTACCCCGTGGTTACCTTCTATTACTTTGAATTTAGACACATGAACATGATACATGTTGTTCATTATAGCCAGTGGTGAAGATCATTTTGTTTAATTGAATTTAATTAGAATGACAGGGAAGAGTATTTGAAATAAAAAATTCAGCTCAAAACTATGAAATAAATTCCAGGGAATCACAATTATTGAGTATATTTCTGCACAATTGATTAGCTCAACCTGGCAGTGAATTCAACACAGCTACTGAGATATTCCCCAACACTCCGTGGCTAGTGATATTCAAACACTAAGGTTTGAATTCATAATCATGAAACTATGGAGGTTAAGAGAAATTATAAATGCATTTTTTCAGCTGTGTTGCATGTCAGTTTATTCCATGCTTCTGTGTATTAAGTTGCTTGATTTATCTAGATTAGGGGCCCTCTACACATTTACCCTAAAAAAAAAAAAAAAATGAATACAGAATAGAGATATTTGTGATTTATCGCATTCTCCCTAGGAGGAAAAAAATATAATTAATTTAAAAAGCTTCAGGTCATTATAAGTTTTAATTAATTTTTAGATATAATTTTAGTTTGTTAAGGCTAGGAGAAGATGGAGAATAAATACAGCTAGTGGGTTAGAGCTACTTTAATTCTCCTGGTTTATTAAAACCTATCAAAGTCTTTGATGGTCTATGAAATCACGGTGTTCTATAAATTACAACCTCAAAAGATTTCCGAAACATATTTTAAGAAAGAAGTAAGTAAATTATAGGTTTTTCTTTTAAAATGTGTTTTATTATGTCATTACTTCAAATAATGTCAGTAACTTAGTACCAGTTTGAATGGTTATGGAACATTTGTAATTCAAGGGGGTGTGATTATCACTGTATATTCGACTTCAGCCAGATTACTTTTTATCGGCTCATGAATTTAGATGCAGTTCTTTTAGTTACATAATGCAGCTGTCTAGGGGTAGATATATGCAACTCTGCAGATTGGCTGCCATTGAAAACTTGTAGTCTGAAATTTGATAGTACAAGGTAGGGAAGGATTGCTGGCTCTCATGGGGAAAACATTTTGGAACAAATAGCTATAACAATGACAAAAAATGAGATTTGAGTTAGCTACTTCCCAGGTGATATTTTTGCTCTATATCCATATGTATAGTGGAGGGAGAAAAAAAATCAGTCCCTTTGCGTTTATTTCTAATGCCCATCTATATATGATAAATGTCAATTTCTCCAACATCCAACAAAATAAGGCCTCCCTGACCCTAAGAATCATTCACTTAACTGCCAAATTTATTCTCTCCATTTAACGTGACTTTATTACCAATATTTGCCATCAACAATTTTCAGTCCATCAGCTGATGGACTTATGCATTCTCCCTTCATTAATGCTCACATAAGAAAATAATTCCTAATCTTCAAAGGCTTAATGTGCACACTGTATACTCTTTTTAAAAATGTACAATGAGTAAGGAAAGTCAAAGACTTTACACAGACTTGATCACAACTTCTGAATGACAACAGGGTACTGACGTAATGGGGGACGGAACAGCTTCGCAGTTCATTCATGTATACTTGTGTCTATTTATTACAAAAGTTTTCATGCAGGATTCTCAATTATGAGTAATGTGATGTATGTCAATTAGAAAGTCAATACACTGGAAATGTTGATACTGTTACATGTTAAAGGAAAAAAATATTTAATGATACTTGTAAAAGTACAATAAGGAAGATTTTATTCAGGACCATAGTGATGGGTATACAGACCACTGCAACAGGATTTTGCAGTGGGAATTTATTCAGGACCATAGTGATAAGTATAGGAACCACTGCAATGAGATTTTGCAAAGGGATTGAGCTCAACTCTAAATACTGCATGGGCAAACAGGAATTTTTAGCCAAAGAGCAGGGTGAGATCAGTGGATAGAAAATTACTGAGAAAAAAACATCAGGGGCAAGTAGGATTATGGCTAAAAAGACCTCACAAGATTCTTCCTGAAGATAAGCCAAAATGATCAGATATCATCTGGGAGATGATGAGGAAGAGGAATCCAATCATATACAGAAGGTGAACATATATCTAGAGTAGGGGAGGGAGGGTTCTTGCTAAACTGACTTAACAGGATTCTTTGCTAAAACTGGATTTTACAAGGAAGTGCACAGATGGTCCTAGGAGAAGTTTCAGTAGACAAACTAAAGTTTGGTGAAACAAAAAGAATCTTTGTCAAAACTCACAGTCAATGTTAGAAAGAGAAGCCATAAGAAGACTATAAGGAAGACTACATTTTAATAAAAATATAACATCAGATACACAGTTTTAAGGTTATGAAATCCTCTGTCTGAACCTACTATGGCATCCTTTTCTCCATCCTTCTTGTAGAACTTAGTAACCTTCTGTTTTAATACTAAGTGAGGAACGCCTAGCTAAACCCAGACTGATGAGAGAGGGAATCCAGGATGAATGATGAATTTGCTGGGTAATGGTGGTTAAGAAGTGAAAGGCCAAACATCAAAGGAGAGAGCCTGAGTGTTGGCAAGGAGGTAGTAACCACACATGTGAAGAGACAAGCAAGCCCTGTGCAGAAGCATATGGTGTCATCATTAAAATAGGGAAGAAAAATGCATATTTTGTGGGATTGCATAGAATTTTGGAAACAAGCTATTTTGTTTGTGTGTATCATTGTTGGTTTATTACTCTTCTCTCTAGTATTAAGTAGGTATTCTGGTTAGTGTTATGAAAATGTTATCTCATATGGGCCTTGATACAGGTTTGTGGAGTTTATAGAATTATCACTCTTTTCGAGAATAGTAAAACCAATTCACGGAGAAGAAGCAACTTTTGAGGGCTCACAGCCAGTCATTGGCAGACATGCAACTTGAGACTAAGTCCAAGCATTGTGTTTTTTTTTTTTCTCCAGGCACAGGGCTTGCTAGGAGGAATAGTGAAAGTGCAGGCAGAAAAAAACTTCTTGACAGGATGGAATGCTTGACCAAATAAAATTTAATTAGAGCAGGTGCATTTAGTTAAAATACAAATACAAACTACAAAAGCCCATCATAAGTATGGAAGATTTAAAGTCAATTTGTAAAAAAAAAAAAAAAAAAAAGTCCTTAATTCACCACATGCTCAATGGGTCACCCACTAGGTATTATCCTATGCTTGATTCAAAGTTTGATTCCAAAAGAACTTATCAGGGAAAGATGAGAGGGTAGTTAAGACCTGACATGATACATGCCTCCTGGGGCAAGGTAGTTAAGCAGAAGATGATCCAAATATAGAAACTAACTGGGGCAGTACTCTAAGGCAAAGACAAGGTGGCTTAGAAAACAGCCAACATAGAGGTTTCCAGTCACGGAAGAGGAAAATCCAGGCTGTGATTCAAGCACAGGAGACTTAATAGTACGCAGCTATCTTTTTGTAGATGCAATATATCCCTTTTCTCCAAGCCACTAGGAGGAGCAAGAGGCAAGATTCTCCAGTCCAGAGTGATGGGCAAAATAAGGCACGATGGCAGGTTTTCTTATCATTCAGTGGTCATTATGGGAGACTTGTAGTCTTTGAACCTATCTAGAATATCTGCCTAAATAAATGTGTACCAAGGGTCATAAACATCCGTATAAACTGTATTAACTCAGAGGGAAAAGTGACTATTCCAGGAGACATGGGCCTTATCATCTGTACAAGTGGACACATACAATTAGCCATTACACTGCCAATGAAAATTCGCCAAAGAATTTTAAGTGAAACATAAAAGAATTGTCATTTAAAAGGAGCAGATTAAAATACATATTTTTGAGAATGTAAAATGTTCATGTGTTTTTATTTCCTTAAAGAAAAATAAAGAAACTCATGAAACAACTTGAAAATCCTTTAGTTATGATCAGTTATTTTAGCTGTGAAAGAGAAATTGTGTTTTCTTATTGGGTAAGTGAGAAGAAAAAAGAATAAAACGTCAAAGAACTACCTTAAACATAATTATCTTGGGAACTGGAGCAATATAAGTCAATGAAAAGCAATATCCTCATTATCAAAAACTATACAGTTTGGAAAAACTTGATGGGAACTAATAGTTGAACATTAAAAAATGCTACATTTTGGTATTTCACACCTATAATGAATTTTCTTAAGCTCTTCCAACACAGAAGCAAATTAACCCTAAAAGTATGATCCTGCCATACTGAACATACTTATTCCAACAGTATTATCACCAGGTGGTGACATGGAAAGATTGGTAAGGTCCAGGTAATTATGGTACCAAAGGAAACAAGATGAAGAAAGATGATTTTGATCTTATTCTGTAGTAATAGAAGGGTAACACCTAGGACAAGAAAGGTGACTCTACTGTTTTGCTCACACTCGAGAGATCACATTTTAGTTGCATGAATTATAAGGCACTATGTTTATTTCCAGTCTTTACAATATCATCAACTATGTTGGATAGGATTTGTGGAGCTTATTTGCCACAGCTGTAGAAAATTACCTTCTAACTTTTAGACATATATGTTACTATTCGTGTATTTCCCAAAGATTGAAATTAGACACACCATGGTAAATTGGACTTACCCTCAAATTTGCTTATATCCTATGATATCAATGTTTGTGTAAGGCTGCAACTCGAGCACACTGCTCTCTCCTTTCTTCAAGGTATTGAGAGCATTTAATAAGCACACCCAATCCAAGGCAGGAGTAACATCATGGTATATCTTTCTCTGTTCAGTTTGTATTTTTAAGAAGGACAACACAGAAAAGGTAATAATTAACTAAAAGATGAAAAAGTAAATTTTTAGACATCATGCCACATTGCTAAAAAGAGTCCTTCAAAATATCCCTGAAATGACCTCATAGAAGTACCTAGTTTCTCTTATACATAAAACGGTCTGAAAAGAAACTGAGGATGTATTATGAATAATGAGGCTGAATTTTAATAAAAACCATTTCTTTACTAATTGAAAGGTACATTCCATCAAACTGAAAAGAATGTTAATCTAAGTGCTATTCTCCTTACATTTGGGAGCCTTGATTCATTCTATTAAAATTCTTCTTTACTTTATCAATGACTTAAGATAACAGAGAAACAATGTTTATTTTGTAAACAGGGAATTTTCTTGAACACAATCTTGATAAGAAATGTTCCCATGTTTTTATAAACAGAAGAAAGTTTCTAGTATAATAGAGCACCAACACAGTCTACAGTTGTACAATTTAGGACATTGATTGGTGAAATAATTTTCTCAATTCAATATAAGAGGTTATTAATTAAGTATTACATAGCCGATATTTGGTTGAATTTTCCATAGTATAAGGTGACTTCACAAAGTTTGTGGAAAAGTGAAATTAAAAGATAAAAATAAGAAATACAAACTTTATTTCTAAACAAAACTCCACCAAGTTCAAGATATATTTGTAAGCAACAATACCATCCATTTAGTCCATCCTTAAAGAACTGAGGATTCTGGGAATTGAACCATGTCAATGCATTCTTTTTTACATTATTAACTGAGGACAAATGTATATACTTTAAAGATTTTTTAAGATTAGGAAACAAAAAGAAGTTAGAAGGAACCAAATCAGGACTGTAAGGTGAGTACCTAATAATTTCCCATTGAAACTCTCACAAAATTGCCCTTGTTTGATGAGAGGAATGAGCAAGATAATTGTCATGCTGGAGAAGGACTCTCTGGTGAAGCTCTCCCAAGTATGTTTCTCCTAAAGCTTTAGCAAACTTTCTGAAAACATTCTCATAATAAGAAGATGCTATTGTTCTGTGGCCCTCCAGAAAGTCAACAAGCAAAATGCCTTCAGCATTCCAAAAACTATTGCTGTAACCTTTTGCTCTTGACAGGTCCACTTTTGCTTTGACTGGACCACTTCTGCCTCTTGGTAGCCATTGCTTTCATTGTGCTTTGTCTTCAGGATTGCACTGGGAAAGCCTTGTTTCATCTCCTGTTAAAACTTTTTCAAAGAAATGCTTCAGGATCTTGATTCCACTTGTTAAAACTTTCCATTGAAATCTCTGCTCTTGTCTGCAGCAGATCTGGATGCAATAGTTTTGGCACTCATCAAGCACAAAGTTTGCTCAATTGTAATTTTTTTGGTCAGAATTGTGTTGACTGAACCAGTGGAGATGTATATGGTGTTGACTATTGTTTCTGCTGTTGAATGGTCATCTTCTTTAACTAGGGCATGAGCAAGATTAATCTTTTCCTCACAAATCAATGTGATAGTCTGCCCCAGGAGGCTTGATCTTGAATATCATTTTGTTCCTTCTTAAAACAAGTTATCCATTTGTAAACTGCTGATTTATTTGCAATATTGTCCCCATAAACTTTTTGTAAGGCCTCAATGATTTGACCATTCTTCCACCCAAGCCTCACCATAAATTTGATATTTGTTCTTGCTTAAGTTTTAGTAGAATTGATGTTGCTCTGATAGTGGCACTTTTCAAAATGATTTCTTCTCTTTGTTTGTGTCTCAAACTACATTCTGTATATACACGTTATAACAAGTTAGTACAAGTTTATTTTGGTGTAAAAAGATTTTGAAATCCATATAGTTTTTCATAATATCCATTATCCATGAACTTTTTGAAGACTTTTCACATAGTCTCCTCCTTCAGGGAGCAGAAATTCTACCTGAGGAAACCAGACATTATAACAGAATCAGTTAAATGATCATATAAAGCAATATAGAAATAAATGTATGAATAGGTTATTAATTGGTCACAGAAACAATTAACCTAACATTTGCAAAGCCCAGCACAAGCATACAAATAAAGACCCACATATAATGTATGTAAGTATTTAAAAGTTATAAGCCTTCATAACCATCTAAAAGGCCAAGTTTGAATTTGGGATTCTCAGAGTCACTGTACATCTGCTAACACATTCAGTTCAAAGAGAGTTACTACCAACCATTCTTCTACTGAATTCTGTTCCTTTTTACAGGAAGCCCTGGCTCTGGACCATACTGTGAGCAAGACCTCTTCTGCAGGCATGTAGTTACCTCAGTCCACACATTCAAGTTTCTTCCACCTTTTCTACAGCCAGTCTTTTGTCAGTGCACATGCTAGTGGCAGAAACTACATTCCAGAGAAAGAAGCTAGGGAAGAGACCAGCTGTCTGGTTGAATTGAATATTGAAGGGGGTCCCAAAACATGAGTAGGATTTGAGATTCACTAAGAAAATTAGTCCATTCTAAACAGGGTAAAAAATAAGATCAAAACCATGGAGAAAAAAATTATATTAGATGGTAAGGCTGTAGGTGTTTTGTTTTGTTCTGTTTTGTTTGATGGAACTTCCAAGAACAGAGAGTTCATGTTAGAGAACTATGACAACCAAGACAAATATTCTTCTTCAATGATCATGCTCATTACCTGCAGAATTATGATTTTAAAAACCTTAAAATTGAAGACAAGATACATTTTCTTTCCTTCTCATTTGTATATCTGTTCTAATAGTGGCTTTTATTCTTTCTCATGTATTTATGGCAACATATCTCTCTTTTGACTCCAGATGTAAGACTCTCTTGAGGATTTGTTGAAGAATTGGTCTTATGGTGGTGAATTCCTGCAGTATTTGTTTGTCTGGAAAGGATAATATTTCTTTGCATTTCTGAAGGAAAGATTTGCTGGGTTTAGTATTTTTGTTTGGCAGGGTTTTTTTCTTTCAGCACTTTAAATACTTCATTGCACTCTCTCCTGGCCTGTAGAGTTTCTGTTGAGAAGTCTGCTGTTAGTCTGATGGGGATATCCTTAGATTAAAACAGTAATCAGCAGTCTCCCAACAAAGAAAAGCCAAGGACCAGATGACTTCTTGGCAGAATTCTGCCAAAACTTTAAAGAAGAATTAACACCAATCCTTTTCAAGCTTTTTCAAAAAATTGAAACAGAGGACATTCTCCTAAACTCACTCTATGAGGCCAGTATCACCATGATATGAAAATCAGACAAAGACACAACAAAAAAAGAAAACTACAGGCCCATATCCTTGATGAATGTGAATGCAATAATTCTCAACAAAGTATTAGCAAACAGAATTCAACAGTACATCAAAAATTTATACACAGTGATCAAGTGGAATTCATCCCAGAGAAGCAAGGATGGTTCAATACATACAAATCAATAAATGTGAAACATCATATCAACAAAATCAAGGGAAAAAAATATGGTTATTTCAATACATGCAAAAAAAAGCATTTGACAAAATTCAGCATTCCATCATAGTAAAGATTCCTATCAAACTAGCTATAAAAGGAAAGTATCTCAACACAATAAAAGCCATATATGACAAACTCACAAATAACATAATCCTGAATGAGAAAAAAGCTTTCAGCTTTTTCTTTAAGAACAGGAACAAGACAAGGATGCCCATTCTCATCGTTCCTATTCAACATAGTATTGGAAGTATTCACCAGAGCAATCAGGCAGGAGAAAAAAATAAAAATAAAACACATTCAAATTGGAAAAGACAAAGTCAAACTGTCCTTGTTCCCAGATGAAATAATCCTATATAGAGAAAAATCTATAACCTCTACCAAAAACTCCTAGAGCTGATAAATGAATTCAGCATTGCAGGAAACAAAATCAATACATAAAAATCAGTATTCTTATACACCAACAACAAACAAGCAGAAATAGAAATCCAAAAAACAAACCTATTTACAATAGCTACCAAAAGAATAAAATACCTAGGAATAAATTTAACCAAGAAGGTGAAAGATCTCTACAAGGTGAACTACAATACACTGCTGAAAGAAATTAAAGAAGACACCAAAAGATGGAAAGGCATTCCATGTTCATGAATTGGAAGAATTAATGTTATGAAATGTCCAGGCTACCCAAAGCAATCCACAGATTCAGTGCAATCCCCATCAAAATAACAAAAACATTCTTTACAAAAATAGAAAAAAAAGATCCTAAACTTCATATGGAACCACCAAAGATTCCATATACACAAAGCAATCCCGAACAAAAAAAATAGAGCTGAAGGCATTACATTACCTGACTTCAAATTATACTAAAAGCTATAGTAACCAAAACAGCATGGTACTGGCACAGAAAAAGACACATGGACCAATGGAACAGAATAGAGAGCCCAGAAATCAACCCATATATTTACAGACAACTGATCTTTGACAAAGGCAGCAAGAACATACATTGGGGAAAGGACAGCATCTTCAGTAAATTGTGCTGAGAAAACTGCATATCCATGTGTACAAGAATGAAACTAGATCCATAGTCTCACCATATATCAAAATCAACTCAAAATAGAGCAAATAAAAATATAAGACCTGAGACTATAAAACTTCTAGAAGAAAATATAGGGGAAATACTTCAGGATATAAGACTGGGCAAAGACTTTATGAATAAGACTCCAAAAACACAGGCAACAGAAGAAAAAAATAAACAGGATTATATCAAACTAAAAAGCCTCTGTGCAGCAAAGGAAACAATCAACAGAGTGAAAAGACAACCTGCAGAATGGTAAAAAATATTTGCAAACTATACATCTGACAAGGGATTACTATCCAGAATACACAAGGAACTCAAGTGATTTAACAGTTAAAAATAATAATAATAATAATCCAATAAAAAAAAGTGGGCAAATGAGCAAAATAGACATTTCTCAAAGAAGACATACAAATAGCCAACAGGTACATGAAAAAATGCTCCATATCACTGATCATCAGGGAAATGCAAATGAATACCACATTGAGATATCATCTCTGCCCCATTAGACTGACTGTTATCAAAATGACAGAGAATAACAAATGCCGGTGAAGATGTGGAGAAGAGGGAACCCTTATACACTGTTGGTGGGACAGTAAATTAGTATAGGCATTATGGAAAACAGTATGGAGATTTCTCAAACAACAACAGATAGAACTGCCATTCGATCCAGCAATCCCACTACTAGGTGTATACTTGAAGGAATGGAAATCATCACGTTGAAGGGATACCTGCACTCCCATGTTTATCACAACTCTATTTACAAAAGCCAAAATAGGGAACCAACCTAAATGTCCATCAAAGGATGAATGGATAAGGAAAATGTGCTATATATACACTATGGAATACTACTCAGCCATAAAAAAGAATGAAATACTTCCATTTGCAGCAACATAGATGAGCTTGGGGAAAATTATGTTAAGTGAAATAAGCCAGGCATAGAAAGAAAAATATTTCACGTCCTCACTCATAACTGGTAGGAGAGAGAGGGAGGGAGGGAGGGAGGGAGAAAGAGAGAGAGAGAGAGTGCAACAATAATAAGTTGAACTTTCAGAAGGAGAGAACAGGACTATACTTACTAAGATCAGAAAGGCAGAAGGGGAGAGGGTTAGGGAGAAATTGGGTAATAGACACAAAGAATGATTACATTTTGTAACAATGAATATGCTAAAAATACTGATTTGATCATCACATATTGTACACAAACACTGATAGTCAACTCTATACCCCACAGACATGTATAATCAATTATGTTTCAATTAAAAAAAAAAAAAAAACAGGGCCGACCCGGTGGCTCACTCGGGAGAGTGCAGCGCTAGCAGCGCAGCAGCGCTCCTGCCGCGGTTCGGATCCTATATAGGGATGACCGATGCACTCACTGGCTGAGCGCAGTGCGGCCGGTCACACACACACAAAAAAATAAAACCCTGAAGTTAAGGTTTTCCTCACTTTAATTCAAGAAACCCTTTTCAGCCTCACTGCCCATTATTTTCTTGTCCCCCATCTCCATTTATTTTTCCTGAACAAAGAACATGATATTTGACTCGACAATGAAATTTAGCACAAATCAAGGAAAAGCTTAGATATATATGGCTAAAATACATTTATGTTCCATACATGAGTATACCTATTACTTTGGTTTAGCTTACCGTTTCTCACTTATGAAAATTTTAACTTTTACATCTTAAGTTAGTGATTTTTTTTCAGGCCAAATATACATGCTCCATAGCAATCCCTTCCAACTCTTCCAATCCTTTTCAGTTTTCAGCTCATTTCAAGTACTGACTAATCATGGAAGCCTTTCAATTTCCATGGGAAACAAATGGATCTTTATTCTATAGTGTTATAGAAATGTATTTACATCATATCATGTATTTATATAAATTTTACTACTGAATTGTAAATGTCTTAAGAACAAAGATCATGTCTTAAACATACATTTAACAAAACACCTACCAGAGTCCCTGATATATTGTTAACAATAATTATGAACTCATTTGATCATTGTTCAATAAAAACTAATACAACAGACCTTTTAATTTAATGGTACAAAATAAATAAATAAAAATAATTTAATGATAGTACAATAAGTGACAGACTTAATCTCTCAAATAAGTAAGCCTGCTGGAACTTACAAAGGTCATGGGGTACTTATATCATCCATCAATTTCTTAAAATGCCAAGAAAATAGTTCACTTCTTTACTATCAGTCATACTCGGCAATTAATGCCAAAAGATTCTTCATCCTGAGAACGTTGTCTTAGTACAGTTACAGTGTGGATGCAAACTTGGTTTTAGGGAATCCTATTGGAGTTTTTGGTGCTTTCTCTAGTTTATGTCCCATTTGTCACAAGATTCCACCTTACTTAAGGAAAACCACCAAAACACTGAAATGCTGCCTGTCAGCATTCACAAACTTCACGGAGCGTCAGCCATGACAGCAAACATCAATAAGCTCCATGAAGTGATTGGCACTGTCCATCAATCATGGCTCCAGTGCAAAGTGAAAGGGAGGTTTTTCTTTACAGTGGATATACTAGAGAGAAAACACGGTTGTTTTGGGTGAGTTTGTGTATAAATACCATGCTTCAATATTGTGAACATAAATGACTTCCACCAATTATTTGCTTTTTTTCTTTATGAATTGTTTTGCTCCATTAAAGATAATAAAATATCAAGTAGCATAACCAGGTTTGGGACCAGAAGAAAATAATCCTGATGATAATGCTGTTGGAATAAGTGTATTAAATATGGCAGAATCATACTTTTAGGGTTAATTTACTTCTGTTTATGAATTGCTTATGAAAAGTCAATGTCGGTATGAAGTATCACAATGTGGCATTTTTTTTATTTTCAACTACTAGTTTTCATCAATTTTTCCCAAACTGTGCAGTTTTTGATAATAAAGACATTGCCTTTCATTGATTTATATTACTTTTCTCCTAATTTGGTTGGGATTGAGATTTTAAAATAGAAATTTATTTTCCTTTCTCAGGAGTCTCTGGAATTTTAAGAAAATAAACTGATGAGAAATCTAATCTGATAATCAGCTGCAAACTGTCTCTATAATATCAAAAAATTCATAACTTAAAGATTCAGAGAATAGAAATTTGGATCTACAAATTACCAAGAATATGTGACATCCATGTGTGTTTCACATTTTACTCTCCATGCAGATTTCCACCATCATGGAGACAAGATGTATAAGACACAGAAGAGAAGACAAACTTTTTCTTTTCATTTGATAAGTTCTGAAAAGGAGTTAATAAGGGATCAATTAAATTTTTGAGGCCATATAGCTGGTTAAAACCAGAAGTAAAATTAGGGTTGGGACTCATTGACTTAAATGTGACAAAATATCATTGGCCAGATTGACATTTTTCATTAAAAAAAGTTGTTATCTCAATGCCCATTTTTAAAGAAACTTTTTTGAGCCTAAGGAAAGTAACAGACATAGTTTGATTCCCATATGGCCGTCTTTCAGTTTCCTCTCTTTCACAAATACAAACCATTCTCCACCCTTGACCCCAGCATTTACAAATGACAGGGCTCACACCCAAGATAAGTTGAGAGGAAGCAGATGACTCAGGGTCAGTTTATGCTCATT
The DNA here is from genome assembly GCF_027409185.1 of Cynocephalus volans. Taxonomy (NCBI): domain Eukaryota; kingdom Metazoa; phylum Chordata; class Mammalia; order Dermoptera; family Cynocephalidae; genus Cynocephalus; species Cynocephalus volans. The sequence continues at coordinate 36,437,134 of NC_084472.1, read as the reverse complement.
ACTGAGCAAACCTCTCAAAACCCATATACAACTGCTACTGGCTCAGTCATTTCCACTTCCTATTCAAAGGAAAAAATATAATATAAAGCCCTCCATGCTGTTTTTATCATATATGGCCAAATCTACAATATCTCTTAAGTTCCCGACTGTGACCGACTGAGAAAACTCTTAGTAAAAAGAATCTTTTTGTTACTGAAAGTGTTTTTGACCTCAACACCTTCTTTGGCCTCTGCATTGGAACTCTGTGTGGCACATGAATGAAAATCAGAGAAAACTGCAAGGTCATCAGGCGATGACAGAAAACCAAGCAGTATCTGGGAGAAGAAAGATGCCAAAGCAAAAGCAGCTTTACTCTGTTTAGATAAACAGTCCCTCTTGGTTCTTCCATTCCCCATTACTGTGACTGACAGGCATCGCATGATCTGAGAGAGAGGAGAGAGATAAGCGACCGAGGAACAGGGGAGAACAAGTGTTTCTGGAAGATTTTAGTACCAGGTTGTGTGATTTCTGGCTTGCTCAGATGGAATCACAAGGGTGGCTGAAGAAAGCCTAACGTGTGAGTCTTTTGGACACCAACAACTCTTTATTTGAAACGAGATCCTACAACCTTTTTATTTGTCCTCTAAATTGAGATGAAAAAGGTATCCATTGTTTTGGTTTTAGCTCAGACATGTAAAGAGTTGGAAAGACACTCACTCCAGCCTTTACAAGAAATGAGGTGAGCAAACCAGAAAGTAACAGCTTTCCTTGAATCCATCAAAGAAGTCAGAAGTTGAGCAACTAACTTCCCCTAAGTTAAGGGAAAGACAGGTGCCTCCAGGGAGACACAGATCTTGAGCATTTGTTTACTAGGGACAGATGCTATAGGGAAAAGGTGTTTGTATCTTCATGCAGGTGTTTTTCCCCCCCACAAATCCCATGAGGAATTTACAGGAAAAATGGGTAAAAAAAGAAAAACAAAAAAAACCTGAGACAGCTATGCTAGTAGTGTATGTTGCTGGCTAGGGAAAGGAAATAGTAGCCTTTGAAGAAAAACTGCCAGGACTCATGTCCGTATCTCTCCCACAGGACAAAAGCATTAGGCCACTGGTGGAAAGCTACAATAGCTGTAGAAGAGGAACAGGGGAAACCTCTCTGTGCTGACCCAGCACTGCAGGGGAAGCAGGGCAGGAGAACTTGTGAGAGCCACACCCTGAGACCCAGAGACATAGCGTTTGCCTAAGACTGATGCTTAGAAATATCCCCTTCTCCCAGTCTTCACTACCAACTAACAGACAGAGAGTAAAACAGCCATGAAATACAGCCAGGAGAGATACAAGAGAAAGATTGTCTCAGGGACACCATGCAAAGGGGAAGTCCCAAAGCCACAGTGGAGGTGGGAGCAGACATTGAAAAAATTACCTCTGGGAGTGAAGCCAACACCCTAAACACACACAATCACTAGAGGGGTATATAATCTGTGGTGCCCTGAGGGTAACAATGGAATCGGCAAAGCTCAAACACAACCTAAATCCTGACTATATTAAAAATAAACCCACACGCTAAATGTGTAGTGATAGGAAATTTGCATTCATCTCCCCCTGCTACAAAAAATATTTACCTAGGTACATCTACTGTGGTACATAAAATGCCTGACTTTCAATAAAAACATAAGCCATACAATGAGGCTGAACATAAACATACCTCCAAGAGACAAAAAAAAAAAAAAAAAAAAAAAAAAAAAAAAAAAACCTAGAATCAGAATAATCAGACAGGGATTTTTAAATAAATATTGTTAAAATGTTAAAAGCTCTAATAGAAAAGATAGACAACATACAAAACCAGGTGTGCCACTGTTGCAAAAAGATGGACACTATGGGAAAGAGTCAAATGAAAGTGGTAAAAATGAGAAGTGTGTTTAAAAAGTATCTTCAATGGCATCATCATTAAATTTGACACAGCTGATGAGAGAATCCACGAATGTGCAGATAAGCCAATATATATTACCCAAACTGAGACATGCAGGGGGGCGGGGGGGATGCAGACAGGGAAGAGACTGACAAAAAAAGAAGAAAGCATCCAAGAGTTAAGGGGCAGTATCAGACACTCTGATAACCACGTAACTGAATTCTGTAAGAAGGAGTAAACAGAGAAGATATTCTGGAAGGAATAATGGCCAAGAACTTCTCAAAACTAATGACAGACACCAGCCCATAGATCCAAAAACTCAGACTATTACACACAGAATAACATTCCCCCCCCACACACACTGCCCATATGTACCAAGGTATATCATACTCAGAATGGTGAAAAACAAACAGGAAAAGAAAACCCTGAAAGAAGACAGAGAAAAAGAGCACAACAAACACCAACAAAGAACTAAGGGAAAGAATTATAGGTAATTTTTATCAGAAACTATGCAATAGGAAGACAATGAGGGGACATACTTAAAATGCAATAATAATAATAATAATAATAATAAATTAATTAATTTTAAAAAATAAAAAGAAAGAAATGAAAGAAAACAAAACCCTGTCAACCTAGAATTCTCTCACCATCAAAAATATCCTTCAGGGCCGAGCCTGTGGCGCACTCGGTAGAGTGCTGCGCTGGGAGCGCGGCGACGCTCCCGCCGCGGGTTCGGATCCTATATAGGAATGACCGGTGCACTCACTGGCTGAGTGCCGGTCACGAAAAAACGACAAAAAAAAAAAAAAAAAAAAAAAAAAAAAAATATCCTTCAGAAGTGAAGGCGAAATAAGGACTTGCTCAGACAAACAAAAACTGAGGAAATTCATTTTCAGCACTACCACTCTGCGAGAAATGCTCAAAGGAGTTCTTCAGGAAGAATGAAAATGATAGACAGAAATGGAGCTACACAAGAAATAAAGAGTACTGAAAATGGAATAAATAAAGGCAAACTAAAATTTATTTTGTTATATAAGTACTCTAAAAAAATAATTGTCTAAAGCAAAAATAGTAAATATTAGTGTTTATACCATATGCAAAAGCAAAATACATGACAACAATACACAGATATAAAGGAGTCATTTGGAATGCACTGTTGCAAAGTCCTTCCACCAAATGGGAAGCAGTATAACATTATTTGAAAGTAATATTTAATTAACTAAAAACATATCAGCCCTACGGTAATGATTAAAAATATAGGTATAAGTAGTATATCAATGCAAGAGATAAAACAAAGTAAAAATGATCAACTGACCCCAGAAAAAATAGAAAAAAAAAAAAAAGGACAAAGGAAGCAAAGAATAGATGTAACAGAAAATATCTAGCAAGATGGTAGATTTTTAAAAAGACATAAAAATTAAAATGACAATCAATATAAAAATATTTTTAAAAATTCTTAAAGGTAACTCACTTCCCAGAAATTCTGAAGTTGTATTTGTTAATTTTTGCATAGATTATACTAACCTCAATTTTTTCCCATTGAATTGTGGTAATGGATTTTTTTTTTTTTTTCTGTTTCCTATAATGTCAGATAACATGGGAATGCATATTTTCTTACATAACTTTGGAACAAAGTATTTCACTACCGGTAAATGATATTACTTTAAATAACGTGACATTTTAAAAGCTATTTTTACAGTAACATAGTATTTGAGTGAGCTGCAGAATGATGTGACATCTGGGTTCATATGTTAGCTTTGCAATTTATATGCTGTGTGGTATTAAAGATGCTCCTAACCATTCTTAGTCTATTTTCTCAGAATAAAATGTAGATTTAAATATACATTTATCAGGGCTGTTTTCAAGATTAAACAAAATTGATAATCTGAAAAAGTCTCCTACAAGTCATTGATCAACAAATATCTATTGAGGCTGTTTAATGCTTTGAAAAAATTCTTAAGTGCTTAAGTTTATTTCTATACAAAGAAAGCTATTAAAATTATTTGGGGACTAGTATGTTAAAAATGCCTTTCCCCTTCGAACTTATTTTTTGTTCCTTAAGAAATGGCATAACTAATATAAAAGCTTTGGTTTGTTTAACTACTAGATTTATTGTGTTTAAAGTTGCATTGCTTAATTTTTCTCCATTACTGAATTGTAAAACATTAGCCTTTGAAATAAAAGATTAAAGTTTTTACCTTTACAGACTCCTTGCTACTGAATAATACCCTTGTGGAGCCATGGCAGTGCTAATGTCTGGAATCCTGTCCACATCCCAATTGTAGCACTCTTAATCTTGTTTGTGACATCAATTGTCTAGCTACTCAACTATTCCAGTTGTTGGGCTCTTTTACCTGCCAGTAATCCTGCTGACTGGGCCGATTGTTGAGCTAGGGCTGGGACTGGAGCCCCCAGACCCCTCAAGCCCATTCACAGACTGGGTCACAAACCCTTCATATGCCAGGCTGGATCACCAGACCCCACACACACCAGGCGGGTCACCAGATCCCTTCATGCAGATCTATGAGCTAGGTAACTGGACAAAAGGTCCTTGGAGCCATAGGTTGGAAAGCATGGCTGCGCCAGGCAGATGCCGGAGGTAGATGCCCACCCACCTGCTTCACTAAAACTCCTCTCTCTCTCTCTCTCTCTCTCTCCCCCCCCCGTCTCTGTCTCTGAAGAACACAAGAATAGCAACAAAACTAAAAGGACACATTGGTGCCCATGCACACTAATTCCATACACACATACACTATTTACTTACAATGAATGCTGAACCACACCCAACTGGACCTGAGATGAGGGCCCTGACCAAACAATTCTATTTTCCCAACAACCCTCTACCCAATCTCTAACCAACAGGTGGTCATTCAGCATCTACTTGAAGTCACTAGTCATTGGTAGCTCACTGTTTATCACGAGTTATTGGTAACACAGAGTTGTTGATTCTATTTTGAAACATTCTCATTTTTTCGTTTCTCAAGGAACTTTACTCTAGTGTACAAATTGTAAACATGCAGGGAGAAAGAGGCTGTATACTGATTTTGATCACTGAGTCTGGAAGTAACTTTGAGAAAGGAAAAGTGCCTGAAGGAACAGGGAATGGCAGCAAGGGCAGAGATGAGAATACAGGAGGAAGAAGGGTAAGGTGCCCTGAAGCCACATGACATTTTAGTGCACTTCTGTGATACTTGATATTGATATACCTAAATATAGCTAATTTCTCACGAAATACGACCAGAAGAAACCTGAGATAAAATGCATTTGGCTCCTGAGCTCTTTGTATAACCCTGTTGTGAGATGCACGGCCTCTTATTTTTCAGGATCAGGACCTATGAGTATGAATGTCTACATAAGCATAAATTTCAGAAATTAATTTGGTTCAATCCAGCAAATATTTATTAAAAGTCTACCATTTGGAAATTAAATGCAGTCAGCCAAATGGTTGATTGGTCCAGGAAAATCAACTTGATAAGACTAATTATTTGATTAAATAGACTGGATCAGCTGGGGAGCTGGTATCATGTGAAACAAAGACAGTGTTCATCTTTCCCAGAGACACTCACTTCAGAGTTTGTGAGGAAGTGTCAAGAATCTTTGCAGAAATCTTAACATTTTGACTATACATTGATGACTATATGAAGTCATTAATGACTATATTAACACTTGCACTTATCGTGTTATTTTACCCTAAAAAAAATGTTGCAATTCTGTTCACTTCACTTGCTACACCCCAGTTTTGCCCATCATCATCTCCTTCCTGGTAATAGAAATGCAATACCTCCTAACTGGTCTGTTTGCTTCAAGTCTGACCTCTTTCACCTACAATTCTTCATCAATGCATTCAGAAATATATCTTTAAAATTGGATTGGATTCAGGTCATTCCTCTCTCTGCTTAAATTATAAAGTAATTTTCTTAATATGTGGAATAAAATTTAAAGTGCAAACCATGGCTCATAGACCCTGCATAATTTGGTCCCACCTGCTTCTTCAGTATCATCTTTTGTCTCTGTCTCACATGGTCACAGCACTTATGCTACACTGGCTTTCTTGAATATTCCAGTTACTTTCTGTATGAGTAAGACTTCTTCAGAGAAACAGAATCAATAGGATGGCTCTCTCTATATATATATACACACACACACACAGACATACATATGCACATATATACATATATATGTACATACATACATACACACATGAGGGTACTTCAAAAAGTTCATGGAAAAAGAGCTTTCCACAAAATTTTTTTTATAAGAAATTGGCTCATGCAATTATGTAGGCTAACAAGTCCCAAGACCTACAGTTGGTAAGCTGGAGATAGAAGATTCAGTGGTGTAGTTGCAACGCAAGTGTGAAGGCCTAAGAACTAGGAGAGCCAATTATATAAGTTTCAGTCCAAAGGCCAGTGGCTTGAGACCTGGGAAGAGTTAATGTTTCAGTTTGAATATGAAGGAAGAAAAACCTGATGTACCACCTTCAAGGCAGTCAGATAGAAAAAAAATCTTCTATTATTTATTAGAGGGTCAACCTTTTGTTCTCTTTAGGCTGTCAACTGATTAGATGAGGCCCACCCCCAATAGGAAGGGCAATATGCTTTATTCAGTCTATTGATTAAAATGGCAATCTCATCCAAAAACATTCTCACAGCAACATCCAAAATAATGTTTGACCAAATATCTGGGCACTTTGTGGCCTAGTCATGTTGACACATAAAATTAGCCATCACATTTTCTCAAGTCAAGATATTTCTTATGCCTGGAAAACTCTTTTGCTGAACCATTGATAGGATAGCTCATATTCATCCTTCAGGTATACTTCCTCAGTGAGAACATCCCAGACTCCCCAATGCGCACTGGGTTCTCCCACTTCTTTAGTACCCCTTCTTTAACTGTCATACACAGTTAACCTTTTTCACCTTATAGTTACATATTTATTTTTGAGTTTATTTACTTAATGTCTATCTTCTTCACTAGACATTAAGATCCATCGGGGCAGATACTATATCACTGGTAATTGTCAATTCCTATTGGTATAAAGTACCAATTTCATTGGTATAAAGTAGGACTAAATAAATATTTGTTGAATAAATTAATGTGTAAATTCAGGATCCAGCAAGACCACTATGATAGAGGGAATGTGCCATTCATTACCTGTTTGCTTTCAGATCCTTTCCCTGCCTTTCCCCTCTTTTATTCTTATCATGGGGTCTGCCATTACCAATGGCATTTTCCAAACTCAGCTATCTCCTGTATAGGTTTGGCCAGTGATGAATAGTTAAGAGGAAAGAAGCAGCCAGTACATTTCTCTCTTTTTGCACCTTCTTCATGACTCCAGCTCCTACCAGGCAGAACCTCTATAGTTCTTGCTTCAACTGGGTAGCCCCAGCTCTGGTAGCACTGCTTCAATTGTCCCTTCATGTCTAGAGTTAGTAGTTTGCACTGTTGCCAATTTCTGGATTGCCCCACTGCCCTCTGATTTGCAGCTTAGCTATTCCTTGTATAATACGTTTCTCTTCCATAAGTAATTTTTCTTGATTTAACAAACATTTTGGTTTTCAAGATAGCACCACATAAAGGTCGATGTTTTCAAGATGGTACCTTGGATGATGCAAGGGGTTTGGGTTTGTTGTCTTCAATTGTCAAGTCCTGTTGGAGAAAAGTTAAAGAACAGCACCTCTCTAGAGATATCAGCGTTGGAATGTTTGATGGTGACCTCTCCCATACTTCTAAAGCAGTGTTCACCATATGACCGAAGTCTTGTTGAATTAAGATGCTTTGAAATGCTTCCTGTAAGCAGGGTGGGTTGTGGCACCAGTCTTTTCAAATTCTATAGACTATTAAACAGAGTTGCATTAGTTTCTAAGGGCTGCCATGAAAACATAGGATAAACTAGGTTACTTAAAACAACATAAATTTATTGTCTCATGGTAGTGGAGAATAAAAGTTTCAATCAAGATGTTATTCCAGCCATACTTTCTTTAAAGGCTCTAAGAAAGGATCCTTCTTTGCCTCTTCTGGCTTCCAGTCCCAGGCATTTCTTTGCTTGTGGCAGCATAACTCCAATTGGTCTCCACCTTCATGTGACCATCTTCCTTTATGTCTGTGTCTGTGGTCCAAATTTTCCTCTTCTTACAAGGACACCAATCAATTGGATTAGGGCCCACTCTAATGACTTCCTCTTAACTAAGTTACTTCTGCAAAGACCCTATTTCCAAACAAGGTCGCATTCACAGGTACTAGGTATAGGATTTTTAACATATCTTTTTTGGGGGGACTTAATTTCACCTCTATCAGTAGGGATGTAGAATTTGCAAGATTTCCCATTCCTTCTGCTCCTTCCTCCTTACAGTCTTACTGTTCCTCCCACTTCTGGAAAACTGTTTTCCAGTACTATATGGAGGATCAGGCAGGCTTTTTTAGGTTTTGTCATTAACAACATTCCTTAAAATTTCTTCATAAAAACAATAAGAACTTTTAAATAAGTAATAAAAAATATGAGATCCCCTTGGTCTAAAGCAATCAGTATGTCCAGGCCTTCTGCCCAGCTTGACCAAGCTATTGCATGCTGCTCATTGAAAACCTGTTTACTGCCAGGCGATTATGTTTATTGAAACTTTCATAAAAGCTGAAAATTAGATGCCTATTGCAGTGTCTGGTAAGGCACAACCCACATTGTAAATTTCTTAGTGATTCAGCAGTTTACATTGTAAAATATCAGAGTCAATGCTGAAAAAGACAATATTTTATTGGCTTCCTGGGGATCCTAACCTCAAATTCCCTTCTAACATTTTCTAACCCAAAGGGAATTCATCTACTGTCTCTAAACATAGCCTTGAATACATTATTTTAAGATCTATTATTTACTAGGCTGGTTAGCAAGCTTTTATCTCTTATTTATGATCAGGTAAGTTTTAATTGGAAGTAAGTTGGAAGTCATCCAAGCTAGGTGCATACAGTGGTCCCTGTTGTAAATTGATCTTACAAACACCTGCTTGTTGTGGGAAGTTATGCAAAATCATCCTTGAGCTGTTGCTTTTTCTTTTTTTCTCTCTTTCATTTTTAAACTTTTGAAGCACTGTGGAACTTGCCAATTAAATCAAGAAAACATAAATAAATCTCTGAATTTTAAAGGGATAGAAGAATCTTTGTTTAAAGTGTAGTTCTCTTGACTGAATTTTAATTAATCATTTTCATGTGTTATGGGGATTTTTATTGTTTTATATACAATGCCCTTGATTAAAAGGGTGTTAACCTAGTTTTAATAAGTGAAAAATAAGTTTAGGTTCTGTAACCTGAACGTAGAGGACAGATAGAGGGATAGAAAATTTGAAAAAAAGATCATAAATATATTTTGAACACCTATAATCTAAAATTTATATTTTTAGAACATGTTTGGAGTAATATTTTTATTTTTTTAGTCTATGAAACCAATATGAACAGGTTACCTCTAGCTCCTCAATGTGATTTTGGAAGCAGTGAGTAAAGGCTGGATTAAGAGGTTTCTGGAAGGCCAAGTTAAATCATTAATTGTAATTGGCATTCTATTCTTTTTTAAGCATGTGTTGGTGACTATATGTGCTTATTTTATTGTATTCCAAAAACAGCGTAACTTGAGAGAATCTGAATTCCAGTGCTGAAAAAGTCACTCTTTGCATATATATTCCACCCTCAATTACATGGGCTAATAGACAGGAACAGTTGTGTGATTGATTCAAAGAAAAAGAGATTATTCACAATTGTCCCCAAATTGCATTATATCACTTTTGCTGCAGCAGAATTGCTTTCCTGATTCTGTCTTGCTTGGTTCTTCAATGAGTTTGCCTCGGTACATTGTGAGATAGGGTGGTGGCCATAGTTTTTCCTCCTAGGTGGACAACAGTGGAAAATTATTCCTACAAATACACCCAATGTAATTCAAGCATGAATTGCAAACATACAATATAACACTTTAAATTTGACCTTTCCTACAGTTAACTTCTGAAAGTAGTAAAATAATGGTCATCGTGGGTAGCTTCCATTCTTAGTTGTGATCTTCCATCAGCTAAATTTTAACCTTTATCTCTGAGATGGATAGTCAGGCGGAATGACTGAATAAATGGGCCTGTTTCAGGAGAACAGTGCAACCATTAAGATACTTGGCAAATATGACTTGTGGGTAATCAGGCCAGTGATTTTGATCTCTTTGTATCTATTTCTGCTCTGTAAATGGGAATACATTTTTTTGTTATTAGTTGCTCAGGGCTGGTTAAACTGAATGAATTGTTGGTTTTCTCAAATATAATTGATGGTATAAACTTAAAGAAAAACAATTTCAGAAGAAGACACTGTAACAAAAAGAAAACAAGCCTGGAATAAAGACTTTCAGATTCTATTTGCCATGTTTCCATACATAGTAGTATATGAGCAGTGGATCAGTTAACATACTTCAGTTTCAATCTATATGACTTTAAGGGTTGAAATTTAAGGAACTGTGTCTTCCCTTGTATCTCAGTAATTTCTGAGAGTCAGTGATTTTACTTATTAAACTCACTTAAGGCCATTTTAGCATTTTTTTAACTTATATATTGCCCCAAATTTCTCCTAATTAAAAAAAGAATGTGATCCAAATTTTAATGAATGGTATGTAAGTTTCAGATCAGGCAGAGTACTTGGTAATACTATGACAGATATTTTTAATTGTAGCTAGAGGACTTTATGGAAAAGTTTAATTTCATTCATTTTTTATTTATTTATTCATTTATTCATTCAATGAATATGGGTGCCATATATATATATATTTTTTAAATTAAAATAGGGATTGTGCCAGGCATGATAAGATGTGCAAAGTGATATTATACCAGTACAGTTTACGTAGAAAGATAGCAAAATAAAATACGTAACATAAGACATTAAATCTAGACATAGCACAAAAAGGAAAAGAAGTTGCTTCTCATTAGTAAGATTGCTGCAAAAAGTGTTGTGAGTTCAAGTGAGAAAATTTGGAATTGGAAATAGGATTTGAAAGGCAAGTTTGGGGTTAGGAATTTTGAAAGAAATTGCAAAACAAGTGGAGGAGTTTGAAATGTGTCCTATTGATACTAGTGAACAATTATTGGTTTGCAAGTAGGACATTATTTCTTTTACCTAGAAATAAAATCAATTGTAGTTTTGCCCTAAAAATATAAATTTGGTGAAGAAAGGACAAGGGAAAAGCAGTGAAGTAGTCTGATAAAAAGATATTTTAATGGGCCGAACCCGTGGCGCACTTGGTAGAGTGCTGCGCTGGCAGCGCGGCGACGCTCCCGCCGCGGGTTCGGATCCTATATAGGACTGACCGGTGTACTCACTGGCTGAGTGCCGGTCACGAAAAAACGACAAAAAAAAAAAAAAAAAAGATATTTTAATGAATGCAAGCAGAAGTAAAAAAAAATCTACCATGGCAGAAGAACATGCTTGGGGCATATATCCAACAATTTTGGTTGATTAAATAATTGATAACTAATTGGATGACATAATTTGAACAGAAAACACATGGGGCAGGCAATTGAAATTCATGTTTGAAGGCCCCAGACTTTTACTTCTCCTTTTATCATTTCCTATCTACAAGTTCATTTCTTTATATTTGCCTTCTATTTTAAAATCCACTCTGTAAGTAAAAATAATAGCTTATATTTATTAAAATATTAGTTATGATTGGCTAGGTAATGCTGCAGTAGCAAACAATTCTAAAATCTAGTGGCCTCACTGCTATGTCTGTGTGTGTGTGTGTGTGTGTGTGTGTGTGTGTGTGTGAGTGTGTGTGTATCTCACTCTGAGTTTGCTGTGAGACTGTATCCCTCCTTCAGGATAGCCAACCAGATCTTGATCTTGGCTCAGCACTCCAGGTCACTTTAGTCTTCTGGCATGCAGCATGACAACATATATTCCAATGACTGCTGTGAACAGAAAGATTCTTGCACTGGCTCTAAGTCACATCTGCTTGTAAAAGATGCGCTTCACTACAGCTCACATTTCATTAGCTAAAGAAAGTTATGTAGCCACACCTACATTTAAGGAGAGTAAGTGCAGTCCTATTGTGTATGCCGAAAGGAGAAAAACTAGAGATGCTAGTGAATAGCATTAATGTCTACCAAAAACACTTATTACATGTCAGCCACTGTTCTCAGCAATTTACATAAATTATTTTCATTTTGTGTATTAATTAGCACAACTATTCAATTGAGTAGGGACAAATTGTGTACTCCACCTCTGCAGGTGAGAAAACTTACAGTGGCATTGAACAGCTTTCTACTAGCACAAGGAGCAGATGAGGTGTGTCTCCAGACCATGTGGCTGTGGATGTGTCTCTTAACTATTACGTTATGCCTTCTTTTTAGCCATTACTTCTCTAAGTAGCATTTGGTATTTTAAAAGGGAACAAAACCTTAAGCTAAAAGTATGAAATACTAGCAGGTAGAAATTTGGGGTTCTCTATGAGGAAAAAAAATAATGATTATGGCTTGCCCAGTCACAAAAGAATTCTGTTATATAGCATGTTTCTGCTCCAAATTTGGAAGTTGAGATTTAGTTTCTACATAGAATAGAGAAACAGAATTCATCTGTCAAGATATAAAAGCATGATGTAGTTGAATATTTTAAAGAAAAAATATTATCTTGACTGTAGTCACATGTTTTCTCAGGTTGATTAAGGGTGAAAACCCTCAATTATCTGTGGATTATGCATAAAGCAAATGTACTTCACAGTGCCTGGTTTTCCAAAGCCTTGCAGTTTCAAATATTGGCCTTGTAAAGGACAGGAAATTTTCCCCAGGCTATAGTCTCTGTTGTAAGATAAAGAATTGTAACACAGCAAGGTTGCTGGCTCAAAGACAGACCAGTTACTGATTGATATGTAAAGATACTGGGAAATTGCTGTAAGAAGAGAAAGTTTGCTAAAATCAAGCTTTTATTAGTGGATCAACTTAATTACATTATAGAATGTCACCTTGCTTGTCTTACTGAATGTTACCAGCCTATATTGTTAAACTATAACCCCAACTACGTTCTCTTCCAATAACTTCCTGTTCTGGAGAATAAATGCGGGAAGAGAACCCCAATTTTTGGTTAATTTCCCAAATGGAAGGAATGTCTCTATCTTGAGGGTTCCAGGAGATTAACCCCTTTTTGGGGCTTCTCACTGCTCAGAAGAGATGGGCTTTAAGTAATCTTTGGCAGCTCCATCACCCAAGAGAAAAGGGGTAGCAAATCTGTGGGTGGCAAAGTAACGATTATTATATAAAGTTAATAGAGAAAAATATAACAGAAAAAGTAATTTAAATAACATTATTTTTCATTCTATACACTGTTTTTTGCCAGAGATAGGTGGCATTATGCTAAACATTATGAGAGGAAATGGTTTAAGAAAGCCTCTGTTTATTTAGGGAAAAAGCCAAAAAAAGATTTATGAAATGATAATAAATGTATTATGAATAAATCATATTGTAACATTATGCTTGTGGGCTTCATCATTCAGGAAAGGCATAATCTGTCCAAGAAATATAGCCTCCAGTGTACATCACTTTAAGATGGAGTATTTAGTGAGCACATTAGCAAAGCTTATTCTCTTATTTATGATCAGGTTGGATTTAATTGGAAGTGGACTGGAAGGCATCCAGGCAAGGTAGCTGTGGCCATTGGAGTTCTCAGAACTCAGTAATATTGCATTTTGATAAGTCAGTAAAAATTTCTAAGATATGGGGAAGATCTAATCAGATGTCCTAAGAACAAGATCATCATCCTCTTTTCATATAAAAACAAATCTAAAGGAAGACTTTAATTTAGAGAGGATGTGACAAGTTTGTCTAGATGGAAAGAAGGTATAGCCAAGAAGATAAAGAAATCTGTGTGTTCTAATTATTCTCAATGAAAGAGTTGAGATTCTGGATGTTTGCTTCTCCCCTGTAACTATACTTAAAATTATAGTAATAGAACATAGAGAAACTACTATTGGATATTGACATTGTAGCCACTACCCCCCATAAAGACTATTATGGCAATGCAAACAAGCAGCTCATCTACCCCTACTTGTTCCAGGAAATGTTTGGCCACAGAAAACCCTCTGCTCTGGCACTGAACAATTTTTTCTCTTTTGAAATGTTTTGAAACTAATTGCATGCCCTCTTGCAGCCAACCAAGGTCAACCAGATGTTTCTGAAGACCAGTTAGAAAATCTCATTCTCTCCTTCACTTCTAAAAATCCCGCTGTAATAGAAGACTTGCCAATCAGAGACTGTCTCAGCATTTCCTTGTTTTTCTCTATAATACTTAGTCTCCTTTTTGACACTCGGAACCCTTGTGAAAAAAAAGTGATCAAAGACAGTTTCCCTGTCAATAAGTTTATGAATAAATGCTCTTTATTAATTTTGTCTCTGACTTAGTTTTGTCTTTGACCATTATTTGGGGCCATACATGGGTCCTACCATACATACTTGGGGCTGAAGACTTTGGCTCTTAAGCAGGTGCAGAATCCAACTCCCCCTTTTCAGATCCCATGAAACCCAACTGCCCCTTCAACTCTCCTCACAATAGTGAGTCTTCTTCACTGGGTTCACTTTTTTTTTATAAGATCTTCTTCTGTTTTATTAATTTTTAATTCCTGGGTATTGGCATTTGTTGGAAGATCCCTTTGGGGTTTATACCGTTTGCCTTTGACTTTTGTGCCTTTAAATGTTGTTTAATCATAAACAGGAGAGTTATAAGGTGTGAGTCTGCTGTTCCAGCCAACTTCCCAGACTGGGGAGTTTGTGGTTTCCTGAAGTCCTGTGTCCTCTGAGAGCAAACATTGCTGTTGGTCACCAATGAAACCAGATGAGATTCCTCTTGCATCTTGCTATTTTTCCTGAGGGTTTAGTCTTAATCCACAGAGAACGTTCTCTTAGATTTTCCACCTGTGTGATGGGGCTAGGGAGATGTATAGATTGTGAAATCTGTGTTTGGAGATTTCCACCTGTGTGATGGGGCTAGGGAGATGTATAGATTGTGAAATCTGTGTTTGGAGGCAGCTGGCCTTTGAGGGGCTTAAGACACAGGATGCACAAACATCACTTTCAGCTGATTGTCACCAGCTCCCATGGGATCTTCTTAATCAAAACCTCCTCCACCTCTGCAGAAAACTGCTGCCTTCTATCTGCACTGTTACTACAATACTAACTTCTGTGCTTATTTCTCTAGATGGTGGAATGTCACCAATGCTATTTAGAGAATGCCAATGAAGTGGGTCTTCATTGTGACTCTGGGGAGCATTTGATTTAACAAAAATTACTCATTTGAGAGAGACTTCAGGAAAAAAAAGAATAAAATTGCTTAGGCCCAATGGGCAAAAAAATTAATTGGTAAATTAAAGCTTCTAAGTGAAATTCCAATTCCAAATTAGTGTTGCTGAAAGAGTTTGATGATATTGAACAAGGTACAGCTTTCCTCATTAAAACTACACCCTCCTGTGTACCGAAAACTTCCTTATACCTGGTACTTTTCCTCACTGTGCCTCTAACCCTTCAAGCTCACCTTCTCCCTCTTCTTCTCTGAAACCTTTCCCTAAGAAGTTTTTACCATTCCCATCTGCTAATTGCCTCTATGAATCCACTCTGCTTATGAGCCTGGAATGTTCTCCACAATTGAAATTGATCCTGGGAAGAATTAAGAGCTATTATTAGGAATTTTCCACCACAAAAGACAGACAACTATTGAGTGAACAACTTAGAATCCCTCTCTGGATCTATAACTCTAGCTTATCAAACTTTAATCAATTAATCTATATATCAGCAAACACCTCAATGCCAACTATGGATGAGCTGAAACATTTTCTTGCTGAAAAGCTACAGCCCTCATGGTCACTAAAAAGCTGCTTTACTTTGTGATTCCAACTTGGGCCACAGAAACTTTTATATAAGGTAATGGAGGCACCCATTATACAAGAATGGTTTTAGAAAAATTCTATACAGAATTTTTACTCTTTATTCAAAACCCACACCGCCCTTACCACCCACAATCTTCCAGAAAGGTTGAAAGAAGCAATGGCATTTTAAGCTGAAACTTAACAAAACTCAGAAACTCTTGAACTCCTCTGGCTAAATGCACAGACTCAGATTTTGTGGCCATCTAATCTACTCATTCAGGAGCAGATGGGTTATCTCTCTGTGAATTAGTGACTGGAAGACAGATGAACGTAGTATTACACCTCCTATCCTAGAATCTACTCTGTTGCATGCAGACATGGCAAAACAATAGAAAGGCTCATGTAATATGCCAGTGTTATTACTAAAAGGTCAAAACCACCCTCCCACAACATATTCGTAAACAACCACTTCATAATTTTCAAACAGGATTTTTTTGTTTTTTTTGTTTTTTTTACTGAAAGAAACATCAAAGACCGCTCTTATTCCTGAAGATATGTACTTTAAGACTGCTGTTAAAGATACATATTTGTCATCAAGTGTGTCATTGCTAGAGTGTTAAATGCTATAGGGAGGCTGAGTCTTGATGGACTGTACAGCAGATTATCATCAAACCAGACAACAAAAAAGACTATGAGAATAAAATCTTCAAGCACAATGACTATGATGATACCCAACAGTTCAGTAATGATTGACATGGTCAACGTCATCAACTTGAATCAAGGTCAATCTCTTATTCTGGCAGAGAGAATGACCAAGAGGGAGCACTGAGAAACTGTCTGCCATGACATTATTATGATGGTTTGACCATATAACAGCACCCCGTCAGCTCCCACTTGTTCCAGAAAATGGTCGTCACAGAAAACTCTTCTTCCTGACACTGAACATCCTTCTTCTTTTGATATATACCCAAACTTCCTGCTCATCCTCTTGCAGTCAACAAACCAATTCCAAATGTACCTGAAGACCAGTGAGAAAGCATTTCCAGCCTTTATTAATTTGGTCTCTGACTGGAGTTTGTCTTTGACAATGTCAAGTGGAGATGTAGCCAGATGTTACTGAACACTCACCATGGCCAAGCACTTCTCTTTTTCTCATCTCTCATTTGATACTCACAATAATGTTCCAACTTAGATGTTATTTCTGCTTCACAGACAGAAAACGCAGTTTTAGAAAATTATGTGATGTTCTCAGTTGCATGGTAAAGCACAAAAGCCTAGGATTTCACCAGTTAAATGGCAAATTAGAGGTAGAGACAGAACTGTTAAGTTAGTTCTGATTAGTAGTTGAATTTTCTTGCTTTCTTACAACAAAAGCATTTGTTCTGGATCCACCTGGTCTTCTCTCAAGCCACATATATTTTTAGACTCCTGCCCATTTGGGGCAATTCAGAAAATACTGCATATACTCACTCATAAGCAGGACCTAACAGAGAAAAAAGGAAGGAAAGAAAGACCACAATGGTGCACTGAACTTGTAGAGGGAGAGAATATACCTTGGGCTACAAAGTGGAATGCAGGGAATAGGGGAGGGGGAGGGAGGATGGGGATAATTGGGTGGGGGACACAGGGTACAAACACAATTTGTGGTAACGGGCACGCTGCCAGTATGAATCTGGCCTTCACGTCTTGGGCATGAGTGGTGACAATCAACTTTTTATCTCATGAATATTCATAACCAAAAAAAAAAAAATCCACTCAAGTAAAAAAAAAAAACACAAATAAGACAAAAATTGATCTGTAGTTCCTCTCCTGGGCCAGGTTCAGTAATTCACAAGGTCAGACATGGAAATTACTTGAGGAAAGGTAAGGGCTGAGGAAAAGATCAGGAGGTGCTGGAGAATGTAAAAAGTTCTGTAAAGTCAGTTAAAGAACATAGTTATCACAAGTCTTTACGGAAGTGATGTTTTAAACTTTTAGGGTCGACCTTGAAAATCTGATGAAAGATAAAAACTCTTCCTCAGTTAAACAAAAACAAATGTATATTATATGTTGAAAAATGGTATGTGGTACACACACGTACACAAACACAGACATACACAATGCTGAACTTTTTGCACTTATGATTTAGTTCAAATAAACATAATATTTTTAAACTACTTTCAACTTAAGTTTAAGAAAAATTGCAAAAGATTATAAAAGTTTCTATATACCCCTCCTCAGTTTCCCCAACATGAATGCCTTGCATAATCATTGCACAATTCTCAAAATTAGGAAATTAGAATTGGTATCATATTCTTAATTAAACTACAAGGCCTTGATACTATTGGATTTTATCAGTTTTTCTTCTAATGTTCTTTTTCTGTTCCCAGAGTCTACTCAGACTTTCACATGACATTTGTGGATATTTCTCCTTAGTCTCTAATCTGTAACAGTTCCTCAGTCTTTATTTTTCTTACATGATATTAACACTTTTAAAGTATACCAAAGAGTTATTGCATAGAATGTCCCTAAAATTGGGTTTATCTGATGTTTATCTGATTGGAATGAGATTATGTATTTTTAGCAATAATATCCCAGAAATTATGCTGTATCCTTCTCAGTGCCTTGTAAAAGTGAAATTATGATGTGAATGATTAACTGGTGATGTTAACTATGGTCACTTGATTAATATGGTGTCTTCCAGGTTTCTCTATATGAAGTTATCATCTTTCTTATTGTAGTTAATTCATTGGGTGATAGACATTGAGAATGTGTATATTATTTCACGTTAAACTTTTGCCCATTAATTTTAGAATTCTTCAGCCGAACTTATCTGTAATAATTTTCACTGTGGTTTTTGTCGAACAATGATTTTCTATTTCCCTCTTTCCTCTTACATATATTTATTAGAATTCTACTGTAAGAAGGAGCTGCCCTTTATCCCTCATTTATTCAGTTTTTAAACTTATTTGTGAATAAATATCAGCATTTATGATGCATGAGTATGAGCTCATGGATATTTATTTTATTCTATGGGATAAAATTCAATAGTATTTTTTTTTTAGTTTTCTTTTTGTGCATATATTTTCTCTTACTCTCATTTTTGTTTAAAAAGTGACAATTTTTTGAAGAAAGTGATATAACAAAATTATGCAAATAAAATAAAATATCAGATGCAATTACAGTAAAAGTAAAGCCTGAACAATAAAAAAGTTTATTTTCAAATAATCTTTGACATAGAAACTGATATGTCACCTTGGACCATCACTCAATGCCAACCTTACTTTTGATGACAGCAAGTGCAGAAATTCGAGATTACAAAAGTAAGGTTACTGTTAGTAACTGGAGTAAGAATTCTCATGCCTCACCTTGCAAAATAAGGGTAGGTTTGTGTCAAAGAACACCATTAAGGCCCTCTGAACAGAAGTGCCCAAATAGTTCTTCAGTGCTTACGGGTATTTGTAGATTTCTTGCCTGCAGAGAAATCAATAAAAATAAATGCTTTTCTAAGACAGTTCCAGTTGAATTCTATCTCCAATATATCCTTCTCATAAAGCATCTTTTTCAAAAGGAAATGAATATTTTTCTCCTAGGATATTTGTGGTGTTGACTAAAACATTTGAATAAAAGCCTTCTTAGCTCATAATAGTTTTACACTGTTATAGGATAAAGGCAAATAAAATATTTGGTAATTTCTCCATGGCATGCTTCAAATAAATGAATGAAATAATATGTTCTATGGAGTGGAAAATAGAAACAGAAGCCCTGGGCTGGCCTGTGGCTCACTTGGGAGAATGTGGCGCTCATGGCAAGAGGGCCACAGGTTCAGATCCTTGTACAGGGATGGCCTAATTCAGCTCACTGGGGAGAGCGTGGTGCTGACAACACCAAATCAAGGGTTAAGATCCCCTTACAGGTCATTTTTTTTTTTTTTAAATAAAGAAACAGAAGCCCTGCTTATATTGTCTTCCCCTGCTTTGAGCCCCAAACCAGATTGATAATTTACAAGCTTCATATTTTTCTGAGGACTATTCCAATTTTGCATGGTTCCTTCTCTTGCCTATATTAGCAATCTAAGATGATGCACAACAAGGTTTTGCTTTGTTTGTTTTTGGGTAAATTTGTTGCTTTGCATTGCTTTGCCTCCCATGGATTTGTCACCCTTCTTCCCCTGGGTGACAGAGATGCAAAGGATTACTCAAAGCCCATCTCTACTGAGCAGTGAGAGGCCCCAAAGTGGTTAATCTCCCTTTGGGATGCTCAAGCGAGAGCCAGCCCTTCCTTGGGAAATTAACTCCAAATTGGGATTCTCTTCCTGCATTTATTTTCCAGACCAGGAATTTACAGGAAGAGAACAAAGGTGGAGTTATACTTTAACAATATAGGCTGGTAACTTTTAGTAAAACAAGCCAGATGACATTCCAGTAGACAATTAAGTGGTCCTATCAACAACAGTTTGATCTTAGCAAGCATTCCTTCTTAACAGCAATTTCTCAGTATCTTTACATAACAATCAGCAACTAGTCTGTCTTTGAGCCAGCAGCCTGCTGTGCCACAATCCTTATCTTGCAACAGAGCCTTATAGCCTTAAGAAAATTTCCTGTCCTTGCAAGGTCAATATTTGAAACTGCAAGACTTTGGAAAAGCAGGCCCTGTGAAGTACATATGCTTTTTAGTTTATTCCACATAAATTCAAGTTGGTGTAAATGATGAGCTTATAAATCAAAGTTCACTCTCTGCCATGACCCCCACCCCCAACAGTGCCTAATGCATATTGATTAGCTTCATCCTTCCTTTGGTATGAATGGTACAATACAAGGAGCACTGTTATTCTGGTATCTCATTTGATACAATGGTGAAAGTAAAACTAAGTGATTTATAAACATTCAACATGTGCCCCTTTTTCTGACGTATTATGTGTGTATTAGAATTTTGTCATATTTTCTAGATTATCTATACATGCTACAGTCCATGACCCTTATTTAAGAAAAGCCCCTGCTTTACAACACGGTCCTTGTTTGTATGAGAACATGATAGTAACACATAAAACAATTAATACTATGAATCAACATGTATTTAATAAAGCACAGTAGTGTCATTCCTCAGACCTGGTGCTGTGAAGAATATAAAAGAACTATTATTTTTATCCAGATCTATATCTATATCTGTATATACAGAGATACAGTTTGAGATCTTTTTTTACAATAGGTATGTTGTGGATAGATATTTGTGTGCCCACATACAGAAGGTAGTCAATAGATATCTGATGTGTGGGCCTTTGATTATAATTAAGAAGACCTCAGGAAGAAATAATGGGTGACTTGAATTTAAGGGAGAAAGGAGCTCCACAGAGAAGAACCAATAGAAGGAAAGGTATGAGGCAGGTGGGAACTCAGAGGTGGTCTGTGCTCCATGACTGTATAACATGGGAGGGAAGGGGGAAAGGAGTGACACACATCTATATGTGACGGGACGACAGACTATCTGGAGAGAGAACAGAAAGCAAACTAGCTTCTCTCAACATAATCTTTTTTCAGAGATGTTAGAAACATTTCCTAATAAAAGGGAAAGATTACACTTCACTATTCCTTCAAACACATCTCTTGCTTCACTGGTATGAAGTAATCAGGAAACAAATGCAGTTTAAATAGATTAAGTTGTTTCAGACAGTTTGTTCTAAATTTAATCCACAAATAACACCAACACAGTATTTTCCCCATAGATTATATCTGTGCTTTACTTTAATGAGAGAGTGGCATCCCAAATCAAGGGTTTAAAACTCGTTCATGAATTTTTTTGCCATTGTCCATATCTCCACCTTCCTTACACAGTCAGAAAAATGATAAAGTTACTAATTTGTGTACCTTTCTAGACTTATACAGTTCTGCATCTGAGATCATTGTCCAAACACGTAAAATATCTCAAATTCTCCACGTTACACACTGCAGTAGGTTTTAAAACAGCCAGTGTAAAGGTTTGTGGGGGAGGAGGTACACTTTTATGGCTGTACTGATTTAGTTGAAACTAGAGATACAAAAGACTTTGAAATGCTACAAACTTTCCTGAAAGGAAAAGCATTAAACACCCTTGGCCCTCACTCCCATCTCACGATGTAGATAAAAAACAATGTCCAGAGTTTAATCATGATTCCCTTAAGAACATTAAGACCCATAAAGCATTTTGTTTTTCCTGCAACAAAAGAGCATTATATTACCATCCTTCCAGCAGGGCTAGCTCCCCAATACATATCGACCCCAACAACTTCAGAAATCTAATATATCACTCCATACTTTTCATCACTCCCGAAGAAATATAATAGGATTATTCTTTGTTTGATGCACCAAATACTTTTAACATATATTTGTTGCACATGAGAATATGAACATGCCGTGCAAGACTGATGCATAAGATATTGCCAATTTGTACTCCATTCAGAGGAAAATACATTCAAATGGCTTTAGCTGCTCATGTTGCAAGGGGCTGAACCATCTCCATACAGGGGCAAAGTCATTGCCTTAAATTGTTCAGCTCTGTTCTGGCTTCAGAATACCCCAGTTGTGGCCAAAGTAGAATAGACAGGACATTTAAATGCAAAAATGAAACCTATCGAGAGATAGATTTAGGTCCCTAAATCTTCAGCAATTCATGAAAGTAAATATCATCTACAGCTTTGTCTCTCTAGAAAAGTTAGTAAATACCTATTCAAGGCAGTCATTAAAATGAAGGTTTTTATGTTTCTTCCACCTAGCTGCTTGGAAAAGAATATCGTAAAGTAAAGTGAGTAAATCTCTGACTTTTAGGCTGCTGTACTGCATGGCTATATTTGCTACTGTAGCATCTTTCCTACAAACTCTGTTCTGAAAAATCAGACCAACCTCATATCATGTCATATTACATTGCAAAGTATATAAGAGGGGTCTTCAGAAAGTTCATGGAAATATTCATATAATCTTTTAATTCTATTTTTCCATGAAGAGAGGATGAGGCCAGAGTTGCTCACAACAGCGTGCATCTGACAAAAACCTAAAAGCCTAAGGTGTTCAAAACTGAGGCTCAAGCTGAGGATGCTGCTGACAGTAGGTGAATGCTGTCTAGGTCTCTCAAAACTTTTGAAACTTGTAATGGAAATATAAGTCTGATGCATTTCTCTGTTGCTTTAATTCCATAATGCAAGTTAAGATAGTTTTACATTCTCATTGCTAATAGCTCTCCCTTGCAGTGTGTTGAACCTTGTAGGTTTTCAATGTTTCTTTTTTTTTTTTTTTTCCTTTGCTAATATGGGCACTCTTTTGCAAAGAAACTGTTTAGTGTAGCTTTCAATGCCTACGTAGTATTTTTATTTTTCAGCATTTCTTTAAAATCCCAGGGATTTGGGATTGTGCCTACTTATTTATTTAATTGTAGAAGGATATCCTTTGGCAGGTGTGGTGATAAAATTACAGGAAGCCACCGGAGGCAAGCACCTACTTGTTTCTAATGTTTGCTTCTCTTCTACCTCGCCTGCAGAAAGAACATCCTTCCAGAGGAAAACTGGTGGTTTCTGTCAATCAAAATGTCAAAAGAGCCTTCCACAGCCAGAGGCACCCCTCTTTTCTTCCTTTGCCAACTGGTCAGGGCCTTCCCCTCAACTTGTTGGGAAGCCTTGAAAGTTCAAGAGTGCATTTTAGTCACCACTTCCCTGCCCAACAAATACAAAGAAAAATGCATAATGTATGATAATGGTCAAACTAGTAAGAATTAAAGTAAATGGTGTGATATAAAAAGGGTTTCAAACAGGATTCACAATTCTGCAATTTGTTATACAAAGTCAATTTTTTCCACTTGCAGAGCAAAGTTGCCAAGTGGGTTTATTGGTTCACCCATTATTAGGTATATATCACTTTTACTGTTTTACATTTTTATAGTTTATTAAAAAAAAAAAAAAGACATCATTCATGAATAAAACATTTTGGCTCCAGGCTGCCGTATAGTGAGGTTGGTCAGGGAGATTACACCATCCCTGATTTAAAAGAATAACCAAACATACAAAGTAGAAATCACATATAATCAAATAACACAGTGGCATATAGGGAGAGTCTTCCAACGTGCAGAGACAAGTTTGCATCTCAGGTGGATTCCCCAGGATGAGTCCCCTTCTTTTCTTCATTCACTCTCTGGGTAGGACCTCCCTGAGTATAGCTTCTATTTCTTTTTTCTAGATCTTTCAGTGAGCATCCTTACCCTGGTCCATGTTAGATTCTTTTGGCTTCTTTCCACCTCACTCTTTGTCTCATGGGATGATCGTGCCTCTCAGGTGCAGTTCACATGCTGCTACGAGTACAGTAAAGACTTGTAGCCGGAAGAACATATCTACTGTGAGTTCTTTCAGTCATTCTGAACATTTGACTGTTCATAACTAAGCATAAGCTAATGGGTACAGAGCTATAGTACCTATACCCTAAGCAAATCATTGTGCAGTATATGCATGTACAGAAACAGCACACTGTGCCCCACAAATATGTACAAGTAAATACTAAAATATAAATAAAACCTTAAAATAAGTCAATTATAACTCTATGAGTAATATTTCTATGTATTCATATATTCATCTTATTAACATACATGGTGAGCTTGTCCTGTTCCAGAGAGCACTGAGGATGTCATCAGGAAGAAGTCTTGATGTTGTCTAGAGTCCTGTGGCTATGCCAGGAGAAACAAACAAGTGCATAGTTAAGCCAATTAACCAGAAGCTGTTTGTTAATTTTGTGTGTCTATACCAGGAGTTACGATTTCAGCTCAGAGCTGTCCACTACTGTAATGATTAACTTTGTAGAGGCTGAGTCAGTTATAGTAAAAGAAGAGATTGGAAGGGAGCAGAACAAAAATGGGGAAGCTGAAGATATTTTCCCCCAAGTTGCCACCTTCCAAATTTAATAGCCATGATTTTTACTCAGAGTAATTCTTCCATCATTGCTGGGAAAATAAAAGAAATTACTTTTTTAGGAAAAAATATCAAACTAAATGAATTTATTCATTCCCTATGATTTGATGAATTTGTTCATTCAATATAAAATGGCATTATAAAATCACTGTCATATGAAAAGTCATTCAAGATAAATTTGACTTACGTATTTCTGTTGCACGGCAGGGCAGGCTTCAGTTGCTTGTTCTGTTGTTGCTTTTCAAACTCGGTGATTTCCCTCAACTATATCCTTTATTTACGTATTTCTAATTCTGCAGTTACTTTAACTTTTCAATATTGTTAATTATCACAGTCTTAATTCATCTTAATAAATTAGAAAACTAAACAAAATGTAAAATGTAAAGGCCAATTACATTGGCACTACTTGCTTGTTGTTTCATCTCATCTTACCAGTTCTTTAAGTGAGTAGTTTTTGATTTCTGATTAATATTTTACATAATTATCTACACTTCAACAAGGCTTTTTGTTGTCATTATTGAAAGCAAGGTAACATATGAATACCGTTCTTAGATTGGTAAATTAGGAGACTTTCTAGGACTGTAGAATATTTAATTAGTGAGGAGTAAGGATAGTGTTGAGCAGACATCCCAGGTTTCTCATCAATTACTAATACGAGTAACTTCCAAAGTTCACTGAAAAATAGGAGTAAAAGATAATACAAATCTTTCCATGAACTTCTTTATGTAGTATCCTCAGATTACTGCATTTCCCTGTGGGACTCAAGCTCAGAGGTCCCATATTACAGTTGCATTTAATGTGCCTGGGACAATGAAATTCCCTTTGAATTGTATTAATTTCTATTTCAAAAAGGAATAAGTCAGTCAGGCAGTCAGTCAATCAACAATCCATTCAGTCAATCATTTTGACCATTGCTATTCACTGAATTCATGTGGTATTTAACCCAAATGATGAAAATATTTATTTCTGTATTGTGAAATTTTATACCACATACATGTGGTATAAAAATCTAATCAGTAAAACAGTAATTTGCTTATTTTAGGTTCTTACTCAAATGTCCAAAGCAGTCAATTAGAGAAGGGAACACATACTGTAAAGTGTTGGTTTAGATGTCCTAGTTAGGCTTTGCCTTAGAGCAAGAAAAGGAAAACACACTTCACCATCATTCTGGATAATACTCAGCTTAATTGTAGAGCCACCATGCGTAATTGAGCCATGTTAGAGAAACAATCTAGTTGCTGTACTTATGAGAACGAAACAATCAGAACATAACATAGGGGAGCCCCCAAATTTGCCAACCTTATTCTTGATGCAGCAAAGCTTGCACTTGCCTTGGAGAAGAGGCAGATGTGTGTTGTATACAGAGGCAACTGCTGGTATCAGCAATGGTTGTAAATATGATAGATCAAAACCTTTCCTGAAGAAGCAAACTTAAAGACCTGACTGATTCTCAAATGTCTAGAAGGATGATTTTTTTTCATTCTGGTTTCAAAATAAACCCTTGGCTTCTTCATAGACTTTACAGATTCCCCTTGAAGGTGTGTTCCTCCAGAGCAGCTCACAGTTAAGGCATATATTTTAACTAGCTAGGGTTTCTTTATATCCTTTTGTTGATATTTAAGTTCTTCATTTACTTCACAGCTATGCTGAATTGTGTGTAATTAGACTAATGTTGATACATTGATAAACAAAGACTATTACTGATGAAACATTGTGAAAAGCCTAAAATTGATGCATCATCTCATATTTAGCCCAATAGAGCTTATGGAAAATAAACATTTCTGGGTCATCATGCAATAAACACATAACATATTGTCCACATCTTTTCATCTGCAAGGCTTTTAGGTTAGAATCACATTTATAAAGTTTAGGAAGTGATGTCTAAAACCTTGGGTTCACTTTCATACATGTAGGAAATATAGAAAATGCATTGTTCTTTGAGCATCGAGATGGAAAACAAAACCAATTATTTACTATTCCCATTTTCCTATGTGTAAATCAAATCGAGCTTCATAAAGGAAACGAAGGTAGAAATAGCACTGCTAACTGGCTTATGAAAGAAAAACCTCCATTTCAATTTGTAACAAATAAGGTATGACATTTATGAAGATGAATAGGATCAATAAGAGAATGTTGTTCATTGTTACAATATTCAGTCTTTGGCAAATTTTCCTCTAAATAACAGACAACAGATGAGTTGGGTTGGGTTCAGATGAATGAAACACACTGGCCTACTACCAGGAACACCAAAAAAAATGTTGTTTATCAATCTTCCATCACTAGTCGTAAGTCACTTAAAAATTAGCAAGTTCAAACAAGCTCAGGATTATAAAACTGATCTCTTTTTCCTTCAGGCTAATTAGAAATATAAGGTTTATTGTAAAATTATATATAAATACACACACACAGAGACACACGCTATATGTATAGTTTAACATGACATTCAACTTAAACACAATTTCAATTAAGTTTTCACAAATGTATGTTTGTAGAAAGATTTGTTGAAGAATATTCTTTCCACTGTGCCTTATGAAATAACTTATAAACAACCTACATACTACTAATTAAGGCAGCAGGAAACAGGTTTATGTGATATTAATAACATGGGGTGATATTTTCCATCAAAACTCATACTTTAAAAACTATGCAATAAAAGGAGTTGCTCATGATATAAAATTGCATCATAAAAAATAACTAGCATCTGTGTATAGTGTGTAAAATTTTTAATAAATAAATATATAAAATGACTGAAAACATAGAACACGTATAACGTTGGTTATCTCTAAATCATGAGATTATAAATAATTTTCTTCCTCCTGATTCTCCTCAGTTTTACATGTTCCAAAATCCCTTTCCACAAACATAAATTACATTTGTAATTATAAAAACTATTAAAGTATTATATGCATTTATATATATGTGCATATATGCATATATATAATTTATAATTGACTGCAGTAAAAGTTAAGTAGGAATGTATGTGTGGGTGGCTAATGCAAGTCTTATCTTTACTTTTCAGAAAAACAAGTCTGAGGACATATTTGATCTCTATTTGGGTAGTGATAATACTTTTTTGCATGAGAAATGGCATATTAATTTTGCTTATTAATTATTCCTATTAGATTTTTATCTCAAAACATTTCACAATTTATTTTAATTTTTTTAAAATTATGGATCTTCTCCTATGTGTTAGATATTTTTTCTTGGAACTGAGGATGCAGTAGTGATAGAGACAAATGTTCAGGTTTTGGAGAATTTACCTTCTATTAGAGGAGTCCGAAAAGAAACAAGTGAAAAATAAAAACCTCACAACCATACTTATTTATATCTATATACTTATAGATCTATGTATCTACGTATCTGTATATGTTTCTATCTATTCCAAGTGAGAAATGTAGTGAAGAAAAATAAATAAGAATAAAGTGATGGAGCATGATAGGGGTCAGGTAGGTTGGACAGTGAAAGTATCTCTGATACGTTAACATTTGAAAGAAAGAATATTGAATGAAGCAGAGGGTAAAGAATGGGAAGAGTTAGAATAAGAGCATTTCACACAGCAGGAACAGAAGTAAAAGACTCTAAGGTGGAAGTCAACAACAACACTTGCTCGAAGGACTTTATAACCATGTACCACAAAGAGGTAAGTAGTAAGGACTTGATATTAGAGAAATAGTCAGGGGCAAGACCATGAGTGTGTCCTAGGCCATGTTAAGAAATTATGACTTAATTCCAAACATTATGAGAAATAAATGGTAATAAGTAGTACTGTGAAAAAATTTATATCTTATACATAAATCTGGTTGTTAGGTATAGAATGGACTGTAAAAATGGGAAGTATCAAAGACAAAAAGAAAGTTAAAAGCCTTCTTCCAGTCATCAATAAAGAAGAAGATAGTGGCTTGAGCTAAGGAAATAGTACTGGAGGTGGCAAAATTCCCCAGATTTAGGATGTATTTGAAAATATATCTTAAGTGGGATATAAAGGCATAAATGGTGAAGGAATCAATAATAACTGGTAGGATTTTTTGTGTGTAAGTATCTGGGTTAATAATAACATATTTGCCTTCATGGAAAATACCGAGAAAGACACCTAAGGATGGGTTGAGATGAATTCAGAATTTTAGGCATGTCAATTTTTATATGTCTATTAGATATTTATGTGGAGGACATTGAGAAGACATTGAAATATTTAAGTTTAGAGCTCAGGAGAAAGATCAAAGTAGAAAGATACAGATTTGGGAGTAAGAAGCATATAAATGAACCTTGGAAGAAAAGCTAAAAATAGGAATATTTGTAATGAAAATATGGAGAAGTGGCTTCAGTGGATTCACCACTGGAGGCTGAAGTTACTGCGGAGACAGGACACTCTGCAACTAATAAGGTCAACATCATTTTCAAAACAATGTCAGTTTAGCAATGAGAAAGGTATCTGTAACTAAAGACAAAAAGAAATCTTGACATAATCTTAAGTTTTCAACATCTGAAAACCAAATTTCACAGTCTGACTATTGAGTGAAATCACAACTTAGCAAAAGTGCATATCCTGTCCCCAAAATGCAATTATTTTAATTACATGGCAATTACAGTATATCCACACAGTAAATTACCTAGTTATTGGCATCCAGTGGGATAAAGTAATCTAGCAATTTGGTCTCAATGATGACTCTGTATTGCAGGTTTTCTGAGCAAGTAGCATGATTTCTTATCAGACATTGTCACCTAACCTTTAAATTTCTTAACTGACACCTCTTTTCCAGTCTTCCACTCTCTTCCTCAAATGAACAAACACAACAGGTTTATTTTTGGTTTTTTGCTAATTTTATTTAACAAAATGAAAGTTTATTTTGTTATGAATTACTGTAACATATTAAACTGAAGCCATATATGAAGACTGGAGGCACTTTTTAAAGATGTATTGTCTTGCTAAAATGGCCATATTTATTCCCAACAACTCTAAACATTTTTACCTGATCTTCCCAACTCTGTATTTCCTTGGTTGGGATTATGGAGTCATTAATTTTGACTGCATTAAGATATTTGAGAATAGTATTCTCTATTGTATTAGACAGCTGGAACTGAAAGCCACACTGACTGAAATGAGGAGTTAAAAAACAAAATTCAGGGATGCCAGAGTGTTTGACAATTGAGGGAGAAATCTCAGTAAGGAGATAGTATCAGAAACAGGCATCCCAACATTTGCATGGAAATCTGCTTAATTCCATAAATTAATTTTTATTTGCAGATACACAGAGGAGAACTCAGAGGTGCAGCAAAAAATAACAGCTAAAATAAGTGAGCAGAGACTTTACTTACTGCCACCTCAAAAATGACATTTTGAAGTTTACATACATCCAAGCTAACTATCTGCTAGAATAAAAATCAACATTTTTCAGAAGAAAATATCAGAATTTAGAGACTCTAAAACATATCTACAATTTCTAATATTTAATCAATACTTTCTAATCATATGATGAAGCAGTAAATTGTGAACAATTGTTAAGAAAAAAGGTAGTTATTACAATCTGATGCTGAGATGATCCAGATATTGAAATTAGTGGGCCAGAACATCAAAGCTGCTATTATGAGCATGCGCAAGGACTTAAAAGAAAATATTGTTTTAATGATTGATCAAATAGGGAATCTCAAACAGAAATGGAAAGTATAAATTAAAACTACAAAAAAAAGTGGAAATTCCTAGAACTGAAAATTACAGTGTTTAGGAAAAAATCTTTAGATGAATTTGGCATACTCATAAATGATTAACAAATGAATTATTTATTATTTATGCACATAATTGCCAGTGCTAGTGCTCTTTATGCATTTCTATAGATTCACATTTGTATTTGATGTCATTTGTCTTCATCCTACAGAATTATAAGGAATGTATGACTGTTTAATGAAGAAAGTAAATCACTCTATTTTTGAGTGTGGAAAATCAGTTACTAATGTTTGCATTTTACAAATAGAAGACAAACTAAAGAAGTTAAGTCAAAAGATGGTTGTTTGAAAAGTTTAATAGCTAGTCAGACATAAATTGAAATATCAGAAATGAAACATTGAATATTATGATAGATTTTACAGAAAATAAACATATAATAAAATACAGTTACTAATACTGTTTTGCCAACAGTCGAGAATTTAGGTGGAATGAGATAAACTTTCAGGAAAGCACAACATACCAAAACTGACATGAGACAGAAAACTATGTCTAAATAGTCCTGTAAACATTAAAGATATCAATTTAATTATTAGAAGTTGTTCTCACAAGGAATCATTCATGTTCATATGTCTTTATCGTTAAATTCTATCAAATGTTTAAAGAAGAAATGACAGCCATTTAAAGACAGCTTTTTTCAAAAATAAAGGAGCCAGATTTCCAACTGATTTTATAAGGCCAGCATAAGCATGATACCAAATCATGCAATTTATACATAGCAATATACGAAAAGGGTAGACCATTACAAACAAGTACATTTTATTAAGGAATTTAAGGATGGTTTATAATTTGAAAAGTCAATCAACAGAATTTGCTTTCTTAGTAGAATTAAAGAAAATAACTCCAGAATTGTGATGCAATATCTCAACAATTAGGAATAGAAGAAAAATATCTCAATCTGATAAAAGACAGATACAAAAAATCTACAGCTTACATTATATTTTTGAAAATATTAAGCACTTTCTGTGACAAAATTTTCTATACACTTACTTTCACAGCGTGATTTTTCTTATCCCACTAAGAAGTGGTGTCTATGTCCCCTCCCCTTTACTCTGTTTGTGTATACGGCTGCATTGACCAGTATAGGAAAGCAGAAGTTACACTATTTGACTTCCATGACTAAGTCCTAAAGGCTTGTTGGACTTGTTGAATGGGACCTGTGCTTTTGAAGTCCTGAGAACATAAATAAGAAATTTGACTACCCTAAATCTCTCATTCTGCTGGATTCTCAGGACACAGAGAAAAGTTTTATCTAGGTGCTCCAGTCAGTAGTCCCAGCAGAGTCCGCAGCTGACAACGAAAAGCATCAGACATGTGAATAAAAACACATGAAGAAATTTCAGCCACTGTTGGTTGAGATTCCCTCAGCCATGACTCTTCCTTGTAAAAGCCCCTAAAATTTGTAGAACAGACATAAGCAATAGCTATTGGACGTTGTTTAATTTTCTGAAAGAAAATCTGTGGTTATAACAAAATATTTATTTTATCCCACTATGTTTTGGATTATAAAGCAGCAATAGTAACTGGAAAAACTCCCCAAGATCAGAGACAAAATAAAGTTGTCCAATCTTGCAACATCTATTTTGTATTATCTTTAAGGTTCTAAGATGTAGAATAAAGTAAGACAACAAAATAAAAGGCATAAAAATTGGAAGAGGAAGAAGTAAAACTTTTTATTTTCAGATAACATGATTATCTACATAAAAAATCTTAAGGAATTTACAAGGCAATCACTTTAGAACAAATAACTGAATTAAGCAAGGTTACAGGATAGTAGAGCAATACAGAAAAATCAATTTTATTTATATGTACTAGGAATAGGCAGTTTGAAAATGAAATAAAAATCTATATTATGTATCATAATATCAAAAACATAAGATAGCTAGGGATAAAAGTAACAAAATGCAAAATCTGTACACTTAATTCTATAAAATGTCCCTCCACTTATTTAGATTTATTTAAAATTTAAAGTGATGTTTTACAATGTTAACAATTACAGGACTCTAGTTTGTTGATTTCTTTTTTCCATTTGAGCGGTGGGATGGGTTAACAATTCAGAAACTACTTTAGTTTTATCCTGGTCTTAAGAAAATAAAAATATCAAGGTTAGTGGGAGTCACAGTTTTTACTGTTGGAGAAGGGATTGCTAAATAATGGAAAGTAAGAATATGATGATGAACCTTGTGATAAGAAAAAGCTTAAAAAGAGACATGTCAGAAGAAAACAGAAATCAGCTTGAAGGGGCATGCATTGGTCAAATGTATGGCAATTAGATCATCAAAAGAAATAATGACAGTAAAATATGATCCATTTGATAAAATAAAAATCCATGAGGTCATATTGATATAAATTCACAATAAATGAATTAATAAATGTGGGAGAAGGGAGCTCACTTTCTTGCAATAGAATATCAACTAATAAGTACAGAAGGAAAGGTAGAAAATCCTCGGTGGTTGCTAAAATTAGTGAGTGAAATAAGATGTTTCCATAGTCTCAGGTATGTTTGCATAAATCACTTAATTATTACAAAGGGAGGGAGTATCATAACTTCACTGTGGAGAAACCAGGTGGACTCTATCTTAATAAAATCCTTAAAGTAACATCACTAATGGTGTGCCTCCAGATATGATTTCTGGGATAGAAAATGTCCTTGTTTCTGTGGTACTCCAGGCTAAGATGCATAGCCTAAATATTTTCATGAGGAAATAACCAATTCCCCAATATTGTGTGACATTCTATAAAATAATTGATCCTTCACAATTATCAAGGCTAAGAAATGAAAAGAAAAACTGAGATTAAAGAAGAATAAGAAGATATGGCAACTAAATCAAATGGGCATCCCTGTATCTAGGAAGAATAGCTATAGAGAACATTATTGAGGTAATTTAAAAAAGAAAAGAATGAACATAGACTATGGATTAGATGATAGTACTGTGATTAGTGTTAACTATTCTGATTTTAATAATTGTAAATTAGTAATAGAAGAGACTATCTTTTTAAAAAATAAATAGAAATCATTAATAGTAAAGTTTTATGAGATCATAATCATACTCTCAAGTTGTTTGAGAAGAAATGTGTGTATACATCCACACACGTGCATACATACCCACATACACACCCCAACATATGCGGATGGAGAGAGAATGATTAAGCAAGTGAGGCTAAATGAAAACAACTATTTATTTTGAAGAAAAAAGTGTATGAGAGTTCCTTGCATTACCCTTGCAAGTTTTCTGTTTGAAATAATATAAAGATAAAAAGTTACACACACAATAAATCCTTATCCTAAGGCTATTGCTACTTTATTGGATTGAAGTACACACACTAAAACACACAGAAAATTAGCCATTTTGAAACCAAATGTCAGAAAATTATTTAGGTTGATTTTCTCTTTTTAAGAATAGATATAGCTTTCATGAGTGTGATTGACAAGTCTTGGAAATGAATTTCTTTTACTCTAGAGGACAATTGCACTGGCTCTACACCACCTCTGTTAATCTCCTTCCACCTTGGCCCTAGTTGCCACTGAAAATGAAAAGATAGTTTTGCCTTTGGGGCCAATTCCATCTTCAGATCCTCTGCATAGACTGACAACTCGAAGGGCATGTGAATGTGTTTTGTGATCTATATACTTGTCTATGGGGAACAGGGTTGAAACTCTGAAATGTTTCACGTGCCTCCCAGAAAAAGGCCTGGGAAGGTAATGATTCTGCTGCACTATTCATCTAGGTTGAGATTGAACCAGAGTTTGAATGCTTAGAAGGAAAATTGCCATGTTTTAACTGCTTGCTGGTGTTTTAGTTCAACACACATTCATTGAGCACCCTCTACATCCCCAGCTCTATGCCAAGCAGAGTGAAAAATAACAAGTGAACTTAAATATGGAGTCCCAGATTTTAACTGCTTAGATGAAGTTGGGGAAGAAGAACAAAGTATGTGATTAAAAGCAATAATTAATAAACTATATTTATGTGCTCAAAGTGTACAGTAAACATTTCTATTTCTAAATGACTAACTAAACCACAGTTTAACTTTCTCCTTCTCATATTCCTATTCAAATTACCAAATACTAAAAATTGAAATAAAGAAAAATACTGTATCAGAGCTAGAAAATGGAAAGAATATCATCTGCATATAATGAAGTCAAGAAATAATAATTGTCATTTATTAAGCAATTTTATGCATCATTTTTTCAATTCTTTATAAAGTATTATCAAGTTTACCTGAGAAAAATGAGACTTAAAGAGATTAAATAATTCACTTCAAATCACACAAGTTGTGGAGTTCTCTCTCAAGTCCCACATAATAACTTGACATTATGGATGAAGAGGGAGATTATGATTCTCAAAACACTGTACTAAATTAAACATAATAGAACATAAAATTACCTACCTATAAGGTGAATTACATCATCTAGCTTTCTTTTATAGTGAACACAATTATGTAGAAACATAAATAAATTTTCATCAAGAAAAAAGCAATAAATAAATAAATAAAGTTAAATTGTATACCTTTAAATATTTTTATTAAACAAGACAATTTTTTTTTTTAAATTCTTTAAGTCAAATAGCACCCTGGCCAGTTAGCTCAGGTGGTTAGAGCACAATGTTATAACACTAAGGTTGAGGGTTTGGATCCCTGTACTGGTCAGCACCAAAATAAATAAATAAATAAGCTGTAAAAAAACGACTAAAAAAAAAAAAAAGAACCCCTTAAAAAAAAGAGGTAAAATAATTTTAAAAGCAGAAGACAATAAATTACTAAAAACCAAGAAATAGAAACAGTTTTTTAAACAGATTAAATACATCCAAACTCAGTTTTTTAGAAACAAAGGAAAAAATGAAACTGTTAATCTACGAGAAAAAAATCATAAGATGTAAATAAGGACAATGGAAATTTTTTAAAAAAAAAGAAGAAGAGAAGAACAAATATAAATAGAAGATTCACAAATTAAAATATTTAACACTGAAAAAAATGGCAATATATTTGATGATCTCAAGAAATGGATGATTTTTCAAGAAAACGAAATTGCTGTATTTTATCACTTCTAAGATGCACTTATTTTCACGTTTCAATATTTTTGGAATCAGGACATGTTTTACAATCAACTTACTTTCATTTGTTATTAGCCTAATAGCAATTGTAATAGTTGTCATTGCCTAGTCCATGAGCAAAATTATCTTTTGTTCCTAGAAGCATGATTGGAAGACTGCAGTCTCTAATCTCATTATTCATCTAACCGTTTAAGCAACTTTGAGGAAGTGTCTTGGTTGCTCTCTTAAA
This sequence comes from Cynocephalus volans, assembly GCF_027409185.1. NCBI lineage: Eukaryota > Metazoa > Chordata > Mammalia > Dermoptera > Cynocephalidae > Cynocephalus > Cynocephalus volans. The sequence continues at coordinate 36,401,494 of NC_084472.1, read as the reverse complement.
ACTTCCCTCTGATATGTCTAGGAAGATAAAAGCTGACATTAAAATTGTTAAAACATGTGTCTGTGATTTAGAGTGGGGGGAGTGAGGGGGAGAGGGAGCTTAGCGAGAAATTAGTTAAGGATCACAAAGATTGATTATGTTTTGTAAACATGAGCATACTAATTATCCTGATTTGATCACCACATTTTGTACACGTTTTGATATTCAAATCTGTATCCTACAAATATATATAATCAATATGGTTCAATTAAAAAAAATTACAGAATAAGCCTAAAGAATGAGAAGAAAAAATCATTAAATTATAAATTGTTTAAATAAAGAAACAAACAAATCACCAAACAGCAGGTGATAAACAAAAACAAAGACCCACCCACCCAAACAACAAACACTCAAATAAAAATTTAAAAAGTCTTTATTCTATTTAAAGATTAAGAAAATAAACTATGTCTGAGACAGGATAGGGCTAGGCCTGCGAACCAAACCAACTCCATTTTCCCTGCAAAAGACGTTTTGTTAAAAGTGGCACTTTTCCACTCATGAGACCCCCAGGGCACATGATTACCCCATGGCCCTGATAAAAGTGACTGAAAGAAACTGGGTGTAACCGACCCTGATAAAATAAAATGGGATAAGAGAGGAAAAGATATGCACCGAGTTGCAAAAACATCCCTTTCCCGAGGCTTGTTAAAATATAACCCTTAGCTTTGTTTAAAACTTATCATTATGTACCCATTCTTTCCTTTCTCTTAATTGTAAGGAGTAAGTTACAGATTAGACTAAAACCCCTTTAGAAGTCACCTGCAAGATGATCCTGGAACTGACCTCCCTCATGACCAGAAATCATCAAGGCAAGATGCTGATATAAATTGAGGAACTTCTTGCTTTAAAAAAACACTTTTTCCTAACTTCCGCCAGGCAGCCAGGCAGCTAGCCCAACTCCTGCATGCACACAAAGCTTCAAGGTGGCCACTATACTGACCCTGCTGGGGTGGCAGTAATGAACAACACCACCATCTTGGACGTACTGTGCAGACACAAGGACCAAAGCCCTAACTGAGCATGCACCCACGCTGCAACTGGGAAGAGCAGAATGGTCCACCTCCAGATGCACAGAATTATGATGCTGGCCCTCACCTCTTGCCCTATAAAGGACCCTGAACAGCTCCCCTTGGGGAACTAACTAACCTGTAGCTACCTCCCTTATGTATAAACTCTCTTCTCTTTTAAAAGTGTTACTTGCTTTACTTCTGGGTGCATTGTACATTTGTATGACTTTGAGGCCCCTAGAACCTGGTCTGGTACCATGTTGAGCAACATATCTGGGTGTAATATAAAATGGGAAATAAAATATATGATCATTCATCATTTCATTATAGTGTGGTCCATCTTGTAGTGCTTATCAGAATCGTTTTGGATTTTTTTTTTTCAAAATACACAGAACTAACTTATTTTCCTAAAAAATCTGAATCCAGGATCTGCTTCTGGGTACAGGTGTGCATATAATGGATATCTTCCCAGGTCATTCTGATGCACGCTACCCTGTATCACAATGGCCAGGAAATACTTGTAACTATAGCAAGTCCTAAAGCATTTTGGGGCCTCCTGTGAACAACATTGAAACAAAAAATCCAATTGTGAATATGACTCATTCTTCTAACTGGTTTAGTTAAGCAAATAGGAACAAAAATATAGTTAGTTCTTTCGTGAGTATTTACCCGATACCCATCTTGATCCCTTTATTTCAGAGGAAAAGACAAAATTTTAATAAACCACAGGCCTAACTAGTCAATTTACTGGAGGTAAGTGCAAGGATATAATATGAAAGCATAGTATGAGTTCATCAAAACTTATAGAGAGACCTCACCAAGACAGAGAAGCTCTAGTGTATATGGCAAATATTCAGTTACACACTCAATCTTCTATTCACTACATTTTTATTGTGATACTATGATGCATCAGGTGCTAAATTAGAAGTAGATATACAATTGTAAATAAAAGAGACCTGGTCCCTCCGCTTAAGAATTTTAGTCAACAAAAGGCTAAGGAAAGAAATGAATATATTATTTCAGAATGTGATGAATGCTTTGATAGGAAGTAAATAGATTTGAGGAAAAGGTGATTAAATAGAAGCATCTATAGATATTGTGCTTCAGGTGTCACAATGATACGAGGATGAAGATGGAAGGAGCCAGACTGTGTCATACTTCACCATAAGAAGGGTTTTCTTTGTAAACTCTCCCACTCCCTTGAAGACAATGTAGCAGTTGAGTATCTGACGACCTACTTGGGTGACACACCCTAACTAGCCCAAGTAGAACTTAGGATAGGGCTCAGGAAAAAACAACCAGCCAGTCATTCGACTTGCTTCATTCTAAGCCTTCAGCTCTATCGGAAAACAAACAAACAAAAAAGTCTTCCTAGCTCACTCCTGCTTTCACTCCAAAGTGATTTAGCAGAATACTCTTTAGGTTTTTGGCACATTAACAAGAAAAAAAAAAAAAAAAAAGTGTGCTGCTGTCCTTGGTATGTTTTCTGGCCTCAATTATCTTGAATTCATTCCCATGGCGGTTCTGAGTAGCCATGAAAAATTCGGAAAATTGAGATATTTCCAATATTTCTTTTCACAGATCCTACTATCAATTACTCAACAAGATAATTAACAACAAGTGACATATTAAATGATAGAATGTAATTCTATAGGAGTTCAGTGGACTTTATATCCATGTAAGATAATGTGGAGAAGGTGGGGCATTTGATAGGTCCTGGAGGATCAGTGGAATAGGGAGTAGAGTTAATGAAGCTAAACGATTTAATTTGCACACAGAAAAAATGTTGCCAGCTCAAGAATGACTTTATTGCAAAAAAGAAACCAAATGAGTAACTGTGTGTAATTTAGTGAAAACTTTCTCTCCCAAAGAAAAAAGTTCAAAGAACACATCTTATTGACAATAAATCAGTGGCATCATTTTCCTATATGAAATATGGCCCATTGAATTTTTCTTACTTCTTATTCTTTTTCTTTTTTTTTTTTTTTTTGGCCCATTGATTTTTTTAGGTTGAACTCATTTTTCCCCCTGTGGGGAGAGAATTTTCCTGGAACAAAAAGAAAAATGATTCATCTTTACCTAGTAATAAAAGTTTCCAGCAGTTTTGCATCTGTCAAACCTTGTCAGCTTACTTTAAAACTGAAAGTGTTGAAACTTACAGGTAAATAAACAATCACTTCTTTGCAAGCAATTATTACTGTTTTCCTGCTTTTCCTGCAGTTTACTAGTCGTTAAGGAAATTTTTTCTACTTTTTCATATGCAGTTGTATCATAAAAATGCACGGTTAATTCTTTGAAATGACAATCCCAATGCACTAGATAAATGGTCAGATGGCAAAGTGCAGATAATAGATGACCTTTGGAGCTAGGGTCTTGAAACTCTCAAGGAAACAATTATGAATGCCTTATATCATGGCAGTGTGTCATTGCCCTAAAGCTTGGTCTGTAGGCACGTGCTGTTTTCCCAATAGTGCAAGGAGAAAACAGAGGAACTGGCAAGGCTGTGGACATGCTTACCCATAATCCATACTAATAAAAAAGCAAATAATTCAATAGAAGTTTTTAAAATGCAACCTTTCCTCACTCTTTCAATTAGACAAGTATAGATCTGGGGAGGAAGTTTGGCTTATATCATCTTGATAAAATGTACCTTATCATAATATAATCTTATGATTGCTGATGTTTTCTATGTTCAGCCACAGCTTTTGTAAGAAAGTCATTTTGCTATGACAGTGATCTGAAATTACGGGTTCAACAACTAAAACCTATTTATCCTTCTATCTATCTCTCTTTCTCTTTTTCTCAGTTTGTCTTTCTCTCTGTTTCTATCTGTCTCTCTCTCACACACACACATATACGCACACACACACACAATAAAAATATGTTAATCTCACTTTTCTGGTGTGTCACCTTTTATAGATCACTATTCATGAGCTTTTGAAAAATTATTTAATTTTAAAATTTGTTTTTTTCAATGTTAAAAACAAATGTTAGTTTAGGCCTGCATAGACTAACATGTCATTGTTTCGCTCTCTGGTGTGCAAGAATCAGTGTTCATCAAACTTATTATGTTTAACCTTGGCTATATGAGGACTATCTAGAGGGTGCCTAGGCAAAGGGGAATTTTTAAGGAAATCAACAACCAGCCAAATATTCTCCTTCCTACAACCAAGCGGCTGCAATTGAAGACTCATTCATTTTTTTTTTCTTGTTTTCTCTTTCACGAACATGTTTTCTAATTTATAAAAGAAAGACGTACCTTTTATTAGCCCCAAACCTAATAATTAGAATTTCAGATTATCTGCTTTAGGAAAGGTATTGAGAGTATTTTTCCTATGAAAGGGGGAGTGAGCCAAGTATTTAGTAGGAAAAAGGATGAATGTGGTAACAGGTATACCAATTCACCAAGAATTTCAAGAGTCCTACCTGTCAAGCACATAGTGAGATACACAACCTGCCAATGACTGAGGAATCAAAGTGACGTGGGTTATTTCTGGGTTGGAACATAATTGACGGTAATATTTTTTCCTCTGCCACTCTGACTGGCGACTTTCAAGATGGTAGCTGCTTTGACAGCCTGAATTCTGAGGTCAGAAGACATGGACCAGAGACCACAACTGACTTGCACTGAATACATAGAGTGTGCGGGAAATAGTATTTTGTTTGTTTGTTTGCATGCTTATCTCAACCATTCGAGTTTTGAGGTTGTTAATTACCTCTTCATAGCCCAGTTCTTTCTGATAGTTTCTCATTATTATGTGAATAAAACTGAACAAACATAGAAGGAAGAATAGAAATGATGATGAATAAGTAATAGTCATCCAGAGAAGCAACCTCATCCATCTCATTAGGAGATACATTTTAAATAACATTTAAATTTAAAGTTGAATAATTATTTATCAAATTGCATGGTATATATTTATAATGTGAAAATTATGTATTGACCATTTTGATAAATCAAGCAAAATAAGCTTACAGCACTTAAAATTTCTGGTTGTGGAACATTTAAATTATATCTTAATTTATACATTTATATTGTTTATAATTTGTACAGGAATATGGTAGAGTAGTCAATATTACAAAATGTATTTTTATTTATAAAAATATGTGGTGGGTGTGGCAGAATGGAAACAGAAAAAAGAAAATATATAAAATCTCCAACTCTTGAAGAAATTTTCATGCATTTTTGAATGAATGGTATGAGGTATCCCAATGGTATTGAGATTCGTTTAGATATATTTAAAGAGAAAAAAAAAATTTAGTGCGAGGTTGCAGAATACATTCATTGAAAGTCATGGCAAAATATTTTAGATGTCAACACAAAAATGTGGAAAGAGATATTTCTGTACATTATTACTTTATGGGATACCACAAGCCAAGTACTCGAAGACCCTGGGTTAGAAAAGTGAGGCATGAGGCTTAAGACTTTCAAGCATCAGTGCTTCTAAATCAGGAAAATCTGAGATGTCTAGACTCATAATAAACCATGGGCCACTATGATTCTAATAATATAAGCTTCTATCATTTATTTATTGATAATATAGGGAAGCAGACAACAATAACACAACAAAATGATTATCATTTGGAGCTACTATGTATTGGCAGGAAAGGTGATAAATTATGATTTATTTTCTGTCGACCTTTGGGGGTTGAGGCCAGACCTTTGCATGGAGGGATATAGCAGGCACCAAGTCACAAAGCCAAAGCTGGCAAGCACAAACTAGACATAAAGGTGGCTCTCTGAATTGAGGGTGGAGGACACCAGAGATAGTTTACTTCTATCAGTTGTCCTTTGATCTGGCCCCTGTAAAGTTATAATGAAATGACTATAGGATATTTTCAAAGTTAGATATTCACTTAATCTTTTGCAACCACACTAACCTCACTTAGAAAAGTAGGACACTATATGAGTTTTGTACAGCTGCTCTAACAAATTACCCCCCACCGTGTGGCTTAAAACAACATAAATTTATTTTCTAACAGCTCCAGAGGTCAGAAAACCAAAATCAAGTTGTTTGAAGGGCTACCCTCCCTCCAGTGGCTTGAGGGGAGATTCTGTTTCTTGCCTCTTCCAGCTCAGCTTCTGGTGATTCCAGGTATTCCTTGGATTGTGGTCATGTCACTCCAATCTTCACCTCGATGGCCACATTGCCTTCTCCTCATCTTCTCATCTTCTGCCTCAAATTTTCCTTTGTCTTTCTCCTGAAAGGATACTTGTCATTGTATTTAGGGCTTAGGACCCACCCAGAAAATCCAGCATGGAGTCCTCATTTCAAGATCCTTAATTACATTTTCAAAAACTATCTTCTCTGCCCCAACCTCCCCACATCTCACAATAATGTAACATTCCCAGGTCTGGGAATTAGAATGTGAACATATCTTTTAGAGGACAACCATTCAACCCATGACAGACAGCAAAGACAGGTAGCTGCTCTTCATACTTGCAAATGGGTGGTCAGTTCTGGAGGTGAATTTGTGCAGTTGAATCACAGAAGGATGTCAGATGGGGTAAGGAAACTTCTAAAGTGGTGGCCATGAAAGGCTTAGCAGAGGCCTCTCAATAATCCTCTTTTTTCCCTTTACTATCATCCATTCCACTATGGTCATGCAAGAAATTTGAGGAGGACAATTTAATGACAAAGACATTAATAGAATCCTAGAATTTAGGGTGGCTGGAGAACTGAATTGTCAGGTCCACCACTGCTGGCCTACCCAAACAGCCCTAGCCTCGTTGCTTTCGGTGGACGAGCAAATGGCCCGGGATTCCTCTTTCCCTCCCGTCCCCTTTGGAAGGAGACGGGGGAAGAGAGCTGTGAAGAGAGGTGAGCACAGCTGCCCCAGCCCCAAACCAGCCCCGTTAAAGGACACTCAGATGTGGCCGGGGTTCTGTCGAGCAGTTCTGTTTATTATCACACAAGCATTTGCTTTTAAAGGCAAATAGGGAAGGCAGGTTTTTTACATCCTCCAATCAGCTTAAGGGTCCTGTCTCAATGCCTATCTATTGCAATCACGCAGTGTTCACAAGTGCGGCCAATTAAGGGCTAAGGCAAGGTTCCCGCAGACACTCCCACCCTACTTCCTCCCGGTGCTGTCTTAGGCTGCCACGTTAATCCACTTGTAATGTCACTTAAGGTGGCGTTAGTTTTTAAAGCCGGACACTGAATGAGTTAAACTTTGGACTTTTCTGGATATGGACTCTTTTGGGATAATTCCCTTTGAAAAATTAAGGAAGGAAGGGCCACTGCAGCTTGAAACCTTGAGCAAACCTCACCTGGTCTGTAGGGCTTGGCTTTTCTAATGTCATTATGGGTGACCCTCATGACCAGGCTTTTCTTACTATCAGTGGGGTAGATCAAAAAAGTCAGAAAAGTTTTATTATAAAACTAGGAGTGGTATAGTGACTGGTTTGCAGTCATAGGTAGGTGGTTCTCTGACTTTAGCATGCATCACAATCATGCAATTTTTTTTTTTTCATTTATGAAAAAAATTCTGAGATATTTGTCTCTCCCATTTAACCTTTGGGTTAACTGCTAGTGATATTTTTATTTGAAAGATGAGAATAGTGAAACAAGGAGAGGGTATGTAGCTTGCCCAGGGTCATGAGATAGGATAGATTAAAATAATGAATACAGCTTATTTCCATGCTTGCAAGTTTAAATTCCTCTTACCCATAGTCAGAGACTATGCATGTGTAAACACACTCTCTCTCTCTCTCTCTCAGTCATTCAGACCAAACATCTATAATTTTGTTTCTGAATGGCCCAACCCAATGGACTTCTGTATTACAGCTGTAGTTATTCTAGCTAGTAGTAAGGCAGTATTTAGATAGACCTATAACAATGTAAGTATAGCATCTTTATCTGTGAGTAACATGGTGAAATATTATTAGTTTTTATGTCCATGAGTTTTACTGCTTTATCTTTGACAAAGTCTGAAATAGTACATTGGTGACATTTTTAAAAATTAGTCTTCTGCATTTAAAGACCACTCACTATCATCATCCATCATTGTTCTGGAAATGTCACATTGATTTTATCCTCCTTGAAATAAATGGTAACATCCAAAAAAACAAATAATGGTCTGACACTTCAAAATCAGCTGCCAGTCCTGGGTAGAGCAAAAATGAATAAAAGGGCAATTTTACTTGAAATACAGGGAAAGAAAGTGAAAAAGAGAGAGAACAATGCTTTATCAGACACTGACAATATTGACAATTGGCCAAAGTAACCTAAATTAAAATATTTTGTCTTTTCTATTTAAGAGATGTCACATAAAGGATAAATATAGCATGTCATATCATAGGTCTATTAACTTTTGCAGATCATGGTAAATCCTGAAACTAGATTTGGATATAGAACCATAGTGAAGATTAAAAATTGCAAAATCAATGTATGTGGAAGGCAGACTACTTCAAGATAACATATTCTGGACTTCTCCTGGATCGTGTCAAGTTAATCACATATAATCAAAGATAAGGCATCAGAATTATTTGGAATTGCATTAAAAGATCCCCTTGTGAACAAAGTGAGTTTGATTCCTGGTGGATACCAAATGAATTAAGAAGCATTAACAAGTAGTCCAGATCCTTGGATTCTATTGCCAACCTGCCCATGAATGATTGTTAATTTTAGACAAACAATTTGAACTATCTATAACATAGTTTCTTCATTTGTTAATGGTGCTAAAAATATGGACCCCTTTATCATATTCCCAAAGCTTTTAATACAGTGTGTAAGGGATTGTGGCTCAGACTCCCTAGATGTATCTGCTAATCAGTTAAGTTTGGAAACCTTTGTTTTAGAGTCATCACTGCAGACACAGGTAGGGAGGATGTTATTAAGGGCATCAAATACACTCAGACTTCGTCATTCTACTCTGAGTAAACATCAATTTCAAGGTAAATTATAGGCAAGGAAGTGGATAAAAAAGACATCTTTGTTGTTGTTGTTGTTGTTGTTGTTGTTGTTCTCCTTTTCTCCCCAAATGTTCTTTAATACTTTTTGGATATCTCAGTGCAGAGGAGACGGGTGTGATGGTGTAAGAGGTGGTGTATAACACTGTGAGAGAGAGGAGGCAGACTTTTTATCTTTCTCCCAATGTAGAGAGGGGCTGAAATCAGGTAACTGTTCATCTAATAAAAAGATGCATTTTTTCAACATATTCTATCCATCTCTCCTAAAAAAGAATTTAGTATAAAAAAATAGTATGGAAGTTTGCAAAAATGGCCACAATAATTTGAAGTTTCTACTGCTAATCAGCAGCAAAGTCTGACTCTGTGAATGTGGGCTGGCTTTGTGAATTGCTTTGACCAGAGGAATGTAACAGAAGTGTGTTGTGATTTTGAGCTTGAACTTCATTCAAGAGACTTTGTACACTTCCTCCCCTTTCTTTTGGAGCCCTCCTGTCACCTTGACCATTCTGGACTATCCTAATGGAAGATGAGGGACCATATGGAGCAGGTTTGAGAGATCACAGCTGAGAGGTCCTCCCTAGACTTATCAGTCCCTTGTCAACCTGGAAGCTGACGATATACATACAAATAGCCACAGACACATGAGACTAAAAGATGCATCTAGCTGAAAATAACCCATATTGCCAACTCACAGAATAGTTAACCAAATAAGTTGTTTTTATAAGCTTCTAAGTTTTTCTGGAATTGTTGGCTTTGCAGTGAAAACTAATTTATATAAACACTATTTTTCAGTATCTAGTAATGTTCCTCCAACAAGCACATGGAGTTAGAATGCAGTTTTTTGCACTGATAAAATAAAAATATTTTTATTACAACAAACCCTAAAGTTATGATTTTATGCTTCCTCAAACTTCAGCATGTGCAGATACTCATTTGTAGAAAATTAATGTAGATTCTCTACAGAATGAATTACCAGGTTCCTGCTTCCTTCAAGCCACATAGACAGACATCTGTATGGAGGTAGTAGTCACTGAAAACTAATGTGTCTCCATTAATTTATTCCTTCAAAAAGCACATATTTGTACATATACTGGGACAGGATGGTGCTGGGATATGGATATGGATATATGAACAAAGTAGACATGGCATTTGCCTTTGTGGCTCATACAATATCAGACTCGTTTATATCAAAGGAAATAAACATAAACAATTGCATATAAAGGACAAACTACTTGATTAATGGAGCATATATGAATTCACTACTTCAACAATAATGTGTTTTTATTATCTAGACTTTGTAATAAATGCTGGAGATACCAAGGCAAAGAGTAGATAGGCCTTGCCAATGCAGAGTTTATACTCCATAGAGAGAGACAAGATTCTCCCCTCCAAGATAGGAATGAGCCAATATCTCCCTAGAGGTGTCAATTTTAATAACCAGAAGTTGAAGATACTGCAACTTCTCTTTAGAGATCACTGAAGATGTTAAGGCCAAAGGGTCAAACTGAGCCAATAACAACTCAGAAGACCCAAAATGCTAGTACCAGAAGGATATTTAGAATAAGCATCAAATGCAACAAAGTCAAATGTGAAGATTGAAATCAGGTATTGATAACTTAAGAATTTAAACTAGCAAGACCCATCAAGTGAAAATAGGAGAGGAAGGAACAGGTAGCAGAGGGGATCAAGTCTAAACAATCACTTTCCGATCTAGTGCTGATGGGCTCCAAAGTTCAGAGAGTTTAGGTTAGGAAAAGCCTGGTCAGGTAGAGCTTATGCCTCTACATCCCCACTTTGACCTGAATGTGATTGTTTTTACTATTAATAAATATGCTTAGAAGACACTGACCTAGGGACTGGTAAGTTGTTAAAGCCAGAACGGGCAATATGAGTTGCTGTGTGTGTGGCTTTATAGAATGATCCCGAGGCAGAATTCTTTAGAGGAGAAAAATAAATGAGAGTATTTCTTCCTCAAATAGCATTAGACATTTTTAGAACTCTAAATTTAATACACGTATCAATGAAGATAATGTGTGAGTTGTTATAAGTAACAAATTCCTAGTCTAAATAGTAAGGGTTTAAAAAGAATAAATTAATGTTATGGAAGAGTTGAAACCTTTCTTTCCCGGTGTTGAAATTGTTACATTGTCATGGAATCTACCCATGTAATGTTTTAGTCTCTCCATTCATATAATGCTGCAAGTGACAAAAAACTGTAATGCCTAAATAATATGGGTTCTTTTTGTACAATAGTTGTGATATTCTTAAGTACATAATGTCACCACATTTATTACAATCAGGAAAACAGAACTCCTATGAGTTATATGGTAAGTGATTCATTATAGAAATTACATGTAGATGTTACTCAATTTTGCAAAGAGCTGGAGAAGTAAATGTACATAAGCAAAGATAGACCATCAAAGGAGTCACCAACAAATTAATCTGAAATGCCAAGCCACTGAAGGGAACAGTAGAAGCAAGGCTAATGTGTAGGTTTATGGGAAACTCTGCTAATACCTCTGTAGATCTGCCTCCAGGCATGTGGAAATGGGCCTTGGGCTACTCTTGATCAACAGGGTCAACAGTGGAGAAGCGCTAGATGTAAAACACTGGAAAGAACAGCTAGAATCTATCACCATCTCTGCAGCTGTCTCTCCCCAAATCCAACCATGATGTCCTTCAGAGAGTAATGACTGTAACTTCACTTCCACCTTCTAAATTTCAGCAATTTTCTCTCTTGGTCAACTCTAGTATGGCACCACTCAGAAAAGGGGTTTCAGGAGATGTAACTCAAGCTAAACCAATTTGATGGGGCTCAGTCTTTCACAGTTGCTATTTATTGGGTTGACTATAATGCCCAGTTAGTTGAAATAATTTTTCCTAGATTCTATTTATTTAAACTGATGCTTAAAAAATTTTTAATAGGTCTTGATCATGGTAGACACAGATCTCAGTTTGGTCCCAGTACTGATCTAAGCCAAGACAAGCAAATATTAATTGCATTAGCTGATTATACTGTATAATAATCCCTAATGCTTACATTGTCAAAGTAGCTTAGGAAGGACTTATGTAAGAAAATTTTGACTAGACTAGGTACCAGCTCTAATTGTCTACCCAACTCTGTTTGAATGCAAAGAAAACAGTAACAATCTTTTTCTATAAATTAGTGAAACTACTGAGTTATCTAACATCATTTCCTATGTATTTACTATTATTTATCTACATTTACCAGCTTCCTAAAATATAAGATCTAAATACTTTTTTATAATCAACTTTACTGTATGTTGTCATATAAGTACTACCATAATCACATACAGAGTTTTTCTAGAAATCCTCCCAAATTTACTGGTGCTCCTATGTAGTCCAACCCCTCTTCCCTCACTCAGCTTCAGGTAACCACTGGCCAGTTTCCATTCACTACAGTTTTATCTTTCGTTAATTTTATATAAGTGAACTCAAATGTTCCACCTTTTGTGTTCATCTTCTTCACTTAGCTTAATGCTCCAGAGACTCAACCATGTGTCAACAGTTCATTCTCTTTAATTGCTAAGTAGTATTCCATTTAATTTTTATTAAATAAATTAATTATTTAATACTTTATAGTTAATATTTAACAATTGACAGTTTGCTAATCCATTCAACAGCTGATGGATATTGGGTTGTTTCCGGTTTTGGATTATGATGAATAAAGCTATTGTGACAATTTCGTATACATTTTGAATGGACAAATATTTTCATTTCTCTTGGAAAATACCCAGGAGTGGGATTGTTTGATTATTTGAAATGTGTGTAATTTTCTGAGAAATTGCCAAACACTTTTTTCTAAGGTGACTTACAATTTTGCATTTTCACCACTAATATGTTAGAATTCCACTTGTTCCAAATCATCACAAACACTTGGTATTTTGTGTCTGGATTTTTTTTTTTTTTTTTAATGGACATTCTGCTGGGCATAGAATTGTATCTCATTGTGGTTTTTAATTTGTACTTCTCTTATGACTAATGATGTTAAGTACATTTCTTTGTGCATATTTCCCATTCATATAATTTCTTTGTAGAAGTGCTTGTTTGAATATTTTATTTTCAAATCAGTTTATCTTTTTATTGAATTGTAAGAATAATTCACATACTCTGAATTCAAGTCCTTAATCAGATATACAAGGTGTATTAGCCTGTTTTCTGTTGCTTATAGCAGAATACCTGAAACTGGGTAATTTATAAAGAAAACAAAATTTATTTCTTACAGTTTTGGAGGCTGGCAAGTTCATGGTTCAGGGCATACATCTGGTGAGGGCCTTTTGGGTGGGAACTCTCTACTAAGTCTTGTGGTGAGGATGGCATGAGCAAAATATAGCTAACCTTCTCACTTGCTCTCCTTATAACATCATCAGACTATGTCCATGACAACCCATTAAACTATCAACCCATTACTTCATAAATAGATCAATCCATTCCCAAGGGCATAACCTTGCAATCCAATCACCTCTCAAAGGCCCCACCTTTAAAATACCATAATCAAAATTCCCACCCTCTTAACAATATTACAGTGGGGATCAAGTTTCTAACATGTGAACTTCTGGGGAAAACATTTGACATATAACACAATGGTACTTTAGAAAGTTCATGGGAAATTGGAATTGAAAGATAATATGAATCTTTTCATGAACCTTCTGAAGTGCCCTTGTGTATTTTGCAAATATTTTCTTTCAGTTTATAGCTTAGTTTTATATTCTGTCTTTTGAATAACAGAATCATGTAAGGTTTATAACTTCCAGTTTGTCTTTTTTTCTAAGCCAAATAAATGTTGGCCCATTTGTTAAGTGTTTAAAATTATAAGAAATGTAAAGAGTAATATAATTGTCAACTAAACTTAAATTTAGTGTCTAAGTATATATTAAAAAACAACAATTGAAAATTAATGAGGTAAATATCAGTCTCAAGAAATGAACACCAAAACAGCAAAACAAACACAAAAAATAGTAAATATAAGAGCATAAATTAATAAAGTAAAAAAATATATATATTTGTTGCATTATAGAGTCTCAGCAAAGTCCAGAGCTATTCTGTAAATAGACTAATAGAATCTATAAACTTCAGGCAAAACTGATTGACAGGGACAAATTCTTAAATAACTTATTTTAGAAAGGATAACTGAGACCTCACTACAGATCTGTGGACATTAAACAAATGGTAAGGGTATTATGAACAAATTTATGTTAATAAATTAAAAACTGTTGAATGGACACATTCAATTACTTACCAAAACTTACTCAGGTAGAAATAGAATACCGAAATAGTCTTATAATTATTTTTAAAGAAATTATAAGTAAAAATAATTCCCTTAAATAAAATAAAAAATAAATGAATAAAAAAGCTTCTGGGTCCAGATGGCTACATTATTAAATTCCACTAAACATTCAATATAGAAATAATTTTAATATTATTCTAATTTTTCCAGAGAGTAGGAAAAAAAAGTGCATTCTTGGCATCAAAGCATTATGAAAATCCGTGCAGGTAAAATACACACCAAAATTTCTCATAAATTCAAATTTTAAAAAATGAATAAAATGTTAGAAAACTGTATCTAACAATATGGAAAATGAGCAAAGGATCATTATCAAGTTGAGTTAATCTCAGGAGTGTAAGATCCGATTAACATTTAATATAAATCAATGCAATTTGCCATATTTTCAAAATTAATGAGAAATATGTCTACACATATACATATGGGGAAAGTTGCTAAATGAGAAATCCACTTATAATAGCAAATTAAGTTTAGGAAAGAACTAATCTAAACAAAACTGTTTTTATCTGATGAAGGATTTCTGTAAAAACTAAACACACACATAGAATCACATATAGCAAAGAACACGTAATAGAGAAACAAAGCATACCCTGTGAAACTGAGAATTAGATAAGAATAATAGTTACTGTCACCACTTTTATTCAACACTGTATGGAAAATCTGAGACTGACATATATGTATGCATATAAATGCATAACTATATAAATGAATAAGAAATAATGTATAGGAAGTGAAAAGAAGAAATAAAGCTCTGATTATTTGCATATGATATGTTTTATATACAGAAAATCTAAAGAAATTTATAGAAACTAATACATTTACTAAGGGAGTTCAACAAGTTTATTAATAAAGTCACATGTGGCTTAACAGCAGGGATACATTCTGAGATATGTGTCATTAGGTGATTTCACTATTGTACAAATATCAGAAAGTGTACTTACATAAATCTAGATAGTATAGCCTACCCTACCATCTATACACACAAGCTAGATGGTATACCCTATTGCTCCCAGGCTATCTTATTTAAAATAGTATAAATAGTAAATACCTAGAAAGAAATCTAGCAAATTGTGTGCTAGACTACTAAAGAGACAACTAAAACACATTACTGAGTGATCATCAAGATGATCCAAGATTAACAACAACAAAGAAATTAAATATTTATGGATTCAGAGATTCAACATTTCACAGATGTCAATTATCCTTAATTTATAAACACAATGTAACACCAAACAAAATCCAAATATTTTATTAGTATATTATTTGGTAACATTTAATAGGTTGATTTTAAAATGTATGTGATAAGGAAAGGGTGGTGAATAGCCCATGCATCCTTGAAGAAGAAAATATAGGATTGGACTTACAGTACCAGAAAACAAATCTTATTATAAAGCTACAGTAATTCAGATAGTATGATTACTGCTCATACATAACCAAATAGACCAACAAAAAAAAATTTAAAAAGCCCAGATTGATCCATTTATCTGTAGACACTTGACACTTGGTTTATGACAAAGGTAACTAATGAGAGCTTTGTCTATGATTCCAGTTATATAATATTCCCATGTAGGCAAAACAAATCTGTAGTATTTAGAAATGTATAGCTATCTAGTAAAAGTGTAAGTAAAAACAAGGGATTTGATGTAAGTTTTATAATGGCTACTTTCCATGAATGTGGAGGGGCACTTAGGGAAGCTTCTGAGATATCGACAATAGTCTATTTTTATCCAGGTTGATGGTTAAACACAGAGTAGCTTTTTAGAAAAATCAAGCTCTACGTTAATGTTTCATGAAATTATCTGTATATATATTCTACTATGAATTATAGAGGTCATGCATGAAAAATGGGAACTTTAAATTCAGAAAGACCTGTATTATAATTCTGGCTCTTCTATAGTTTGCCTGTAGGTCCTTAAACAATTGCTTATCACTCCTAATGCTTAAATATCTTATTATGTGAAATAGCGAGAACATCTGGTTGCATTGTTGTTATGAGGATTCAAGATGCTTGGCTATTCAGTGCCTAGCCAATGCTGCAGATAACAGTTATTAAGTGTTTGTGATTGCCAGACAGCCTCTAAAGTACTTAACGGGTATTAAGTCTTTCAATCCTTGTATTCACCCTTTCAGATAGGTACTGTTCCCTATAACTATGACCCATTCATTTGTAGTGTAACTTCTGTGAGTTAATTCTACAGATCTCTGTGAGGAAGTGATATCTCTATCTTGTTTACTATTCAATGTAGTACTGGATTAGCATGTTTAAATTCTAACCTCAGGGTAGGCTTATAGCTAGTGACACATACAGATCACCATAAACAATCTGCCCAGGCTCACCAGTTGTTTGTTGAGAACAGAGCAATTAAACTTTAATTGAAGGAAGAATTTTCTAGGAATGGTACCAGATTAATACAATTCTACTTTCTGACTGCATAAAATTCTCTGAGGAGGAACACAGCCTTTTACTGGAAGAAAATTCAGATTAGAACAGGTGAGTCTTGTAGAACAAGGAAGTTGAGTTTGTGTTCAGATTTTTAGAAGGGGATTAAAAATATTCTACAGGAGGCAAGAGAAATGATATCTTTGCTTTTGAAAAGAAAGGGAAAGATTGAAGTGGAGAGATGGAAGGGAGAAGGAATAGAAAAGAAGAGAAAAAAAAAGGAGGGTATTTGAAGTTTTTCAATAAAGTTATTAAAGCTCACAAAATTCTTAGTGTAGTGATTGCAAATTTTTGTGGAAAACATTTAAAGAGCTGAGTTTTGTGCCCTCGGTGACAAGGGGCAAAACAGCATGTGAATATAGAACCACAAGACAGAGCATATCATAACAAAAATTTAGAATTTGCAGATATTCTAGGGGAGGATTTGGTCTGATCTCTACTATGGAATTAGGAATGTGAACTAAGATCACCAACATGTTCAAGTGACAGGGTTCCTGAACTCACAACTGGGCTTTAGGAAAATACAAATGAAATGCCAAATGCAAGATGACTATAGGCTGGGGTAATCCAAAGTTTTCATGGAGGAAGTGGATATGTATATTCCATTTTATATAGAAAAAAGGACTTAGAAACATGGAGCTTAATTGCAAATGCAAGGGTTTGAAGATGTTGGTAAGAAGCATAAAAATAATTCTTCTACAATCCTTATTTTCTTTGGAATAGGCCCCAGAAAGTGATGGAAGAATGTGAGATGCTGAACCCACTTCCTCCATTCTGCAGCACCAAGACTTTCCTTGGAGGTCACGCACAATACTTAGCTTGGAGCTCCCAGGATTATTGATGGCAGCAGCCAGCAGAATAAAAATTCCATAGGTAGGCAGTAAATATTTGAAAGGACCTTTCAGTTTGGGGAATGGTTTATATTGTTGCTTAAAAATGTAGTTTGAGAGCCATGGGAGCCTACGATTGGGTGCGGCATGTTTTACAAATGATACCCATTTGTCCTGAGCGAGAAACATTCCACCCTGTAAATGTCAGTTTCACAGTGACCAGATATGATGAATGAGTACTCTGGATCCTATTAATATGGAGGTCACACATTTAGAAAAAAAATAGAGACCATTGCAAAATTAATTCTCCCTCTCAGTGTGGCTGAAATAATAGGAAAGGAAACGGGGAGAGCAAGTTTGCAAAAATATGAAACATCAAGTTTCTTTCTGAATGTCTCTCCGCGCTTCCAACTTCATAAAGGAATTATCTTAATCATACTGAAAAAAATGAGAGGGCTTGAAATACGATTGCAGATAGAAACTCCGACACAGGGAAGTATAGCATAAATTTTTAGGCACTCAAGCCTTGGATATTGCAGGCGTGATTCCATAGCTCAACCCCTGAAAGGAATAATAATTACTATTTGGCTATTTGTCAAGGTGAGGGTTCCACTAGAGGGAACGTCTTATTCAATTTGGGAGCTGAAATTACACAACTGGTGAGATATTAAATAACAGCACAAAGCTGAAAAGGGAAAGAAGGCAAGCCAGAAGCTGAATTGTAAGTGAGGAATACGTAGATATAACGTGTGAGGAGCATCTGAAGGAGAGGGTGGTTGGCTTCTCTGGTGTTGCTTTTGGGATTAATCGGATTACATGCAAATTCACGTGATTTTTTGTAATCCATTCATGTATCTGTTAATAACAAATGATGTCACTTTTCAATTAGCAGGTGTGGTAAATTGATTAATAAACCGATAAATATTTAAGAGCCTGATATATTGAAAGCCAGTGCCAAGTTGTAGGGGTACAAAAAGTATCGATTATATATTTATATATTTATCTTGCAATTTACTTGAGTAATAAGACTATATATACACAAAATCTAGCAACATAAGACAAAATATGACATTACAAATGAATGGCACTGTATGTGCCATTGAATTTCACAGGGAGAAAATGGTCTAGCCTGCTGAGGAAGAATTCATGGAGGTACAGGAGGGGAAGGAACACAGAATATTTGCTGCACATTTGAGCTTTGAAGATCAATTTGTATTCCTTTTTCGAATATGCATTTAAGAAACATGCATAATGCCCACTTTCAGCATTCTAGGAAGAGTACTCTAGTATTAGATACACAAAACAAGTTGTCTTATATTCTAATTTATTTTTCAATTTAGGTAAACTTATTGTATTGCTTGTTTAGGCAGAATGGGTCATGAATATCACCTTCTGACTTTACACAAGAATGAGCATATTCCCTGGGGAAAAGTTGGTTTTGTGTATTGTGGCATGTTTCTTGGCCCCCTGGCTTTAAATACAGCTCTGCAGTAAACTAAGAAATGGACAAATTATAGCAAATATATGGTAAATATTAAACTGTTTTATCTGAAAATTGGTATATGGATGTTGGGGGTTGGTATTTAATCTCTAGCATACTTGAGAGACTGGCTTATGTATGAGTTACTGCAAAAATATTTGAGCATCACTATGTTTTATGAAGGGGGCCCCTGAAGCCCCTGGGTAGGGGTTAGAGCAAGGACAGGCACTTTTTCTTGACAAAGGTATTAAGGTATCCATTATAACCCTCTGACCATCAAATTACTCTCTGTTTGTCATCCCATTTTAAATTTAAATGGTACCAGGGCCTTAAATGTCAGGATTCCTGTTATAACTTAGACGGTAGTGTCTTTAATTAATGCTTCATGTTCCTGTTATGGTTATTTAGAATTTGCTGAAATCCCTAGAGCCATAAATTTCTTTTACAGGTCTTTGTGGTATGAACTTTAACAAAACAGCTATAAAGGGGTAATAGGCAAGGGCAGTATATCACAGAGCAGTAGTGGCAAGATGGGAGGAAGTAGGGAATATTTTGCAAACAGATTAAAAGATTTTGTTTTTGTCAAGGGGCTTGGAACTGGAACAAATTGGAAATAAAACTTGGGCAAGAAAGCAAAATCTTCTTTAATGTTTAGAGTAGGTGTAAGTTGCCACTTTTCAAAAGATAGACAATTTCATTGAAATATTGTTTTACTCAAATCAATTTCATTCACCTGAGCACATTTTCTTTGAATGCCTACTGTGTGTCCATTTGCTTTTTGCAATGGGAGTTACACAGTAAAAAAAAAAAAAAAGAAAAGAAAAAAGAAAAGAAATGCAAGCTCCTGAGTCATTAATCTTTAAAAACTAGTTTTGGAGGCAAGGTCGGCATACATGAAGCAATTATAGACCATTATCAGAAAGAACATAAATCTGCCAAAGTGCATAGAATAGTCTGTGAACTTTGAGAGCTACTGCCTCTCACAGGAAATGATCAGTGGGAATGAGAATTATCATGGGGCCCACCCTAAAGTAGGAAATATGAAGTGTTCTGGAAAAATGGATGGCCATTAGAATGTGGAAACACAGGGGAAGGCCATTCCAGAGGAGAGAATAGCACAAGGAAACTCATGAAGGCGACATAAGAAAGACCATTGTACAGTAGAAAGAACATGTTTTTAGATTCAGAAAGACATAGTTATGAATTACTTACTGTAGTATTATATTATTTCTTCATGGAAAAGAAGGCTAGTTGGACAGAAATGTAGTGTTTGGGATTTTAGCTATTTCAAGAATAGCTTAAAATGGTTGAAATTGGAATTAAAATCTTCATTCAGGGATAATTTAAATATAACTGCTTATGTAAGTTTGGACAAAGATTAATATGCTAAAGTTGTTTTGTTGTTGTAGTTGCATGAGTGTTCTTCAAGCTTCTGATAGCTCCTCATTTCCTGGAAGGGCGAGAAAGGGAAAGAGGAGAAGAAGATGGAATGGAAATTCATATTTATTTATTTTTCTAAAGTCCCTCCAGTAAGTTTACAAAGACAAAAAAAAAAAAAAAAAAATACAGAACTTGTAACTCACTTCCTTGGATACACAGAACTGAACTGGTCATTGCTCTTTATTGTTTTAATTTTCTTAATCTAGAGATGTTAAACACAATGGTAATAGTGTGACCTACTATGAAAATGGATGGTCAGCATATAAGAAATTGTGTTAGATCATTGCTTTCAAACTCCGTAATAAATGCTGATTTTCTGGTATATTCCAACTGCTTCCTTATTGAGACTAGTTTTGTAGGTAGTTTTGTAGGTTTTTCTAGGTGAATTTGAATTTGTTCATTCTATAAATATTTGTTAAATATTATGTAATTTAAGTCAGGGTAGACTGTGTTATGCTTCAGTAACAAACAGCCACAAAACCACCATAACTTACTTTTCCTCCAAGCTATATGCCCATTTCAGGTCACAGGTGTTCTGTTCAAGCAGTCCTTATCTAGGAAATAACATTGACAGAGCCTCTACCATCTAGAAGTTCTTTGGTTTCTGTGGCAAAGAAAGAAAGGAGACATAGCAAATTGCACACAGACTCTTAAAGACTTCTTTTTCAGAGTGACAATTCAATTCTAGTCACATGGATAGTGCCTAACCTTAAGCTTCGTGATGGAGGGGTACAACACTAACATGGGGCAAGAAAGAAGAGAACCGGAAATACATTTACACAGTAATGATTCCAACAGTTAGTGCTGAGACTTCAGCAGAGAAAGACACACAAAGCCCCTGGATAATGGTGCTCCCACATTTGTTGGGGGACAGAGATAATAAACATGCAAACAAATAAATAATGTAATATCAGATATTAAATGCCATGAAGGAGGAAAAAATAGTGCAATATGCGATAGAAACTTGGAGGAAGGGAACGCCTTATCTTGGTCATCAAGAAATAACTCTGAAGAGTTGAAAATAGACCTGAAGACTAAATGATCAAAAGAGTCAATTGTGCAAAAGTAGCACTTTAGACATGTTGAGTAAATAGCACTTTAGGCACAGTGAAGAAGACATACCAAAATAAGGAGGTAAAGTAAGGTTTTGTGCAGCAAAGAAAATCATTTTTGTTTTTATTCTATTCTGACAATTTGCTTTAGAGATTGATAAGATCCGATTTACATTTTGAGGGATACATGGAATTGTTTTATGGAGAACTGATGATTACGAGGAAAGAACACAGAGAAACCAGTTGGGAAATGCTGTCTTTTATTTGAGTGAGTCAGTAGTGAGAAGAGGATAGATTAGAGCTAATAGAACAGTTTGGCAAGGTGCCTGCATTTTAGGAGTGAAAAAGAGCAATCACGCTTACTCTCAAATTCTGGATACGAGCTACTGGTTGGAAGATGGTCTCATTAACTAGAAAGGATAGAACTGAGACAGGACCATATTTAGTGGGGATGTAGTGATAGAGCGCTGGTTTAAGGGTATTGTTTGGAAAATACTAAACTGACAAATG
Organism: Cynocephalus volans; assembly: GCF_027409185.1. NCBI lineage: Eukaryota > Metazoa > Chordata > Mammalia > Dermoptera > Cynocephalidae > Cynocephalus > Cynocephalus volans. The sequence goes on along the minus strand of NC_084472.1, from coordinate 36,379,479 downwards.
TTGAACATCCATATGAACCTATGGAACAACAGTTGTAGTTTAGAGATAATATTAAAGGGGAAAATTAGAATCTGTTATCAATAGCATATTGTTAAAAGCCTAAATCTGAGTGAGAATAATCTAAGAAGAGAGTACAGTGAGACTAATCTAAGAATATAGACTAAGAAAAGAACAATTTCTGCTTCCAGAAATAATATACCAAGTGAGAAGAGCATAACACAGGCAGGATAAATCAAATAGTAAGATGGTACATTTAAAAGCAATTATGTCAGTAAGTACTTTAAATGAAAATGAAATGTTCCAATTAAAAGATATTATCAAAATGAATGAAATATCCAGCCATTTTTTTTATAGGAAAGACACATCTAAAATATAAATATAGAAAGGTAGATAGTAGGAAGATGGAGAAAGTTATTCCATGCAAACACTGACAAAATGCAAACTGATATAACTTCATTAATTTCAGATATTTTGAGGTAAAAACAATTATTAGAAATGAAAAGAGCCATTTTCATGATGGTAAAAGTTTACATTCAGTGGTAAAGTATAACAATCCAAATTTGTTAGCATCTAATAAATATAAGACAAAATTATGTAATTTTAACGGAAAAGGACCGATTTTCATTCAGTGGAAGATTTAAAACCAAATCTCTTAGTAAATAATAACTAATAAAAGAAGCCAAAATTTATCAGGGAGCATTAAAAAAAAATCAACATAATTAGCACAGTAGCCTAATTGACATATGTGAGAAGAGGACATGTCAAACCTGAGATTTCATTATGTTTTTAAGCACATATTGAGCATTTAAAATTTTTGTCATCTTGGTGACTTGACTTTTTACCCATTACTTTATGTTACTCTTTGTACCTATTATTTTCTTTGCTCTGAATTCTACTCTTTCTGATAATATAGCACTCCAAATATCTTTTGATTAGCTTGGTATATTCTTTCCCATGTTTTTACCTTTCACCTACTTATGGTATTATATTTGAAATAAGTTCCTTATAGAAAACATTTAGTTGGATCTTTTTAAATCCATTCTTTCAATCTCTGTTTTTTAAATTGGTTTGTTTAGACTATTTAAATTAAATGAAATTTTCATATATTGAGTTAAGTCTGCCATTTTACTTTTAGATTCATAAATAGTGTTTTTGAGTACATCTCTGTCATTTTTTTAAAACTGTTTTCTTTAGAGATTACAATATGCATATATAGCTTATCACTTAGGACCTTTTATTCTTTTCCTTTACCATAAAACTGCTTTAAATATTATCTCTACATACATTGAGAAGCACATCAATTTTATATTTTATGCTTTTATCTGTCAAACATAATATAAAAAACTCAAGAGGAAAAAACAGTTTATTATTTTCTCACATAGATACCATTATTATTGCTCTTTATTCTATACATTCTGAGGTTTCTTCTTTTATTATTTATATTCTGGTTGAATAGCTTTCTTTAGTAGACATTCTTTTAGAGCAGGTTTGCTTGAGATAAATTCTGTAAGTTTTCTCTAGCTGATAATGTATTTATTCTACTTTCATTCTTATGGGATATTTTAGTTGGGTATAGAAGTGAAATTACTATGATTTTTCCACTGGTATTTGTTTGTTTGTTTGTTTTCTGTTTTCTGTAACAGGCTTTTAAAAATGTCCCATCACTTTCTTCTGGCCTTTATGATTTTTGAAGAGAAAGCTGATATTATTTGAATGGTTGTTCTCTAAAGCAGAGGTTTGCAGCTGGGGCAATTTTGCTCTTAAAGGTATGTTTGACAATATCTGTAGCCAATGTTCATTGACACAACTGGGAGGTGAGTGCTAGTGGCATCTAGTGGTTTAGGGTGTAGAGGCCAGTTATGCTGACAAACATTCTAAAATGCACAGAACAGCCTTTTACAAAAAGAATAATGTGACTCAATATGTTCAAAAGTGCTGACTTTGAGAAACCTTACCCTGTAGGTAATGCCATTTCCTTATGGCAGCTTTTAAGATATTTTTTTGTCTTTAATTTTAAAAGATTTGACTGTATTGGATTTCTTTAAGTTTTACCTTGTCTAAGATTTACTTAGCTTCTTGAATCAGATCAGTAGCTTTATATATTTTACCAAATTTGGAAAGTTTTAACCATTCCTTCTTCAAATATTTTCTCAATACTGCATTTTTCCCTTTCCCTCTTAGACTTTAATGACATGAATGTTAGATCTTTTTTAATTGCCCCAAGGATACCATGGCTCCTTATTCATTTATCTTTTAAATAATTTTTCTCTCTCTTCTTTTTTTAACCAAATCTTTTTTTTTTAATAATTGTTTTCTCAGGTTGAATTATTTCTATTTGTCAGTATTCAAGTTTACTTATTATTTTTCTTTGTCATCTCTATTCTGCTATTTAGTCCATCTATAAAGTTGGGGTGTTTCTTTGTATTTGTAATTTTTAGTTCTAAAATTTTTGCTTTATGTGTTCCATTACATTGCTGAGACTTCCTATTTTGTTTGTTTCAAGATCTTTGTAATTTCTTCTTTAAAAATTTTTTTGGCAGCTACTTTGTCATTCTTGCCAGACAGTTTAGTATCAGTGTCATCTCAGTGTTATTTTGTGTTGATTGTTGTTCTCTAATTAGAGTTACAACATCCCTACTTCTTAGTATAATCAGTAATTTTGGACAGTATATTCAACGTTTCTAATATTATGTAATAAGACTCTGGTTCTCTTAAATCTTTTATTTTAGTAGGTATTCAACTTGTTTAGGTTCAAATTCCACATCCTGGTTTACATATATAATTGGTTCAAATTACAATTTGTATGTAAGGCTGCTACAATGCTATTCTGGTCTGTCACAATTGTCTTATTTAGTTAGGTAAGCACTCTATACCACAAACTCCCAAACACTGACTAGGAAAGAAAAAAGATGCTATTTTGTTACTGTGGGGTGGGGATGAAAATTGGAATTCTTCTCACTGATTCTACTTGAGAAGAGCACAAATTCATTACTTTAGGGCTGAGGGGCTTGCATACATATCAGAGTACTGCCCTTAAGTTTTATCGTGGAGAGACACTTTCTCCTTACTGAAAGGTGAATCTGGAAGTCATAGTTTCAGCATGGGTTGTGGGGTGTTAGTTTACTATTGAGGTTATATAACTTAGGGTTCTACTCATGGTTTCCACTGCCTCAGTAACCATTGAGGTGGGTAGAGATATGGCTTTCTTTGTAGAGGTTCACTTTAAGAATGGGATGTTATAGTTATAATGTTCTTTATATCATTCTTTTTTATGGTATTTTGGTTAAAGAGAGCAAGAAAGGACTATGCTTTATATGCACCTGTTGGCATTCTAGATCGTGGGCTTTTTATTAGCATTGTGATCAGAATGTATGGAAGATAGGAAAAAATAATAATAATAATAATAAAATGGAGAACTTACCTCCAGGTGATTTCTCATTCTCTAAAATCCTTTGCCTGTCTGCCTTCTTTTCCTGATCTTTCAAAGTCTATTGGTAGGTGACTTATGTATTTTGTAAAGGATTTGTGTGTACGAGTGTGTGACCAGTAGGAGGAATAAAATGGAATGTGTTTATTCTTTGTTGTCAGGAACCCTATATTCACCAAATGCAGTTAAACTCAAAATCAGTAGCAAAAGGATATATAGAATGTTTGTATGTGTTCTGAATTAATAAATACACTTTTAAGTGGTTCAAAAAAGAAATCAAAATGTAAACAAAGAAAATTTTAATGAAAAAAGAGAAAAACTGCATATAAAAAATATTTGGGCTTCATCTAAAGTCATGCTGATAGGAAATGTATTGCCTTAAACAAGTATATTACTATATCTTAGAAGATGAAAATCAACTCCTTAAGCTTTTACCCTAAGAACAATTAACTAACTGAAAGGAAGTAGTGGGAAAGAAATGATAAAGACAAAAATAGAAATTAACAAAATAGACCACTAATATAATAGTCAAAAGCAATAAAATAAGATGGAAAAAGTAATAAAACGAAAAAATCCTTTAGTGTGTCTGATCAAGAAAAAGAAGAAGAGTACAAATCACCAATAGTACAAGAGAAAAAGGAGCCATGGTAACAGATCCTTCTTATATTAGAAAGATTATCACAGGATGTTATAAACAATATATTTGAAACTATAGATAATTTCCTACAAAACTAAAACCGAACAAATGTGAAAAAGAAAGGAAGGAAGGAAGGAAAGAAGGAAATGTAGGCATTTATATAACTATTGAAGAAATAACATCTGTGATTAAAAAACACCATATAAAGAAAACACCAAGTCCAGATGGCTTTACTTGTAAATTCTACCACTTGCATACAAAATAAATGATATCATTCTTATACAGACTATTCCAGACCGTTAAAAAAAGAAAATGATCACTAACTCATTTATAGGTTCTAACAACCTAGACACTAAAATGTGATGACTATATTCTTCTAAAAAGCAAATTACTGGGCAATCTGACTCATAAACATTTTAAAAAATCTTATGCAAATTTTAACACAGTGAATCTAATACCATATATAAAGTTTAAATGAATATATACAAGTTCGGTTTATTTTGGTTTTGCTTTTTAGTTTTATTTTCAATGGATGCATAATAATTATAAATTTTATAAGGTACACTGTGATATTTTGATATAAGTATACATTTTGTAATGATAAAATCAGAGCCAAAATCCTTTCTTCTAGTTATTTTGAAATATATAATAAAACATTATTAAGTATACTTACTCGACTATGCAACAAAACATCAGAACTTAGTCTTCTTATGTACCTATAATTTCATTCCTGTTCACCAATCTCTCCCCATCTCTGTTTCCCTCTCCTCTCCCCAGCCTCTGGTAATGACTCTTTTACTCTGTACTTCTATGGGATAAGCTTTTTACAATTCCACAAGTAAGTGAAATCATGTGGTATTTGTTTTTCTGTGCCTGGCTTATTTTACTTAGCATAATGCCCTCCATGCTCACCCGTGTTTTCACTTCAGTCTTTTTTGTGGCTTAATAGTATTCCATTGGGTATATATGAACACATTTTCTTTCCCACTCATTCTAAATGATAAACACAGATTGATTCCATATCTTGACTGTTGTGAATAGTGCTACAATAAGCATGGAAGTGCATATATCTCTTCAACATATCAGTTTCATTTCCTTTGGATAAGTAGCCAGTAGTGGAATTGTTGGATCATAAAGTAGTTCTATTTTTAAGTTTTTAAGGAACTTCCATACTGTTTTCCATAACGGCTGTAATATACATTCCCACCAACAGTTTATAAGGGTTCCCATTTCTCCACATTCTTGCCAGTATTTGATATTTTTTGTCCTTTTGGTAATAGCCATTCTAATTAGGATGAGGTGATATCATGCTGTGGTTTTGATTTGCATTTTCCTGATGATTAGTGATGTTGAACATTTTTTCATTTACCTATTGTCTATTTGTATGTTCTTCTTTTGAAAAATATATTCAGGTATTTGTCAGTTTTTCAATCAGATTATTTGTGTTTTTATTTATTTATTTTTTTGCTATTGAGTTGCTCATTTTTTTAATCTATTCTTGATATTAGTCATTACTCAGATGCCATTTGCAAATATTTTCTACTGTTCTTGAGGTGTCTCCTCTCTCTGTTGATTGTTTTTCTTGTTGTGCAGAAGGCTTTTAGTTTGATACAGTCCCAACCGTCTATTTTTGCTTTTTTTGCTTGTGCTTTTGAATTCTTATCCAAAAAATTCTTATCCAGATAAATGTCATGAAGCCTTTTCTCTGTGTTTTCTTCAGGTGGTTTTGTAGTTTCAGGTCTTAAATTTAAGTCTTCAATCCATTTGAGCTTATTTTTGTATATGGTGAGAGAGGGTCTTGGTGCTATTCTTCTGCATGTGGTTATCCAGTATTCCCAGCACTGTTTATTGAAGAGACTGTCCTCTCCCCAATGTGTGTTTTTGGTGCCTTTCTTTAAAGTCAGATGACTATAAATGTGTGGGTTTGTTTCTATGTTCTCTATTGTTTTATTGGTCTATGTGTCTATTCTTATGCCAATACAATGATGTTTTAGTTACTATAGCTTTGTAGTATATTTTGAAGTTAGGTAGTGTAATGCCTCCAGCTTTATTCTCTTTGTTTTTTTGTTTGCCTCAAGATTGTTCTGGCTATTGCCAGTCTTTTGTGTTTCTATACAAATTTTAAGGTTTGGGTTTTGCCTTTTTTTTGAATCGCAAATTTAGGTTGAAATTCAAAAGCCAAATTAGTGTAATTCATCACAACAATAAAATAAAATAAACCATTCATATATATCAAAAGATCCAGAAATCACATTTGATAAAATTTGGCATTCTTTACTATTAAAAATTTAGAAAAATAGAAAAAGAAGTGGTCTTCTTTAATGTGGTTAAAAAATAATCTACAATAATGTTACGGGAAACATGTCTCATGATGAAATGTTGGAAAACATTTTGAAAGTAAAAAGTACATTTACTAAACATTTTTACTAGAAGTCGTAACTAGTGAATCAGTGCAATACAAAATAATTAATTAAAATAAATAAATAAAACTGTCAGATGTTTAAGATGATGCAATTATATATGTATATATATTTATATAAAATAGATCTAAAGAATTCTAATGATAAATTATTAGAATTGCTAAGTGAGTTTAGCAAGGTAGCCAGAGAGGTGTGGTAAGTAGTCACAATTTTAATGATGCACTTCCAAGATTCCCATACCCAAATTATTCAGGCAAACTCTAATGTAGGTCCTATTGTGTAGAAATGTTTTAGGTGACATTAAAATTATTAATCAGTTAAACCTACAGTGATAATCCTGGATTACCTGTTTGGGCCCAATGTGATAATGCAAGTGCTTAAAATCAGAAAAGGAAGACAGAAAGTAAGTCATAGAGATCTGGCAGAAAAGAAGTGAGGTAGAGAGTGAGGTCACAGAGATTTGAAGCAAGAGGTGGGCTTGACTCATTATTGCTGACTTTTCAGAAGGAAAAGTGGGCCTACGAGCCAAGAGTGCCAGTGCATTCTAGAAGCTGAGAATAAAGCTTATCCAAAAGCCTGTAAAGATAAAGGGAAGTCCCTCCTATAACTTCATTGAACCAAATTCTGCAAACAACTTTAAGGAACTTGGGAAAAAATTCATCCTCAGAACCTCTAGAAAGAAATCCAACTGTGCCATGCTGTGTCCAGACTTCCATGCAACTGTGCACTAATAGGCATGCACAAGAATTCTCATAGCACATATTTACAACATTCTCAAACAATAAGTAATTTGAGAAACTATCAACAGTAGAGTGGATAAATACGTTTTGATATAGTCATATAAATAAATACTATACAACAGTGAGAATAAACAAAGTACAACTGTACACACACACACACACACACACACACACACACACACACACACACACACACACACACACTAAACTTAGATGGCTGTCATGAATACAATATTGATCAAAAGAAGCCAGACACAAAATAACACATATTTATTAATGATTTTATTTACATAAGTAAAATATGTATGAGGGTACTTCAAAAAGTTTGTGGAAAAATAGAAAAGTAGGACTAAAAGATAATACGAATCTTTTCATAAACTTTCTGAAGTACCCTTGTATCATTTTTTAAAAAGAGCAAGAAAAATTAAGTTTTGGAGTTAAAATCCATTATTAGCAGTGGAGATGGAGTAGGAGAGGTTATTAGGATGGTTTCTGGGGTGCCAGTAATATTCCATTTCTTGATCTGGGTGGTGGTTTCATAATAGTTCATGTGTATAGTTATGTTTTTTCTGCATTTTTCATTATCTATTTTTTGTATCTATGTAAACTCATTGAAAAAGATGGAGAGAGAGCAGGGTGGAGGAAGGTAAGGAGGTTTAGGAAAGAGTGCTTTTAGAATCAAACAAAAGAGGAGATTCAGCAAAAGAAACTAAGGTGAAGAGGCCATTAAATGCAATCAAAAGTGCACAATGCCACTGAATCTAGAGAAGAATGTATTTCAACAAAGAAATGGAGGTTGACTGTCAAATGATATAAACAGGTTATGTAAGATTATGGTTGAAAATTAACTTTTGGGTTTTCAAGGTTTAGCAAACTTCCTAGGAAGCTTTAGGGATAAAAATCTGATAAGATAGAGTTGAAGAAGGAAGCAGAGGTGAGAAATTAGAGACTGAGAATAAACAACCCTCATGAACAGTTTTACCATTACGGTGGTTGGGTAATAAACGAGGTTGTAGCCAAAGGGGCTGCGATAGGCAAGATATGTTCTGTATTTAAATAGTTAAGTAGTAATCATCTAAAGGAACAAGTGACATTCTCATTGAAGAGAGGCATTCCAGAACAGGTGAGAGGTGATGGGATACACTAAGAGAACACACAGAGGAGTTGCCCTGAGGTAGAGCAGAGACAAATCTATTATAGAAAAGTAGAATATGAGGATCTAGATTTAGATACAGTGATGGGCTTGCTAGTGAGAAATTGAATTGCTCCTCAGTTCACTCCATCTGTTTTCTGAATGCAGTAATTGATGAGGTCAGCAGGTGAGCTAGAGGGTGACAAAGGGTTTGAGGAGAACAGAAATTATATAAAATAGTCATCTTGGAACGTAAGCGTGTATAAGTTCTTGGGAAATTTATTAGGATTATCTTGATGGTGTTGAGTGTTCATTTGAAATTTGTAGCTATCTGAAATCTGTTTGATTAATGAATTGTTCAAAGACTACAAACATGGACAATTAATGGTGAATGACTGAGATTATTAATTGTGGTTTAAAATGCTTGAATGAAGTGAATATGTGGAAATTATTTAATTACCGTTCAATTAGTACATTTCACATGGACCAACAGAGCCCAAAGCAGAGTTCTCAGTCTGACTTACATATTTTTTTATTTTTATTCTCAAAGGAGATTGTAAAGAAATATAAACAGTAGGCTCATCTGTACATTTATTGAAGTATTTATTGAATTACTGTTGCATATCAGTCATGGGTAAGGATACACTATTAAACAAATAACATACCAGTTTCCCTGACCTCCTTTATCATTTGTTGTAGAGAAAAACTCAATTTTAATTTATAGACTCAATTTTTTGTGAGTTTGTAATATTATTCTCAAAAACACTCTTCACATATTAGAATCTTAAAATATATAATGAGATTAGCATAATTTTTCCTGAGCAACTATATTTTTGCCCTAAAACTTAAAAAAAAGTAAGTAAATAAAAGGGAAATGAACCACATATAATTATTTGGAAAAGAGAAAATGTTGAAATCATAAAGGGGGAATTCAGTTTACACACTGTACCACCTGGAAAAATATTTTTTTTAAAAAGAAAATAAGTATATTCATCTTTATATTTAATTTTACAGTTTAGCATGTGAGAAGAAGCAGGCTTCCTCATTGTTTATTCTAAATGTTAAATTGGCAGGAAACTATAAAAATAGCACAGGAAAGCAGACTAGTTTGTGGATGTAAGATACACAGGTCATTTAGTATTGAATACTCCACTGTAGACTTTATAGAAAATATGTTCAACTTCAGTTAATAAAATAAAGAAGAGAAAGGATAATTTATTAAAACTGAAAAATCCTATAATATAAGCTAGTTGTTTGACTCAAAAACTTTTTATTTATAAAAAATGGGACTTTAATAAAAATTTCCAATTTTTTAATCAAGGAAAATAACTGACGATGATTAATAATCCATTTTTCTGCATCACGTTCAATAGGAGAATCAAAATTTAGTAGTAAGAATGCTTAATTATTCACCTATGGAGATGAATTAGTGTCCCAGTTTAATTTAATCTAGTAAATATTGGCAAATTTGATAAAATTAAGTGTCCATTGGGTATATCTGTTCCTTGTTGTTAAGATAAACAAATTCGATTGGTAAATATCAGAAGTCAGTACTGTGAGACCTCATCATTCAATAATAAAACATGATGAATACAGGACCTATCACACAGTGAATATGGTACTAGTTGTCGGGCAAAACAAAAATGAAGAAAATTGACTCTGTACGCAATATGTTTGCAACCTAGTGGGGACAAAATTAATGTAAATACATTGGAAATATAAGATATAAATTTATCTCAACAACATTCAGTGAAAGAAACATACAGTCTCAAAAAGGAGAAATAAATAATCCAGACCTGTAGAAAATGAAGACTAGGAACTGAATGGATTTATTGTATTTCTGACCACTGGGAAGAGGATGGGAAAAGCATTAATATTCTGATACAACAAGGAATCTACTAGAAGACCTTGAAAATTAAAGTCATTTGCCTTTGTTTTTTTAAATTTTACAAATATTATTTTTAAAACTATTTTTACAAAAATTTTAAACATACACACCAAAGGATTGATCATGATACATTATACAATCATTTATCTATCAGCCAGCTTCAAGGATGATCAAAACATAGCCAATCTCATTTCATCTAAACTCTAACTCAGATTTGAGACATGCTTTTATTGGTGAAAGAGGTCAATTAGGGAAATGTTGTATATGTTTATTAATACTATGCTTTGCCAGTGTGTCACTTTGTACTCATATATTATTTAGTATATACAATAACCTGGAAACATAAATATCATTATTACCATTTCATAGTGAAGAAACTGCAAAACCTTGTGTGCCATTTCAGATCCTCTTGAGCTCACATGTCCTTCTTAAAGCAATTGCCTCAGCTTTGCTCCAGCTCAGTTTGGACACCTAAACAGGTGTCACTTAACAGCCCCTTACCTCATGCCCATGTCTTGGGCCTTTTATAAGTTTTCCATGCTTCCCTGTTGATGCTTTTGTTGGACCTTAACTTGAGCCCATGTATTCACAACCAGGACAGGCATGGGCAGACTTTTGACCAATAGGAGATATAATAGATGATTTTCCCCCTTTCACCCCTTTGATAAACAGTCTTGAGATGCCATTGACCATGCTCCCTAAAGAACAATTTCATAAAACTGGGCAACTGGTTTCATTTAGTAGCAACCAGCTTGATGACATATCTTCCTGTGACTCTCCCTTCTTCCCTTCATTACGATCCTCATTCATCCCTCCTTATCTTGGACAGCAATCTGTTGTGAAAGAATAGCATATAAACCGTGTGACTTAGGCTCTGTTCTCTGTGAAACTCAGGCTAAAGAACCAGCTAAATAACTTAAGAGTTTTGCCTATGTTTACACAATGATCATGGCTAAAAATTAAGATTCAAACTAAGGGTTTTCTTAATCCAAAACCAGTGCTCTTTTTCTACAATGTTTAGGATCATAAGTAAAAATCAACTGTGTTTATGTATAAATTGGCACTAATAATATGAACTTTCTTCCTGAGAATTTCACTGAATCTTAGATAATTTTTGAATTTATGATATGGGAAGGTAGAGGTTACTCAATCTGGGGCAATAATAGAGAACTTCTCAAATATCAGGTTGTATTAGTCCATTTTGTGTTGCTATAACAGAAATACCTGAAACTGGGTAATTTATAAGGAAAAGAGGTTTATTTGGCTTACGATTCTGGGACAGCTGCATCTGGCACGGGCCTCAGGCTACTTCTACTCATGGCGGACAGTGGCATGCAGCCGGTGGTACAAGCAGATCACATGGCGAGAGAAAGCAAGAGAGAGGAAGCAAGAGAGAGAGAGAGAAGGTGCCAGGGTCTTTTTAAATAACCAGCTATGATGGGAACTAATAGAGCGAGAACTCACTCATTAATCCTCCCTCCCCTAGGGAGAGAATTATTCCATTCATGAGGGATCCACCCCCATGACTCAATCAATTTCCCACACTGCCACATTGGGGATCAAATTTCCACATGAGTTTTGGATGGAACAACACATCCAAACTCCATCACAGGCAATCTTTGAGTGTCTATTCCTATTTGAGAGTGGTGATAAATCATTGAATGGAAGCTGTTTTGTGTGGTCAGGTTTTGTTGACTGAATAGGTCTTTACTCTTGTATAATCAGAAAGGGGCCCAGACATTTTATTAAAAACTCCAAGTATTAGTGCCTGTAAGCTTTTGTCCTAGGGATATTCTGTTTATCTGAAGAAGAGCCCTCTAGTATCCAACCTGGTAGCAGAAATCACTATAGCTGGGCAAGGAAACAGAACTGAGAGTCTGATTATTCTTTTCAGATTTTCATGCAGTTACTCTGTTTCAGTGTATTTTTCTCCCCTCCACCCCATCCTTTCTTTGACTGATGTACCCAAGAGACTGGAGACAATCTGGTTTGATTCTTCTAGAAAATAAATCTCTTATCTTCTATGAGTGTTTGGAAAAGGCAGCTGCTTAACTGCTTGTAATGATGAAGGGGACATCAATGTATAATATTACATCAAACAGACTTTTAATTAATCCACTGCTTTTAGTCTCATATTTCTCTTTTACCACCTGAGGTGTGTGGAGCTTCCCATTCCTGTTTATCCCTGAGTTGCCCTACTTTGGAAACTCCTTCTACCCATACCGTAAAATTTTAGCACTTTTTTCCTTGTCAAATCTCTTAACAATGCCCTATCTCTTTCCATTTTCCAAATCCACTCTTGAATTTTCTATTTGTGATATTAAACCTTTTCATTCCTATACAGTTATTGTATTGTAACTTGACATAGATTAGAAATAAGTGCATGTATTTAATCTGCTATGGTTGACTAAAAATTTGACTTTATCTTTTCTACAGTGTATTTTCTTTCATTTAAAGCTACTACTTTCATATTTTACTTAGTGTTTCTTTCAGGATTCAGAAAGGATAACGGTTGTAAATTGATGTTATATAGCCCAAGTTTTCCCATAGGAGAATCCTAAGATTTGACTCATTAGAGATGATATACAAGGGATTAAGCATTTGATAGCAATTTGGAATAAAATCACTCATTAATCAGTTAAGTAGTATGTATTGAATCTATACTAGGTACTGGGCTTTGGGTGAGCAGGGGTGAAAAGCAAACACAGGAGCCTTGTGTGTTGGAGAAACTTGCAAAAGACCAGTGTGACTCTAGGAATTATGAATGAAGGTAAGCAGTAAGGAAGAGAGCCAAGGCAGAGTGAGATCACGCATTTCCTGCAGGCTAGGCTAAACACTGGTTTTATTCCATAGGTAATAAAAAGCTATTGAAACATTTTAAGCAAGAGAGCAACGTGAGTTAACATATTTAATTGAATAAATAAATGCAGAAATGGAGAATGGACCGAAGTTGTCCAAAATGGACACCCAACACTGATTAGGTGGTTATTACAATGATCTAAATAAGAGATGATTGGGATTTGGAAAAATGAGATAATACAAGAGGGGACTGATTTAAGATATGTTTCAAAATAAATCTTACAGAATTTGGTAAGTGTTGGGTATGTGGGATAAAGGAAGCAAATTTTATACCGATGACTGTTAGATCTTTGCCTTTTGAGGGAGAATGACAGCATATTTTGAGATGGGGAAGGAGTAGCAAACATTCTGGGTGGGTGTTGACAGAGGATATCAAAATTGTATTACTTTGGGACATGTTATATTTGTGATTGCCTTGAGATATTTACATAGTGACTAAAAGAACACATTTGGTTTTTCATGTCCGAGGCAAGAAATATAATGTTCGGAGTCATCAGTACATTTTTGATACTAAATATATGGAAATTGGTTAAATTTTCTGAAAGGTACATGAGGGAGAGGTACAGAGTGGTTAGATGGGTTAGATTTTCTAAGAGAATGCAGAGAGCAAAAAGAGCTGCAATTCTTTGAGTTCTGGTGAAAGCACCATGGCCAACAAAGGCCTCTAAGAAAGAATAGTAGGAAGAGAGACTCCAAAAAAATATGGTACACAAGAGAGTGTTTCAAGGTGGAGAGAATTGTGAATGCCACTGAATGGTGCTGAAATGTTTGGAAAGATAAGGACCAAAAATTCCTTGACAAAAGGTATGTGAGTGGAATAGTTGAAGCAGTAGACAGACTAGAGAGGGCTGCAAAGAATTGGAGATCCTGGTGTGGACAGCGATTACAGAAAATGTGTATTCTTTTAAAGATATGAGGTACTATAGCATATTTGTTTGCCATAGGGAATTACCTAGTTGTCAGAGAGAGGTAAAGATGCTACAGTGGGAACAAGTGAAGGAACACATGTCTTGGGAAAGCAAGATCCGCATATGAAGAAACTGACCACTGGTGAGAACAGAGTCTCTATTGCAAAAAGAAGGAACAAAAAGAAATTGAATACAGGTGGTGGTGGTGGTGGTAGAATGAGGAGTTTCTGTTTCATGGCTTCTGTTTTGTCAAGCCCTTCACACAGATTATCGAGGTTGTTGTAGATGGAGTGAGTGGAGAAGATATAAAACCATTACTGATAATGAGAGAATAAATTTAGAAAATATAGTAGTATAGCATTGCTGTGTACAGTTATGTGCCCATTTGCAATTGGTTATAATGAGTAATACAGTGACCCGCCTGAATGAGCCACAATCTCAAACAGTGCTCCATTGAGCATATGTGCAGAGGCAAAAAAAAAAAAAAAAAAAAAAAGGCAGATGGTTGATTTAATACCAGGGTCTAGTTTTATATGGTAGTACAATGAATGAGAAAGGAGCACTAACGTTGATTGTACTTCTTAATTAAGGCACATGGGGACAATAATTGGGGAGATAAAACAGAACGGTTGAAGGGTGGTAAATAATAAAAAGTAGTGAAATAAAGCTCTTAATAAATTGAAAAAAAAAAATTCCAGAGTACCTCCTAGATCAAGTGAGTTGGAAGGAAAAGAGGTGCTAATAGACAACTGGAAGGTTGGCCTCCTGATTTAAGGTATACTTTCTGGTGCTGATAAAGTTTAGGCAGTGGCCATAGCAGTAAATAAATAAAGTTGAATGGAAGAAATGTTCAAGGTAGAAAAGGTCAAAGAAATGAGATTCTAGATATTGGATCCATATAGATGTTGAATATACTGAGCATGGAGACTGGTGATGGGTGGAGAGACAAGTAGTGTTAGTCTGAATAACTGGTATAATCCTTCCGAATTATGAGATTTTGTAATTCTGACTTACAATTTTAATTACGTCATTTATATACTTTATTTTTTCACTTAGAATTGCTTCTTAGTAATAAAAAAACTCATGATAAAATAAAGTTCTTTTCTAAAAATCATGACCAGCATCTTCTCATTTTTTTTCCCCCAAAACTTTAGATAAAAATTCAAGGAAAAAAAACTTAGAAAGAGTTGTCAGTTCATGAAAATTTTATAAAAATAATTGTATTTAACTATTATATATTTTTATAACACTCAGGGTATATTTAAATAGGAAACATTATTTTTAATATTTATTTTTTGTTTCAATTGTCATGTTTTTGAGAAATACAATTGTGGATTATGTTACATACATCATACACTTAGAAACGAGGCAATATGCACTGGCTTTAATTCTCTGTTCTCTTACACAACCCCATCTGTGGAGTTCAAGTGTCAAAGAAAAGAACGACTTGTTTCATATGCACAGGATTTGGCTTAAAGAAAAAGAAGCAAAAAAACCTGGCTTCTTATTGCAGATTATATAGTATAATGCAATATAGTGGATCTACCTGCTGCAGATGAAGTTTCTAACTGTGATCTCACTATTATTAAAAAAAATAAAAGAATAAAAATAAGTCAGCCTTTGTAGACTCTTGAATACATAAAATTGTTCAGGGAAATGCTGGACAAATAGTTTAAATGATTTCTCAAAATGTGGTTATATCTACATAAATAAAAATACACAATTAATAAAAGATAAGCAAATGAATTTCTGTAAAATAGAACAACATTGGAGGAATGGCCAATTTTTTGTTTACATTTTTAATCCAGTTATTATGATGACACAGACATCCAAGCTTTATTTCAAAATTCATTGTACCCAATTATATCCAGATTGTACGTGGAACTCTCCGGTGGTCAGACAATTAAGAATGATCTATAAAAAGATGTGGATGCAAGTATGCATACAAATGTGTGCCAAAAATGTATACAATTACTCTTAAAAATTCTAAAGCTTAAACTGGTTAAGGATTGTGAATAAGTACAAAGAACTACTATACTAAAAGGGCTTTTAAAATTTCTGTTTGAGAATTCTTGTAGCTGTTGGTAGAGGGACAGGAAGGCTAGAGTTTGGAACTTGCTAGTTGAAGTTCTTTTCTCCTCCTATAGATTCACAGTGTTCTCTTACTGATAGACCTTCTTGCCTGTGTTGTAAAGATCTTTGGCTGAGATGGATGACAAAGATACTAACAAAGAACTGAGACAGAAATTAAGCTTTTCCCATTGCGAAGAACAGACTGAAAATGAAGAGCAGAAGAAAGCACAGGAGGGTGGGGAAGCCCAGAGCCAAACCCCAGAGAAGTGTGAAGCTCAGGATTCAGAGGCAAAGTTTACACTGTCCAGGACTCCCCTTGATAACATATGTGAACTTGACACATCTCAGGAAGAAGATAAAGAAAGTTCAGATCAGATTTTGAGGACTCCAGTGTCAGATCCTCTCAAACGCCCTGAGAGACCAGAACAACCAGGCAGCAGCAGCGAGCAGGTGCATGGTGACGGCCCCTCTACTCCCAAAAGCTGGCCAAGCCAACTGGTGACTTCTTCAACAGGGAAGATCCTCTCCCAAGGCTCTAAGCATTTGAGGCTCAAACCTGGTCCCCTCATGAGTGAGACCTCATCAACTCTGGTCAATATTAATCCCTTTACCCTAGAGTCCTATAGAAAATTACTCCTTCAGCCCAGTGGCAAGAGGAAAACCCGAGGCGATCTCGAGGAAGCTGGTCCAGAAGAAGGCAAGGTAGGACAGGGACTGCCTGCCAAAAGATGTGTTCTCCGAGAAACCAACATGGCTTTCCGCTATAAAAAAGAATTCTTGGAATTAGAAAAAATTGGGGTTGAGGAATTTGGTACAGTCTACAAGTGCATTAAGAGGCTGGATGGATGTGTTTATGCAATAAAGCACTCTACAAAACCTTTTGCAGCATCATCAAATGAAAATGTGGCTTTGCATGAAGTTTACGCTCATGCAGTGCTTGGGCATCACCCCCATGTGGTACGTTACTACTCTGCATGGGCAGAAGATGACTACATGATCATTCAGCATGAATAGCGCAATGGTGGGAGCTTGCAAGCTGCTATATCTGAAAACACTATGTCTTGTAATCATTTCCAAAGATACAAAGTGATTCTTCTGGAGTCCCAGAAGAGGTTGAAAATGAAGCTGACTGGTTTCTCTCTGCCAATGTGATGTATAAAATTGGTGACTTGGGCCATGTGACATTAATAAGTAAACCTAAAGCGGAAGAAGGAGATATTTGTTTCCTGGCTAATGAAATTTTGCAAGAGGATTACCAGCACCTTCCCAAAACAGACATATTTGCCTTGGGATTAACGATTGCAGTGGCTGCAGGAGCAGAGTCGTTACCCGCCAATGGTGCTGCATGGTATCACATCCGTGAGAGGAATGTTCCTGACATTCCTCAGGAGCTCTCAGGGAACTTTTACAACCTGCTCAAGAACATGATCCACCCTGATCCAAAGGAGAGACCTTCTGCAGTAGCTCTGGCCAGAAATCAAGTTCTTTGGCCCTCCGTGGGGAAAGCAGAAGAGCTCTAGCAGGAGCTAAACTTGGAGAAGTTCAAGACTGATGCATTGACAAGGGAACTGAGAAAAGCCCAGCAGGCCCAGTCCCCACAGGAAGACACCCAGAATGGTGACTCTGGGGTCTCTGGGGCCCACACAGGATCGAGAAGCACAAAATGACTGGTGGGAAGAAAGAGTGTGAAGACTTCAAGCTTTACCTTCAGGAAATCTTCCCCATAAGAAATCATTGCACACCATTTAGCTTTTCACTGTATGGCCTCTGGAAATAGATATTAACTGTCCCAACCTTTCGTTCATAAAATGAAAATGTTAACCTACTTGAATGCCCAAATATTCAAAGGCCACTCCTAATTTAGCATTTATAGCCACGATCCAAAAGGTGCTAAGGCTTCCTATTAGTGATGGTCCTAGATACAATATTTGGCAGCCATTTCTCTTCTCCATTGTTATTTTCCTAATGCCACCTATCAACAAAACGGGAAAGTATGGGCCTCTGAGATGAAAGAAAAAAAGAACGTGGCCCTTGGTTCAGCCTGAAGACCAGAAGGTTGCTTTTGCTGATTCCCCACCAAGGATCCCCAGGACTCTCACTGTACATAGAAAGGAATAAACTTTGGTTTTGAGATGAAGTAACATCTTATAAGAAAATGTGCCTGAATTTCAACAGTGCTTGCCAGGTTATATGATGCTATTTCTAAAAATTCCCAGGTCGTTTGAGCAAGTGTTTTTCCTATTGTATTTTCTAGATGGTGGTAATCCCTTTCTCCGATATTGTATTTATTAAGTAAATGGCTTCACTATTATGTGAGGTGGGTAGAAATAAGACTATATATAACCTGGACATTTCTGGGATGGTTATTAACTTGTGGCATAAAAACACTGGAGGTAGAGGGTTCCAGGAAAATTTGATGTGGCCGTTCTCTCTCAATCTATTTGTCCTGACCCTCTTGTGGCTGTTGTGATTGGTTTGATATAAGGATATCATCAGTTTCTCTTGATTTTATCAGAATATGGCTTTGTCTCCTATTATTTTATCATATTTTATCCAACACCTTTTTCTGTACACATTTTTAAAGGAATAGAATATTTGTAAATAAAGGTTTCTATCTTGTCCAAAGCCCCCCAAAATAAATAAATAAATAAATAAATAAAATTTCTGTTTGAATGGAAGGAACAGGGTCATATAGAATTACCAATGATAAAGGGAAAGCAGAACTATTTCTCCATCACACATTTTACTTTGATGTGTCATTTATGTTCTGTGAATTCAAATTACTTCACTCACAATAATTATCCATGTTTCAGTGGACCAACCTGTCCTCTTAACAAAGGATCTATTGCCATTCACTACCATTCTTGAGGACAGTTGCCCTTTGTGCTAAGCACCACTATTTCCACCAAATCCACTAGGCAAGGCCAGGCTGAGCTAGCATGGCTGATGAGCGGTGACCAAATCCATTTTATTCAACAGTGCATATCCAGAAGCTAGCACAATACCTGGAACAAAGCCACACGCTCAATTTTTTTTGTTGAAATATGCAATATTCAGTACAACTGTTAGACTTGGACAATTTTTCGATTTTACGATGGTGCAAAAGAGCTATGCATTGAGCAGAAACCACATTTTTAGTACCCACACAACCATTGTCTTTCACTTTTAGTATAGTATTCAGTAAATTATATGAGATAGTCAATACTTTATTATAAAATAGGCTTTGTGTTAGATAATTTTGCCCAACTGTTGGCTAATGTAAGTGTTCTGAGCATGTTTAAGGTAGGCTAGGCTATAACTTTCAGTAGGTTTGGTGTATTAAATGCACATATTTTCAACTTAATATGGTTTATCAGGATGTAACCCCATCATAAGTTGAGGAGCATCTGCATACAAGTGAACAGAAAAAAAAAACTGAAATAATAAGTTCCGTATAACCCAGCATTAGAACTTGCTGTGAAATGGGCTTACTGCTAGCTGGTCACAGACACTCTGAGAATCAAAAGTCATTCAGAAAACAATGGCTTACTTTGGAGTTTCCAGGACAGTGTACAATTTTTGTTCTGCTTTCTTCTACTGGTTTCCTCTTGCTCTATTTGATTTCCTCTGGTGCTGGTCTTTGCCATCCTCAGGGACCCAGTGTGATCATCCCTGTTCCATTTATTAACTAAAAAAGCTCTTTCATCTTGAACTCCTTAACTCCTCTTTTCCTTTGCCATTGCTTCTGAGTCCTATTTTTCCAGAAGCCAGAGCCCCAGAGCCTCTAGTGACTAGACAGTAAAAGTGAATGAGGGCAGAATCTGGGCGGCTGTGGTGCATAAGAGAGTCCAAGCCCTATGTCAAGAACCACACTACCTCAACTACAATTGATTCATGCTTGGAATGATAATTCAGTGCTGCTGGATCTTCTGAACTGCAAGAGTCCTTCAAATATCTCTCTATTTTAATACGTTGGCTAGTAAATCTCCCAAATCAACAACAATAAAGCATTATGGGAAACCAAATAGAACACACCGGTGACACAGACGAGCTCAGTGTCAGCCACTGAAGACCTCCCTTTCATCTCCTTTGGTATCTCCCCTCCAGGTTTCTTTTTTGTGTTTATTTTCAATCTGTAAACTGCAGAGAGTTTTGTAATAAGGGATACTTGATTATGCTAAATAGATGGCAAAAGAAAAGTCAAAAGACCTTCACTGTGGTCTAAACATTTCTGTGATACTTGCAAAATGACTATCCCTTCAACTCTGGCCAATTTGTAATAGCATTTGTCTCTCCTATGAACTACATTTCTAAAATCTTAATTTGTCTTCTGCTCTTCATTTGCCTGGATCATGTTTTCCTTCCAGAGATGAAAAAAGGCATATTCTGCTTCCTCTGTGAAACAGAGGTTTGTGGGAGCACACAGATGGGAAAGACAGCACAGACTAAGGAGGTGAAATATTGACCAGGAGACTTGCGTTTTCCACAAGCTAGTCAAGTTCCTGATCCTTGTATATTTAAGCAAGCAAAATACTCTTTATGAAAGTTGTTGTTCATGATTATTGTATGGGATGAGACTTCAATCAGAGCTAACACATTTCTTAGATTCCTTCCAACTCTGAAATTTTATAAAACAATAGAGATGTTATTTTTTTGCAGCTCACATGCTAGAATTTTTTTTTAAGTTAACTGCTACACATCAAAGTTTTAACTTCCTGAATTGTGGAGTTATGAAATAATTTGTCATTGTCTTCTGTTTTTTGATAATATTCTAATATTATTCATGACCGTGCTGTGTAGGATACTAACACATAGTAGATGATCAATAAACATTTGCGAAGTTGAATTCGATTCATGTCTTCAGGTCTCAGCAGACCACTGTACACATATGGCTTTTATTCACGTTGGAGTCAGAATATTTAAGAACATTAAATTAAAGTGCCATCTGCCAAATTTCTAAAACAAAGAGAAAAAACATTTACAGAATAATTGGTATAGGAGATGAGAAAGTAAGCACAGAAGACAAAGACCAGATTTTATTAAATTTATTTTAATTTAACAGATATTAATGAGTTTCTGGTCTGCAAAGGCTCTGTGCTAGGTGTTGTGGTGATGTGAAGATGTTAAAGCACAGTTTTACCTTAATGGTTAAGATGCCTGTTGTCTCCCCTTCATCCTCGTCATTCCAGAAGCTGTGAACATAGTGCTTACTCACAGGGCAAGAGCTGTATGAGGACATTGAAGTCCCTGGGTTCATATTTCATACCTTTAAGGCAGAAATAGTCATAGCAGCTGTATTTCAGGGTTATGGCACTGTTATCATTAACCTTTTACCAGTGTAGAATTATATTCAGTGCAGAACACTAGGAGTGTGAAGTCTGTGGACCAAATGTAATGGTGGTGATGACGGTAATCACACCAGGTCATCCTGAGAAGCCATGTGACATGAGGTTTTGACAGCAGCCCCTTCCAGTGAATGCAAGCTTGATTAGATGGCAGCCTACCCCCACATCATAACAACATGATTCTGTCATTAGGTAGGAAGGAAAGCATTCCTTCCTACAAATAAACAGAGCAATCATTCCTAAAACTGTTTATTTCCAAAGGGAGAATTCTTATTCTAACCTATGGCCCCAAACGATGTGGAACTGGAGAGAAGGTCAGCTCTGGCAAGGCCCCTTGTGTGGGAAACCTTGGTTCAGGAGGAAGTTTTGAGTGCTACGAGAGGTGTTGCTATGGGCACTGATGCATAGGAGCCAGACACAGTGGAAGGAAAATAATGAAAAATGCTGATTAGGAGCTCAGAGAAAGGAATGGAACATTTGTGCTTAACAATAAAATGTAATGCTCTGTTAAATCTCTTTCCTGGCTGTCCTTACTCCGTAGGTTTTTAAAATACACTTTTGTTCTCATTTAGTTCCTTACACTCTATTTCCTCCTTTCTCATCACTTTTCCTATATTGATACTGACTTAATTGTGAATAGATTCAACTCAGCAAAGGCCTGAATATGAAATATAATGTCAGCATCAAGAGAATCGACACTTTTTGTGCCATATGAAATCAAGGTTAGGTACGGAGAGTGCATATTAGAGCCGTCTCCAGCAGAGGCTCAGGAAAGGTTTACTGTCATATCCACACACAGAGTTGCTGATTTTCTGAGAAATGTCTCATACCTTTCAATGTCTATGCCACAGATTTAAATATGAATACATATATGTGCATATACATATGTGTATATTACATATGTGTGCGGGTATGCAAAATTTATCAGGTGTATCCATGTAGACTTGGCAAAAGAAATATCAGACTTTAATGACTATTAGCTATTTGTCAGTGGTGTTCCAATTAGCCTATAAACAGAACTCCTTCACTTCAATTTGAGAAATAAGAACAATTTAAATAGAAGCATTTTTCCCAATATCTAGTCATATTTTTTTCAATCATCTTTAAACCTTGCTATCTGTAACATCATGTAATATTATTTTCTGCCTTTTTACTTTACTTCCTCCTTCTGTCACTTCCACATAGTGGAAAGTCTTGAGGTTACGTTCTACTCTCCCAACTCATGTTCAGATATGTTAACCACTCTCCTTTTCTGTTTAGCTTCTCTGTTTCTTGTATTTGTGTCCTTAACTCTTTATATTACAAATATATATATTTGACATTTTACAACAGTGTCTTTTCCTGATGCCTTTGCAACTTATCAACTTACCATCTATAAACACACTTTGATTGAACAACCTAATGTATATATGAGGCATGATAAACATTACCATAAAAGAAAACACAACCTGTTGTGTTTCTTTGGGTATGTGACACTTTGCAGTATTAGCATATCCAGGTTCTCAAATGTCATTTCCATTCTTGAAGACTAAAAAGTCTACCTGTTATTGGAAAGACATCACCAAAGTTGATTTCACTGTGGGTGAAATTCAGATCATGGAATGAAGCAGCATACGTTTAGCTAAAGAGGGTTGATGACAAAAGAGAGACTACTTCATAAACTTTCCCAGAGAGCAGACTGTTGGGGGTATCTAGGCTGCAAAGGACCAAAGTGAAATACTTAGAACCTGATTCCCCAGGACATGAACCTCCACCTCCAACACAACTCATAATCTGAGAAAATAAAGAAATGAGCTCAGGCAGGGAGGACACGTGGCCAAATGCCATGGGGTGCCACTGCTATCAGGTGGCAACTGATTTAATCTCTAGGCACGGAGCTGTTGATTTGATTTAGGATAGCAGTTGTTAACAGCAGAAGGAGCTGCTGGCACAAATGGCAGCCCTCTCGGCCAAGCATGCTTTCCAACTGTCCTGGATTTAGGAGGAAGGAAAAAAGAGCTGAAAGAGGCAGAGAGGGAGGGAGTGTGGTAGCAGACCTATTGAAGAGTTGGGCTGTAGCTCACTCGGAGGAATTCCATTAAATGAACTCATCCGTCATCTTGCCTTTTATTGATGAGTGGCATTGCTTGGTGGCAAGTGACATAGCAGAACAAATAGCATCAGAGTCCTGGCTCCTGTTCTGCAGCACACACAGACGCGCAGGCCCCCAAACAATGAGTCATTACTTATTACATCCATTATTAACTCAGCTCAGCCTCATTAGGCTTAGAAATTGAGGAAAGAAAAAAAAAAATCAGAAGCTAAGTAATACCAAGTACCCACGCATTTAGGGGGAAGGAGGTGGGGTGGGAGAGATAGTGAACAAGTGAAGGGCAGTTAAAACCAGCAACTCAGCAATTGTGACATTTTCAAATCCTGAGGGTCACGGATAGTTGATTGTATGTTTTGCCTCTCCTGACATGACTGCGTTGAGGACTACATTTTAAAGCAGTGGGGCCGAGGTTGAAGAATATAGAAAGTACATCATTAGCTAACACCAGCCCTTCAAGATAAAGTTTATTGGGAGTGCTTCAGTACCTTTATTAATGGACACTCAGAGGAGGCTGTATGCTAAAACCAACTTTCTAGACATTTTCCAGGGGACTTCTAAAAGTAAAAGAGACAACCTGCTGTAAGCTGTGTGCCTATGAACATGTTGCAAGAATGCAGTGGAAACTTTTTCTTAGTATTGTTCCTCACACACCTGCCTATGCTTCCTCAAAGTTGGCTGCTGCACCCAAAAGTAGACACATTTTCTGGAGCTTAAGTGTGTTGATGTAGAATCCAGGTAGTTACAAGAGACAATTTCTTCCATATTTTAGTAATAATACACAATGGTGAAAACACTGTAATGAATAATTAGAGCTCAATTTTTGGAAATGATTGCCTTCTGGGACAAAATATGAACTCATATTTAGAGCAATGTACGGAAGCATCTTTTCTTTTACTGTTAACCATGAGTAGAAATAATGTTTCCTGTGATACCATGTGAGACTAACTGATCAATTCTGTCAGCTAAATACTGTAATTAATAAAGTCAAAAACTGGCTGTATTTTTCTCCTTGAATGTGAACAAAATAAACTATTTTGCCCATGTGGCCATGACTTCCTTATTCTGAATACATAATCAGGAAGTTTCCTGGGCTTTCAAATACTTTCTTCTTGAATACAATCTTTAAAGACTTCAGTTTTTTAAAACAGCATAAGAATAAGTTTCTCAGGTATTCTGTCTCTCATTTGAGCTGTTAAAACACTTATTTCTCTATTAGGCAGATAAAGCAGATAAAATTTATGGTAATGTTTATCATGCCTCATATATACATTAGGTTGTTCAAAGTGTGTTTATAGATGGTAAGTTGATAAGTTGCAAAGGCATCAGGAAAAGAACAACGACAAAAAAAATACTGAAGACAAATGTTCTTCCTTTCATGGAGTTGTATTTTGCTACAATAATATTTTGGACAGGAGTTAAAGGCAAAAATGGTCATCAAAATTGGTCAAATGTGCAGGTAAATAAATGAATGCATGCCAATGTTAATTTTCCCTGTGTGGTTTTATGTCTACATTTAATCATACATTTGGAAAAGTAATTAATTATCTTTAAAATGTGAAATTATATACACCAGCAGATTTCAGGATACTGAGTTTAATTGCATATATATTTGGGATATATCTTAATGTCTCATGAAATTATTTATTTACTCAATTATGCATTCATGTAGCTATCTAATACAGCCTACTTCTTGGTCATCATGATTATAATATTATGAACAGCAAAGCCACATTACAACTCTCACCTTCCTCTGTAAATGAGTGATATTTTTCTCCTGGCACTAGAATGAAAGAAAAAAAGAAGAAGAAGAAGATTGTGAAGGAAAACAAGGAAAAAGAAGAGAAAAAATAAGAGGAATATGTATTTCTTATAGTTTGTCATGCAAATTTTAAAATTAAAGTCTCCAAGTATTAATATTTCCAAAAAAAAAAAAAATACCAAACGTAATTCATTTTGTTCTCTTTTAGAATGTATAGGGGTAATTCAAAAAGTTTGTGGACAAAATAGAATTAACAGATAATACGGATCTTTCCATGAAATTTTTGAAGACCCCTCATATTGTGCATTTATCTCTTGGTCATGGTTTGATGAAGGCATCAAGTCAGAGAAGAGTGGATTAGATACAAATGATACCCACTTATTTTATACTCGTTCTTGAGTAACTTCTACTTCTAAATATATTCATAGTTATTCTCTCATGTGGAATTACCACCACTTTAGAGTTAGAAAGGATAGCTCTATCAGTTTTATCCATCTGTAAATCTGCATTGCAATAATCCTGCCTTCTGGAATAACAGGATAAAGCTACCTTTTCCATCAAATAGCCCTTAAACTATTTAGAGATGATTATTATGTCTCCTAACATTCTTGTTTTCAAGCTTTAAAACACTTAGTTCTCTCAATTGTACTTAATGGAAGAGTCATTTCAGGCCAATCCAACATAGAGAGAGTAACAGTTTCTCTGTAGTAGGAATACAGTTGTAACCCCATGGTTTCATCTGCTCTCCCCACCCACCTCTTTCAAGGAAACCAGCTATATTCAAAGGGGCTAGACCCAAAGGATAACAATCATGAGATTGTAAAACATTTTCTTAGGGCAAAGCTCTTTTTCCAATGATAGGGTCATGTGCCCAAGAGTCTACCACCATAATTGACAAGAATTTCCTACCACAGATGGAAGCTTCTTTACCAGAGACCCTGGCACTTGTCCAATTCATCTTATTTTCTACTAAAAATTACCATGGTTGTTTTACTTTCTTTTTCTGCAGATTTTTCTAAGGGTTATTGAAGACAAATGCCCTTCTCCCACCAAAAGTGCCTTATGCTACAGAGCAGAACTGACATATGTCCTCGTTTTTCACATAAAAACTCTGGTAGTATAGATTTTCACCTGATTTCCTCTTTGTTAGAGTCTCTTCTTCTTCAAACTCACCCTGACCCAAAGAAGGTTGGAGCACAAGAAAATGTGAGTGACATTTTACTACTGTATAATCAATAATTCTCCATCTGTGATTCTGACCCCTTTTCTCCCATCAAGTTTAAACACAAATTTCCCTCTTGAAGGTGAACTTGTCCCTCATCCAGCATATTGCAAGGGCATGCAGTTGTTGCTCATATTTCTAACAGACTGTGGATCTTAGTCTTTGTGAATTCTCCAAGCAAATATACTTTGAATGAGTCTTGCTTAACAACCTCCTGTAAAAACTCCACCATTTCTGAATTTTCAAAATATTTTCCCTGAAATCCCTTCCACATATCTAACAAATGGTTTGCAAACTATTTGACTTCATATATCATTATGAATCCTTTTAGCAGTAGTCTTTTATTTTGCCAAGGGTTGTCTTAAAGTGTAGTGTACAATTGCAAGCAGAGTTTTTCCAAAGCTGATTATTTGTCTGTGGTATACAGAACATCAGCCTCCTGGCCTCTGGGTCCAGTTGGAGGCTCATCCTTAGTTGTGGTATAGCTAATTCAATTAGGTTACTTTTTGTTGCATATCACTGTCTGGCAATACAGGTTGAACTGATTTCACTTCAGCCTAACAAAATTCAAAGCATTTCTACTTTAAACTTATTTCCTTTTTATTTTATTTTCTCAATTTGTATTTATTTTTGTGGGGTACAGTGTGTGTTTCAATACATGCATATACTGTACAATGATTCATTGAAGGTAGCTAGCATAGTTTTGTACCTGTTAGTTATTTTCTTTTTAATTTTCTGATGCAAAGAATGAGTATCTTGCTGTTCGGTATAGCAAAGCTCATGACCCCCCTTCTCCCCATAGGAAACTGCCTATGGAAAAACCAGGAGGATGTATTCACTCTGTAGAGAGCCAGAGAAACATATGGCAAAGAGAGATTCAACAGTATGATTGAGTGCATTTTTGAATGGGACTTGAATACCCTGTAGGATTAGCCATAGGAAAAAGCAGAGAAGGTGCCTGTCTGTTGGTATAATTGAGGGGTGACAGGTAATCTCACTGCCCAAATGTATGCATATCCTCTAAACCACCCTGCTGTTATTAGAGAGTCATTCCTTTGGGTATTAGTTCTAAAATGTCTCTGTAAAAATGCAAATACTTTACCTAGAAGTAATGGAACATTAAGCCATTTATAGTCATTTGAATTTTAGGAAGGCTTATAACATTGACACAAAGCTATAGTGAGTCCAAGAAAACAGGATATATAAAAGAACTATTGATTCAAAAGACAGAAGACAGTGTCTCAAAGAAGGCCATGAAAAGTTGGGAATGGGAGAGGTTTGCCCATTAGAGATAAGAAAACCTTGGTAGGGCAATTTAAGGATCAGTAGGTAAAAAAGAGAAGTGAAACGGCACCAAAGATAACCTTCCATAGTTTGCCAATTTACCAAAAGCTGCCTCTGACATTGTATGCTAAGCCAAAGTGGGTAACTTTGAGCATTTATTCCATGTTAGGTATGGTTGATTGCTGCCTAGAAACAAAACAGCTAGAAAACAGGAGCCTCAAGCTTTAAATTGGCTCTTGGCACCCTAAGTGTATAATAGTTTTCTTTATTTAGTGGAAACAGTTGGAAGGCCTTTTATCCAAATATTATCTTTTTATTATTATTGTCATCGTCGTCATCATCATCATCGTCATCATCATCATGATCATCGACATTGTCATCATCATTTTCTTCATTACTGTGCAAAGTGTAAAAGAAAAATGGTACCACATGGGGTTAAACAGACTTTACAAATGTCTATTGTAATAGGGGAGAAAAAGTGAACTGAAAGCACTAAAAGTAAAGGCAGGAGGATTTTTAAATACTGCATGAGTTAATGGAAAAATTAACTATGAAAAAGAATGTTGGGCATTGGTCAATGTGATTAGGCCATCTGGGTTTTCTAATTGTTGCTTATTAAAATTAGGTTTCTACCCACCCAAAGAGACTGGGAGATGGGTGCTCTCTCTGCATTGATTATTATATTTCAAAGGGACATACCTAGGTCTTTGAGAAAGACTATTCTGGATTGTAGAAGATTTATATCTCCAAGGATGCAGAAAAATAATTTATAACAGCAAATTTTTAAAGTAAATGCTCTGAGAAAATGGAGGTCAGGGGTGTAAAGCCAGGAAGAAATCTGTCTAGTTCAGTCAAGCTAAGGGGAGTGTTACCTTTGTTTTGGTTATAAGAGAGCTCCAAGTCGTTAGTCTACCATTCAGTTTCTGCACTTTGATCTCAACTGACCCTCTCAAACTTTCCCATCTGATTCTGTTTAGCCATCCTATAATTTAGCCAAACTGAACTCCATGCAGGCATTCCAGTTGTTAATCATTCAGTGTGCTTCTGCTTTCATGATTTTCCTCAGGCTTCTTTTAAAAACAAACAAAACAACTTATTTAGTAATTGTTTGTAACAAAAAGCTTCCCTTGACCTCAGTATCATGTATCTTAATTATATTCTTCAAGCATAACTATAATTTTATCTCTTCCAGGGATCCTTCCATAACCCCACATGGAATTGTTATTTCTTTTGAAAAGCAATAGTCTTTGCAGTTGCACCTTTTCTGCTGTTCTAGATAGTACTGGGGAATTGAGTCATAGGGAAGGTTATTCTCCTTGTTTTTCCCTGGGCTAGTTGCCCAAGTTCCTCTGACAAAAAAGACTAAGGTTACTGCTTTTATACCCAGGTGCTTCCTAAATTTATAATTCTACAGTAAAATGTGGGTATTACCCAAGTTGCATCATATAACGTCATTGCTATCCACACCACATTTGGGGACCACTACTTTAGACAGTCATGCAGGTATTCCATGTACCCCACCTGACATTCTAAGGCCTATCTCACATGGTTTCTCAACAAGTTGCCTTTTCTACTTTGATTCACTTTCCTCTGCTTCTTGAAACACACGTGGTGTGCCAAATGTGTCTAGGTGTCTAGCACTGCCTGTTCTCATGTTCATGACTGAATGCCCATCTTCCACCTTCACTCAATTATACCTACTTGCTAGTGGAGGGTTCTTCCTATGGTAGAGTGCTCCCAATATTTTATACACTGAAACATATAAAACCACCTTAAATGACGGGCATTATTATTTCCCTTGGAGAAATGAGGAAATGGAGACTGAAAGAAATTAAGTACTTGCTCTAAGCCCTAAAAATAGAAAGGGGCAGAACCAGGACTCAGCTCCAACTCTCCTGTCTGTAAGCTCACACTTCACTGAAATTCTCTCTTGATTAGATGAATTTTATCCAGGTAGCATTCAGTTCAAATCCTACCCTTTTTTCTGATGACCTACCTCTGACAGAATCCCCTTGTTTGAATTGCTTATATTCTATCCTGTATTTGGTAAACCTCATTCAATGCTTCACAAAAACCATTTAAATATCATTGACCTGGGGCTGGGCACTTGTGAACCCTCTGAAGGAAACAAAGTTGAAATGGACATAAAACGTCTCAGAAGAGTAAGAACTCCCTGATGTCTGTGATCATTTGCTCAATCTCTCCCTTCCAATTATCTGAGTAAATAGGTTGCAATGCACACTCCGTTTGCTCCAGGAGGTCTGACGAGTGCCTCAAATGAAGAACGTGCACTTATAGGCTGTTGGCTTCTTATATCACAGCCTCTGGAAGACAGTCAACCAGTTCATCCTACTTACTGAATATGAGAAAATTGAAAATCAATGTTGAAGTTGTTTGTTCAATGAAACCCAGTCTCCTATTCAATCCTCAGCTTTAGAAACTTACAGTTGCAAAATAAAAAGTTCAGATCTCTAAAAAAGAATGTAGTAAACAGATAGAAGGTATTTTAAGGTTAAAATGTGCAAATAGTATTAACAGGACACCAATTAGAGTTCTGAAACTTATAAAACACATAGCAGGTCTATACAAAATAGAATAATGAAAACTAGAAATGTTCGAAATTTTATAGAGAAATATTGTCTTCCCGTAGGCGTCTTTCCCACAGGCACAGAACGGTGGATTGGCTTTTGTCCTTATGTTCATAAGCACTCACTGATCCTAATATTTTGAGATTTTCCAATAAAAAAAAATGGAAACATTGAATAGATATGTGATAGCATATACATTTATTTTAAATTTGTGTACACACATATAAATACAGCAATAATATTGGATTATACTTCGTTAATGTTTTTCTCTGTACCCATAATAACACTTTACATTTGTTAAGCATTCTTATTTTCTTCAAATCTCTCATAAAATTTAACTTAAATTGTTTTTCTTTGCTACAAACTTGAACAAAACAGATATTGCGTCCTTTTTATATGGGGGGACACAGAGTTTTATAGGTGGTCAGATGAGTTAGTTGGTGTTTCATGCTTTGCAGGGCCACACTGCTGCGATTGTTACAATTTAGTCTTCGTTTAGCTTTTCGCATCTCACTTTTTATTTGATCTTAAAACATTGTCTTCATCTCAAACCCAAAGAGAACTGATGCCAGTGGCGCCAGAAGAAACAGGCTAGAGGAAGACGGGATATGGAAGTGTGGATTCCCCCCATAATATCCTTTGGAGAACAGGCTTCCAAGTTTTTCTTGGAAAGTAAATGAGTATTTCAGTGTCTCACAGCACTAATTAATTCTGAAAAGAAAAGGAGAAGAAAGTGGAATTGCTTGACAGCTGCCCTGCACATGAAAGTGTCAATGCCAGTTAACAGATGTCACTAATCAGCTGCTTTCAATTTGTTTTCATAAGTCTATTGGAAGAATGGCAAAACGTTACTTTTTTTTTTGTCATGACTTTTTGCTCAAGCAAAATACACCTCCTCTAAACAATGTGCATTTAATATTTTATACATCTTTGGGCATTCTTTTCCTTGCCAGAGATTGCTAATTTCCATGAACTCCTGATCATGATTAGTAGCAGCTATAAAATTTTATTGGGCACCTAGTATGTTCAAGAATCTATGATGAGGGTTTCATAGCACAAAATGCTGCAAGCAACAATTTTACTCTCAAGGGAATTAAAATCAAGGATGATTACAACTTAATAGTAGGCAAAAATAAAAGATGACATGTACTAAGATCAAATGAAAACAAATGACTAGTTATTAAAAATGGGACTCTGATGGTTGACTTATAAAATTTTTAAATTTCCTTTATTTTCCTCTTCACTGATATCTTTTTTTATTCCTTTCTCTCTCTCTTTTTTTTTTTTTTTAAATTTGTCTTGATACAGTATTCCAACATACCTCTTAAAGCTAGAGAGCTGCTCCTCTAGGAATCATTAATTGTTGTTAATTAAAGAAGCTTTACTCTTACCCTGGAGCAAAGGTAGTTGATTTCAAATGAAAATGCTTGATCTGGAAAGTGACTGGTCTTGCAAGTTAAGTCAGAAGTCTGCTCTTTCTAAGGATTTAATTGATATTTAACAATAAAATAATGTAATAACATATTTTATTATTTTTCATAAGTTATACAACTTGCACATATCTGTATGATTATTACAGAAATTTTGTGAGGTAATCAGAAATTGCTGTCTTCCTTTTAGGAATTAGGAAACTGATGAAGGTTGCAAAATTGGGGTTGAGAATCAGAGTTCATGGTGTTCTCACTCTGACCATTTCTCATGTCATACTAAAACACTATCTGAAATACCAAGATTCAAAGCATGTTTACTGAAAAGTGAATTCTAAGACCCTGTGGATCATGATCTTGACACGGCCATCTTTATACATAATCATAAAGTTGAAACCATCCGTTATTGGCAAGCCTAATTCCTATTCTGCAGCTTCACTTACTTCTAGTCCTTAATGTTCCATTGTAATAATTCTTCAATTCTATCTGCCTCTTCCCTCTAGGTGGAAAGCTCTTTTATTGTTCCATCTTGCTTGGCAGAGACAAAGTAGAGGATGCAATGTACAGCCTGGAGAAATTGCCTGATACTATTGTTGTATATCTTTGTGCATAATCCCTCTGGTCCAGGGTGAGGAAAGAAACTGTAAGGGTTAAAGTTAGGAATATGACAGCACGTTCTACTTATCCTTCACTGCTTTATTAGAGTTATCTCCTCTTGGCAGCCTCTCAGACACACATAGTGAGAGCTCACCTATTTTTCTCTATACTTTGGAAGCACTCTAGGTTTATTTCCATTGCAATATAATGTGTTATACACTATTATAATCTTTTACTTACATTTGTCTTCTCACTGAATGGGAGAGCTTTAAGAAAAGGATTCTATCATCTTTACCTTTGTCCTGAGCACCAAGCAAAGTGCCAGGTACAACATAAGGGTACAGACAATACTTGCCAAATGAGACAATGCATGAAATGGAATTAAATTATATTAGAATAGTCTACATATTTAATTTTCCCAAATTTTTGTAACATCTAAATAAAACAATATTGTGCTTATTAAGAAAATTCACGTGCATTCTCATTCCTGGATGAGAAAAAAGAAAACAGAGACTCAAAAGTGCAAGGAGAATCTTTGTCAATGATACATAATTCCTAAATTAAAGAAGAGATGAGAGGATTCGATTGTTATCCTAATCACTCTAAATTGTGCCTGGAACCACTAAATAAGACTATTACAGTTAAGATGTAGCTGCAGTTTAGAACTGTTAGTTTAAGATCCTTTAATATAAAATGAATTAGATGCACATGCTAGATTATTAACAGGCTAGATTTATAAGTCCAAGACAAGGTGAAAACAATTGGAAGAGGAAAATTATGAAACAAGGTAGATCAAAGGCTGGGATCTGATGAGTACTCTTCCAACAGCCATTCAGCCTTCTCCCCCTAGCAACAAAGGTCTTTTAGTTGCAATGACAATCAGCCGAGTTGAAGCAGTAGCCATGTGGAGGCAGGCAAACTGTCATTGGGTTCAGGCCCCAAATACATCTAATTTAGCTCTATTTATATAGGTGGTGGAACATATTTTTCTGAGATTTATTTTAGCTTCTCCAATAAGAGCCATGCCTCTCCATCCCCCACCAGCAATTAGAATCCAATTTCAAATCAACTAATCCTGTTTCTAAATATTATTAAATAAATCAATAACAATAAGATGTCAATCAAAGCCTTTTTGTTGTCTTGCGAAGTTCAATAAAACTCAGATTTGGAAAACTTTCTCTGGAGTCTCAGGGACTTAGTCTAGTCATTAAAGAGCCTGAAAACTTTAAATTTATAGAAAAGAAAGCATATAAATTTTTGTATTTATGTATGATTTTACACTGCATGATTTCTTTATGAATAAACCATCCTGACTGCCCTCACAACAGCTTTGTGAGGTAAGACATGCATTATCGTCTCCATATCCTATCTGAGCAAACTTAAGCTTATTGGGATCTGTATCAGCTATCTGTAGAAGCAGAAGCCACCTAGGAACCAACCAGACAGTAACTTTATTTCTTGGGCAAAGAAAGATCATCATTTGTGGGCATAGCCCTGAGATCAGTATATTTACAAGGATTGTAGGATGGTGTTTTAGGCCATTTATGGATTTATCACAGAACAGAAAATATTCCTGATATGCATCAGTCAGGGTTTGATCAAAAAAACAGAACTACGAAGAATGATGTATACATATATGAAGAGAGAGAGAGAAATTTAATAGGGACTTGACCGTATTCAATTTTGAGAACTGATGCATGGCTGTTTCCTTTGCATCTGGGCCAGAAAGGGATGCTAGATAGTGAAGTGGGAGAAGGCAAAGACAAACTGGAAACCAAGAGGATGAACCAGAACCCTCAGGATGGGTTAGAACCCATGTTTATCTCTCATCACATCCAAGCGTCAGATTTCAATGATGGAAGGCAGCTGACAGAAAATATGATACTCTTCATTACAGAGTTAAACACACAACTGGACCACAAATTGGTCCAAAAGAAGAACCAGTGGGAGCCAGAAGAGCTGCAGGCCCAGCTACTGTCCCACCCACACAGACCAAAGGAGCCTACCCATCAACGAGGAACAGTGTATGTGAGCTACAACTGTCCCTGCTCCCTCTGCATTGACCTTCCAAACTTAAAATTTCAGCTTTACTTTTTTACCTTGGAAATCTCAAAATGTTTCCTAAAGCTCATGCATTCTCAGATTTACTCAGGGAAGGGGAAATTCAGAAATTATAGTTCCAGTTTAGCTATATTGAATCAATACAAATCCAATACAGTAGCATCAGAGGTGTGCATGTGTGTGTGTATGTGTGAGTAAAATGCATACAAAATTGATGAAAAGAAGACATCAAATTCATAATTATTAAAAACTAATAGAAATATTAAAACAAAGAAAAGTGTATTTTTATTGACTAGCTAATAGATTTAAGTGCTGTGATGAAAAGCTGAGCATATATAAAATTCAGAGTTTAACAGTGTATTTAGCAAACTAGTATTTAAATTAAAAAAGACTTTGTGCTAAGTCTGAGAAAAAAATGACATGTATGATAAGATTTGAGGCTAGGCTTTAAATTTAAAAATAGAGGGCAAAGATGGTTTGTTTTCCCAAGCAACAGATTCAGCTTCTAGCATCACGTGCTAATTTAACAATAAATTAACATAAACTAACTTATAAATAACACTTATTGAAAAAATTTTAATTAAACTTTGATGATATGTCTTATGGATAAGATGAACACCACCAGATTATAAGGAGATGAAAATAATGAAAGACACAGAATGATGTAAAAACAAGAAAATAAAACAGAACGAAAAGGGCTGGACTTCGTGTAGGTGAGCCCTCCAGGTGAATATTGACTAGAAACAATGTTAATCGGCATGCTTCCAATGTTTTCCCATGAGGAAAAACGATTGCTTATTTAAAATAAATATACTTTACCAAATTAAGAGAATCCCTTCCATTCCAAATTTGCTAAAACCTGTAGTAATAAAATACTGTTGAATTAGATAAAATCATATTCCACATATTAAAATTATTTATTTTTCTTGAAAATTCATTTTATTCCTTCTACAAAACTGTATGAACTAATGTTTTGTTTCTGGGGAGATTTTAAACTACTAGTTCAAGTTATTTCTTTAATCAATATAGTACTATTTAGGTTTTCTATTTCTTCTTGATTCAGTTTATGTAAATTATATTTTTCTATGAATATGTCTATTTGACTAATTCTTCATGATTTGTGGCTTATAATTACACTAAGTATTCTCTTATTATCTTTTAAATCTTTGCTCTATCTGTATTTCTGCACAATTTTACATTTCTCAAATTATTTGTGTGTGTCTTTTATGTTTTGTTTCATTAATCTCATCATAGATTTGTATATATTGCTAGTAGAATAATAATCAAATTTGGGCTTCCTTAAACCTGTTTACTGTTTTTATTTTCTATGTTATTAAACTTTTGCCATATTTTAATGGTCTCTTTCCTACTACCTTTCTTGGCTACTGTTTCTCTCTTACCTATTGTTCTTAAGTTAAATGTTTAGTTAGTTTTCAGCTTTTCTGTGCCTCTAATATAAGAATTTAAGACTCAGTGTCTCACACAGTAAAGTTTTTAACCATATCCCACAAGTTATGTAGTATATTTAACCTTTTGAATTTAAACATTTTTAAAATTATGATTTCCTTTTTAACCCTAAATGATTTTCAATTTATTTTTTTTAATTTAAAAGTATTACAATTTTTAATTACAGTTTTGCTATTGCCTCTTCACTTTGTATTGTGGCAAGAAAGAAATAGGTCTATCTATTAATATTTTGGTGACATTTAATAAGACAATTTTATCTCTCAATATATGCTACTCTTTAGAATCACTTAATGAATGCACCGGAAAAATTTGAATACAGTACTTTATGGTAGATACTTCTGTTCATGTCTACTGATGAATGTTAATTGTATTGCTCAAGATTTCTGTGACTTTACTTTTTCTGGAGGGGAGGGGGTTAGGGGGGTAATTGACTTTTCAATTATTAAGAATTATGTTGAAATATTCCACTATAATGATGGATTTTCCCATGGTTTCATCCGTCCTGGAGAGTAATTGTGCTTCTCTCTTAAAGGACAAGCATGGTTTTTGAGCAGCACTATTTTCTTCCACTATTCATAGGCTATAGGTAGTTTATTTTTTGTTGCTTCCTTCATCCTTCCTCACACACTGCACCAAACATCAAATAATCTCTTGCTTGTGCATCAATAGCCTATGAACTGAATGTCCTAATTTTTCCTTCCACTGTAGTAAAAGTCATGGAAGTTTTAACTTCAGTTTCCTGCTTTCTTGGTCCTCGGCAGCGTTAGTGACTTGGAATGCATATTACTACCCTCTTTGTAGCAGAGGAATAGTATCTGTTCCTCTCTCATAAACTCTTGCGTTTCTTAAAGGTACGTATTGCTTCCCAGCACCATGCAATACAGTAGCTGGAACAAAGCAGGTACCTTACATATTTCTATGAAATGAATAATTTTTTTTCTGTCCCTTAACTCCTCAAAATATATCTAAATAAAATACATGCAGTCCTCAGAATAATGAGGGAGAGTCCCTTTATTAGCATAATAAAATTTATGAAATCATAGGAATATGCTATAAAACAACAATCACTAACACAAGAACCCTAAAATATATTGATAGATGTCAAGCACATTATATTTTATCTGATTCTCACAATAACTCTGAGAAGTGGGCATTAATATTCTTATTTTCTAGATGAGGAAATTAATCTCAGACATATTCAAGGGCTACAATAAGAGTTTTATGGTTAACTGGCATGGGGTTTGAGAAACTAGTGTCTGATTACGCCTTAGGAAAAGACAGCAAAGATGAGGCAGCGTGACCATTTTCAAGAGATAGGAAAGGAATTCAGGTTATCTAACTCCCAATTCCTTGTGATGGACATTAAATCCTGGGTCTCCTAGTTACTAGTTGCTTGAAATTAAGGCTGTCAAGGCAGAAATAATTTTGTAAAGTTTATTGGGAGTCAAATAAACACCACCTAACAGTCAGAGAAGTGCTCCAAAGTGAAGTCTACTATAAATAACAAAGGCTTTATAGACAGAAAAGGCTAAAGGAAGCAGAAACAGAAAAAAACAAAGCAGACTGATCATTTCAAAGTTACTTTCCTCATAAGGTGGGACAGAGAGATAGAACAACAGGAATTTAACTCATAAGTTAACATCCAGTTACTTCAGTCTATCTCTTTTGTACAGGGATTAAAGCAGTGGGTACTTCATTATCAAACTTACTGAAGATTTAAACTGGCTTGTTTAGGAAATTGGATGTTATCTCTTTCTCCTGACTTCCTGGAAGGTCAGACCACAACCTGCTTGCATGGAATTTAGCAGGGGTGACTCCATTTTGGCTTTTAGTCTAATCCGCTGGAGCCTAGTGCAGAAACTTAGTCCAAAACAATGTTTTCCAATAATTTTTAATTAATATTACCAAGCAATAGGCTTACTACCTATGTGCACAGAAAGCCAGTTGGTGACACTGTCTTTTGTGAGAAGAAAGAGTTTTATTGCATCTTTAATCAGCCAGGAGACAAGAGGCAGGGTCAAATCTGTCTCCCTCATTTGAGATTAGGTCAAACTTTTATGGGTTAGGGAGACAGGCTGGTAAGTGGAAGTATTGTCAGAGCAGGTTTTGATCAGATGAGATTTATGTTTGGCCATTTATAGTAAGGTATGGAATGGTGGGTTTCAGCACTGGAACCGCCTGCACAACAGATCCCTTACTTTTGAATGGGCTTCAGAGTTCCAGGTCCTGGTCATGTCCCAGCCTCCTTGGTTCTGTGGAGAGGACCATAGATTCCAGGTGTTGTTTGGAAGTCAAGGCTTTTTTTTTACCGTGCATGACTGGGCTGTACAACTTGCAAATTTTGGCTTTGCTCCATCTGCAAAAAGCTTAAGCAATGGCTAAACAGTAGACTTGGTCAAGTTGATTGCAAGGTTACACTGTCACAGTTATTCTCTGCATTATTCTCTTCAGTGTCTTGGCCAATCAAGTCTATAATTATCCAAAGAATTTGCATGCCTGTCAATTCAGCAAAAACACTATTTCACAGTCTAAGAGAGTTTTATGTGTAAGAATTTTTTTTTGAAAATTAACCAAAATCATCACTTCTGGTTCTCTGTACTTTCATTTCACCTCACTCAGATTTATTCCCTCTGTGAATAAAGAGACAGTGGATATTTCTTCATATACTCAACAAATACTGAGTAACCTCCTTTATGTCCAATACTATGTAAGGCCCTGAGAAAATAATAGTAAAAATGAGGAAGGGACATTAATATTACTTTTAGTGAACATACAGGACAAATAAAGAGAGCTTAACGGATAATTAAAATGCAGGTTTTACTCTGTGATTGAGGCAGGTGGGAGAGAGATGTCTTTTGATCCCACTGCAATGGACCTTCCCTAGGTTTGGAGGGTCAAAGATGCCTTCTGAGAGAAAATGCCATCTCATCTGAACTCCTCAAGGATGGAGAAGCTCAAGGAGGAGCACTGGAGGAGTAGTGATGAAGATGAGAAAAGGTTAGTGGCAAGAGGTTAAGTCAGTTTTGGGAAATTGAGAGTGTCCAGTATGGCTGAGATGTGAATGGAGAGGAATTTTCCAGACCAATATAGAAAACAAACAAGGGAACAGAAAATTGAAGAAGTTCATTAGAAAAATCTCTCTCAGGGGAAAAAATAAAAATCCCAATACTTATTGCTACCTAATATTATGTACAATTTGAACTTTATTATTATTATTTTTTTCTTTAGTCTTTTGTTACCTGGTATATCCCAAGAGCCTCTCATTAAAATGCAAATGTAGTTGGAAGGTGTATTAATCAAAGCCACTTTTTAAGTTAAAAACTTGGATTTTAGAAGAGCTGAGAAGTACTGGTAGTAAATTGCCAAAGGAAACTTCACCTATTCTACAATATTGCTGCAGGCCACCTCTACTTATCATTATCATGCCCCACTTCTTCTCCCTGAGAGGAACTGTATTAATGCTTAAGTGCCAAGACTTTGAGGTAGGGACTTTCAGGCTGGCTGGAAGCAAACAGTAGAGAAAATGTCATAAGCACATCCTCAGTAGATTTCCACCCATTTCTGCAGACTCTGAGATGTGATTTCAAAGTTTTCTCGGTAAGCATCCAACTCTGTCCTTCTGAGATTCACCCATCAACAGTCTTTAATCCTTTCAAATATTTGCAAATGATAATCATATCCCTCTTCCTTTGAGTTGTGAAGATTGCATTTTACTTGGTTTTTTGTAAATCAATCCTTAGTGACACACAGGCAATGCCTATGCAGCAGGCAGACTTAAAATTGCATTGATAATTGAGGACAAGATCAGTGTATTTCCACATACCTGTTACTTGAAACAAAGAAAAAATCTAAATGGATAGGCAGGAAGAACAAGCGTGTCATATTTAAATACCAAGTCATCGATTCTAAATATCTCTACCTCTTAACCTCAGAGATATGACAAAATTGCTTGAGACAAGATGTCTAATTAGTTCAACCTTCTCAGTATCCACACTTTTTCTTATTTTGTGGTTTTCAGTGGCTCTCCCAGCTGCCTCCATGGAATTCTGAGCCTAAAGACAGACAATTTTTCTGGAAAGGAAGGAAAGCTTAGTAAGACTTAATGGCTGATAATGGAAAAATGGGAAGTAGAGATAAAAGAATGGGAAAGAAAGACATCGAGTGGGTGGCTTGTGCAGATGACTTTAGAAAGTACACATGAGAATATCATGGATCCCTTCCCTCTCTCTCTCCCTTTCTTTCTTTCTTTCATTTTTTGGTGCTAATAACTGATGAATTAGACCAGAACAATTTGGGGGGAGGAGGGGTTAAGTAAACATTCATTTATATAAGATTTGGGAAAGGCTTAGTTTAGTCTTCATTCGGATCACTGTTTTTTCCTCAGACTGGATTTATATTCCCAGGATAATGAATGAGAACCTGAGTATAAGAGTAAAATTTATAATACACCTTTTATTTATTTGCAATATATAGCATGGTGGTAGAGATTACTAAGACTAACTGTACTTAACAAGATCTAATATTCTGCATTGAAAAGTTAAATAATTTCAGTATGATTTCACATGGAAATAATACAATTAGCAACTTCATATTATTTTGACTAGCCCCCATTCTCTCTTCCAAAACCTTTTTTAGCCAAACTAGATGTATGCATTTGGCTGTTGACTTTGATGAAATGAACCAGATAATTGCCAAATTTTTACTTTGTTATGTGCCCATGTAGACAGAGTCTAATTGGACCACATAATGAAATGTTTAAATATATCCATACATTTTACATAAAATGTAACCCCAAACCAATCCTTCTCCTAGAACTTGGCCACTAGGGTATTTAAAGATGCACAACTGCAGCTGATGCAGAAGTTCTTTCCCAGATGTTCAATTTGACCTGGGGCAGCTCAATCAAAGTTTGTAAGGTTTCCAACATTCCTAGTGGGAATTTTCAGAAAAGGAGGCATATGGATTATTCTGGCAAGTGGAATATGCAGACAGAAACTTGTGTGCAATGATTCCAGAACTTGAAATCTCCCTGAGAGCAAGTCAAATAATAACATTATTTGTAACAATAATATTAATAAATAACAAAAGGAGCAGTGTTATTGCTTTTCAAGGAAATGAATCAACAATCCTTTAAGCAATGGGAGTGAGGAAAGTGAGCTACCTGCTGAAAGCCAGAACAGAAACACAGAAACGAGAGAAAGATAAAAAACACAAAAAGGGGCTAACGCCACATGCAGAACAACTCTATGGCAAGGGAGATAGGGAGGCAGAGGTTGAGGGGGCAACTCCCCTCTCAAGGGTTATAACCCACGTCCCAAATCAAATGGCTTTTGTTCCATGTCTTTATGCCAGGGAGTCCAAGCCATGTCCAAGCCATGAGGAAAATAAAATAAAAGCTAATTTTTATTTTGGATCTATTAAACGTATTCCAAAAGTTAAATATGGAAAGTTTATCATGTTTTCAACAGTGTCTTGGGCATGCTGGATGAGTGCAGGAGTTTTATGCTTTAGGCCCAATTCTAAAATTAAAGATTCTTATGAGAATCCAGAAGCAATTTGAAATTTAACACCATTTTATTCATCTGTAATAGAAAAGTATTAAACTTTAATATATATTGATTTTTTGGATACAGGAAATATATCTATATATCTATATGGTATATGTACATATATGCATATAGTGTATAACATAATACATACCAACTCTGCCCCGGATGGCTAACAAACGTGATTGAGGGTTAAAATATGTATAAACATATAAACAGTAAATTATTAGCAGAATTGATAAACCAGTGCACAATTTGTGGATTAAATATTGTGTCATGCTTTTGGTACTGTGATTATTCCTAGAAAGGAGAGCTCAATGATGGCTGGAAAAGATTGTAGGAGGTTTTCTGAAATGCAAAAATTGACCTGGGCCTAAAAGATGTTGTTAGTTAGGGAGGAGGGTAGAGAGAATCCTCCCAAAGTTCAAAACAAGGAAACACAAATCAATGGTTCTAGAAGGATTACCACATAGATCTGGATTAGAGAGGAACTATTCTGAGTAGGAAAGACTAGCAATGGGCAATATGACTGAATGAGGAAGGCAGAATTCCAGAAATTAAAAAGATACACCAAGAATGTTCAGAATTGTCTCCTTGCCCATTTCATGATGTTGCTGGGGTGCAATAAACTGATTCCTAAAACCATGACTAGTCTTCACTTATTGACTCTGCTTTTCCTCACACACTTCAGACATCAGCTCCCTCACCTCTGTGGGGATCACATGAATCTGAGAGTGCACGGGTGGTGGATGCTCTGTTGTGATGACATAATGCGTGTTGCACACAGAAGACCCTGTGTCTGTCCTCAGGGCAGGGCAGATCAAAGAACTGTTGCAGGTACTGCTGCATGGCAGACTAAAACGGTTGCCTCATGAGTCAGGAAGAGGAAAAGCTAGCTCATGTGGGTGATACGTGTTTGGAAATCATCTGTTATCAGGTCCACAGAGGACAGATAAAGCTGAAAGTGGAATTAAAGTCTAAAGGTTGGAAGAGAGACTGATGCAGGGATACGACAGGCAGGGAAAGGAAATGGAAGAGCAAAAACGAAACAGAACAAAACAAAAACGAAAACGGCATCCAAGACATGAGTCATGAATTAGGTTAAAAGCTTAGATATTTGTTTACTTAGTAGATAACAACACATTTAGGGGGAGAATTAAATCTTTTCAAGTTTCTTCTGAGAACTAGATCCCATGACATATATTGTGCGTAATTTACTCAATTTTCAAGGAATATTTACATAGTATTCTCATTCCTTAAACTCTTCTCTTTGCAACTGTGATACCGTATTCCTCATGATCTTCCTTCACCTTCCTAATTAATACTGTATTGTTCCTTTGCTGACCCTTCTTCTTTTCATGCTTCTTAAACTTTAGTATTCCTTAAAGCTTAAATGGGGGGATTGCAAAGAAAGAAGCCACATTATCCGTACCAATGCTCCTTAAAAGGTAGCCTTCTTTATTCTTTGTGCTCTCATTTCATCAAGTAGAAGCCTCTTTCCTACAACATATCATGCTCGATTTGCAAGTAAGTGTTTCAGCATTTAACTGTACTCCTTAACTCTGAGCTCTTTGAAGGCATGGACCATTTGTTGAAAGGGAGAACTAATGTATCAATGAATTAATTAATGCATGCATAAATCGATGATTATCTCCACCCAAGTGGTACA
Source organism: Cynocephalus volans (assembly GCF_027409185.1). Taxonomy (NCBI): domain Eukaryota; kingdom Metazoa; phylum Chordata; class Mammalia; order Dermoptera; family Cynocephalidae; genus Cynocephalus; species Cynocephalus volans. Next base: position 36,336,359 of record NC_084472.1, on the reverse strand, counting down.
GAGAGTTCCTTTAAGGATATATTTGAAACATACCCCAGCAGCTTAACTCTCTTTGGAATTGGCTTTTTATCTTATTTATCTATTCACATGAATCATCTATGCTTTCATTCCACTAGGGACCACCATCATCTCTTGTCAAAACACCTAAAATTGGTCTCTGTGAATCTATTATTGACTCCATGCAATCCATTTGGACGAGGCAGATGGAGAAATGGTTTTAAACAAACAATCTGATTCGGCCAAATCTGCTCACACCCCTACTCCACCACCATTAAAGTCTTCAAATAATCCCCACTGTGTAGAATGAAATAAAAAATGCCACAATTTCAAATGATATTTTTAATGTTTGGAGAGTAACCCATTAGTCAACCATGATCTAATATTTTTAAAGCAACAGAAGAGAATGAATAGAAAATACCAAAGGACAACATCCATATTTGGGGTGATTATTATTTCTGAAAATGTGTGTGTGTCTGTGTGTTGTGTGTTTGTGTATGTATACATGTGTGCATGGGTCTGGGTTTGCAATGTAAACATTTGCTGTGGATCATAGTTTAATGATCTTGAAGTCTCTGCCCTCTGCTGATCTTGCCATTTTAAATTCTTGCTATTTGTCTCCTGCTAGCCACACTTATCTTGCCTCACTGTTTAGCCATTCTCTCTTTCCTATGTCGAGTAATTTATACACCATCCCTGAAAATCTCTTTTTTTCCATCTCTGCCTACCTAAATTATTCTCTAGTTCATAGCTTAAACAAAAATTCTTCAGGAAAAATTTTCTTGACCCTAAGATGGCATTCGATTTTCTTTTTATATATTATCCTAACACCTTGTTTATTTTTTTCCTAACATGGATTTTTAATCATAGTTCATTATTCATTCAAGAATATTATGTAACTATTGAGAACCTGTTATCAGCATCAAACTTTAGTCATCCAGCCAGTTTCAGGACAAAAACAATGTGTGAGAAATTTCAGGATATATCCTTTGTCATGGTGGGTAGTTTACAGATAGGAGAGTGCAAACAATATTTTAGATAATTCAAAAGCTATAGATAAATTTCTTCCACTTTATCAAAATAGACATTTCTAGCGTGGAATATATTCTTTCTGTTTAAAAAGCCTACATTGTCTTTCTAATGTAGTCCTGAGTCTATTCTCTTCCTTAAGCTCCTCTGGGAAATCAATGTCATAATACCATTTCTCTTTTGTTACTTTAAGCATAATCTCAGTATTTAGGCTCAAACATTTTTAATTCATGGATCCATCCATGCAAATATTTATCCATTTATTCAAGCAAGTATTCATTACACATCAATTGTAGCAGGGTAGGTAAAACTGCAATAACAAAAATACCCCAAAATCAATTATTTTAAAAAACAAAACAGCAAAGTTGAATTTATTTATTTATTTATTTATTTATTTATTTATTTTTACATAATAGTCCAAAGTGAAGATTTCAGGATGTCAGTAGCTCTATCCCAAGCAATGAAGGTAATGGGAACTCTACTGTCTCAAGGTACTGTCCTCCTTGGTATACCCACTATCACAGAGGGGGAAAGACAGGAAGTTCAGAAACAGCTAAGTCACCGTGAGCAACTGAAGTGGAAGTTGTACATGTCATATCTGCTCAGATTACATTGATTTTAGGTCTGTCACATGAGCAAACCTGGCTGAAAGAGAGGATAAGAATCAAAGACCTAATTACCACATTCCAGCTTTAATTCTATTACTATGAAAAAAGTGGAAAGCAGATTTATTGCTAATGGACAATTAGCAGTCTCTACATCAACTCTGAGAAAGGCACCACGTTAAATGTAAAGAGAAATGAAAATTGGATTCTGTTACTAAGATAATTAAACGTAGGAGGAGAGGAAAAAATAGTATTAAAATAACCATAGTACTGTGAAAAACCCTGAAAGCCTTTCTGGGAGTCATAAATGTTATAAAAATTCTCAGAAAGGTGAAAAGTCACTGATTGTGTGAATGAAAAGTTTCAGGATATTGGCAATAGATTAGTTGAATTTTCAATAATAAATGGAGCTTCAGCAGGTGAAAGGAATTGTGAGAAATTTATCTTTTACCCTAAGATCTCTGTTGCTCAATCATTCTATTTTCTGAGTGTAAATTTCTTATCCTCTCTAGAATCTAAAGTCACATACACAAGTCTATGAAGAATATATATATGTATATATATTTTTAAGGAAGTGATTGTTTATTCATTATAACTGCCCTGTATACTGTATTTTAAACTTTGTGGGAAGCACACCTTTTTCATGGAATTTAATTTATTGAAAAGCACCTTTTTGGGACTCTCAAATATTTTTATTAATACAATGGGAAAATACAGGTTCATTCTTGGGATCTGACTTTATTTCTGCAGAAGTACTGGATCTGCAACCCTGAGTAAGTTGGCAAGTGAATTGAGATAAAAGCTGCTCTTGTGGGCCTTAAGCCCACAGGTATTAGTCAAAATCAGATGCAGGTCAGATGGCTGCAAGAGAAACCTGCTGTTCGTTATGGCCAGGTCAGAGATGATGCCATTACCCCACGTTTACCTCCAAGGTGACCCAGAGAATGTCCACTTTGTCATCTATTTGTTCAGGGTCAAGTATAATATAAATGCTCATAGTACTGGATATTCACAGAGTCATGTGCAAAGGTGTGATTAGTTAATAGGTCTTAAAAAGAAAAATGACAGGGATGAGCATGTTGTCTATCACAGGAAAAGAAAAAGATTTGTTTGTTTTCTTCAACCAACTAAATGTTCATTCTCCCACAGAAAATTTGAGTCAATTTTTTGACTTCCCACAAAAATTTTGATAATAGACATGACAAATGGATTGATTTCCACTTCTTATAATCTAAACCTGCCTGGCCTTTCAGGGATCTAAGATTTTACCTGACTCAGGTGAGTTTCTGCCAGTCTTTCTGTGTTTATCTGCTGCCCCTCCAACCCAATTCCCCACACAACAGGCATTTTAAAGGCATGACATTTCCAAATTTTTATGAGTTTTAAAAATAACAATTGCAGGTGAGAATATAGCACCTGGTTCTTGACCCTACGTAATCCTGTTTCTCAACCAGAAAAGATGAGCATTAGGATCTAGTCTCAATTCATATACTTTCTTTCAATAATTTTCAGGCACAAATTATCTTTCAAAGTAGCTAACAGCTTCTGATAATGATGTCGATTTTATTAGCATAATCCCAGTTTCTTCCTCATGACTTCTTGATTTTTCCTCTTTGATAGTTGTTTTGTCTCTGCTACTTTCTTACTTCCAAATAAAATGATATGACTTAATTCGATATGTGATATAGTAAATGCATGCACTATCTATAAATGCATTTGTTGTTCAATAGTCAGTGAGTACCAGTGTATTCTATTATTAGCTCACTTGGAAATCTATATCTTTTTACAGCAACTATCTTAATAATTGGGATTCTGTCTAAGGTTTGCAGAAAAGAAAAGAAAGGAAAAGAAGACAGGAATATAGTATCTTAAAAAGAGTGGAAGCTTATTTCTCTATCGTGTAAAAATCAAGTTGTATTCCAGAAGTCCAGGGCTAGAGGTGGTGCTACCACTCTTAACACAAGTTTTCTAAATGTGAAACTTCTTCAGTTCTCACCGTCTTTGAGCAACTGGTACGAAAAAGAAACCCAAGAGCATGCAGCCAATTGTTTACTGGGCATATCTGACACTGATATGCATAGATTTTACTTACTTCATTGGCCAGAACTTGGTCATATGACCACAATTGTCAGCAAAGGAGAGTGGGAAATGTAGTTTTTAATTGGGTGTCCATGTGTCTGGTACAATTCTGTGACTATGCATTAAGTAGAAAATGGATATTAGGCTACAATTAGCCATCTATCATACATTTCTTTTGTGCTGGAAATATCTAAGAGACAAGTTTTAACCATTTATGTCCTTAAGTTACAGTACAAATAAGTTCTGTTTATCAGGAATTAAATGCTGCTAGTCTCACCAAATCCGTTAGTTGAGGTCAGAGCTTTTTGCCAGGAATACAAGTTGCTTTAAGGTATACTCATAGACCAACTCTCCAAAGTGCTTTGCTCTCTCCAAGTGAAGCCATATGCCAACAAAATCAAGCTCTAAATTATCCATTGCTTTTTCCCCACATGCCACATCTAAACATACTTACCTGAAACTTCCTTTTTCAAAAGCATAGTTGTGCAAAATTTTTATAAAAGTTTTATCCATTTATTCTAATATTTATATTTTCATTATAATTTAATACCTCTCCTTACTTTAGAATTTCTGAGGTGGTATTTTACATGTACTTTTCTCACCATGCTGAAGAGTCAACCTGCAATAATCCACACACATTTTTTAAAGCTCTATTTTATCTGCGAATTTCTGATATAGTGAAGAATAAACAAGCTAGATGTAATCAGCATTTGTTATGTATTAACACTTGTTCTACCATTATAAACAGAAAAAAAAAAAAAGAAACTGCTTTAGCTTTCTTAATACAAATTGTTAATATATAGATGTTTTTAAAGGTCTTTAAAAACATGGTGTGGTAATTGAGCAGAATGCAGCAAAAATATTTTCTTTTTTTAAATCCTATCTTATGTCCTAGGCCTTATGGAAAATAAAAATAAAAAGTATTACACATTACGCCAGCCTTTATGAAATACATTCATTACTTAGAAAAACAGAATCTACTTTCATTAAATGATTAACATAAAAATGTAGAACATGATTAAAGGCCAAATGTTATGTCACAGACGATAAATGCTTATAGGTACTCCTAAAGAGCGAACTGTGTGTTCTGTTTCTGCATATGGTGACTTGTACTCAGTAGTTATGCAATAAACATTTGTTGAATGCATTAGCACTTTTGACCCTGAGTTGGAGCATTAAAATGGGTAGCTCTGTATTCAATAGAGATAAAAGAAAGGAAGGGAGGGACATTTTGCTTCCATTTCAGGTATAAAAAAGGAGAAAGTGAATATTAAATGGGAGATTAGAAAGACTATTAGGTCAAATAAACTGATTTAAACAAATTTTTAAGAAATTATTTTGTGATTATATTCTTCTGTGCTGCTCAAGTGTTCAGAGCTACTCACTTCTCTTTGAGGTAGTCTTTGGTCTAGAATAAAAGGTGGAAATTGTTTTCATATCTTGGCCATTATGAATAATACTACAATTAGCTTGGGAGTACAGATGTCTCCCCGAGATCCTAATTTTGATTCTTTTGGATATATAACCAGAAGTAGGATTGCTGGAAATTATGGTATATGCATACAATGGAATATTATTTATCCTTGAAAAGGAGGGAAATCCTGCTATTTGTGAGTATGGATGCACTGGAGGGCATTATGTTAAATCAAAGAAGCCAGACACAGAAGGACAAATACTGTAAGATCTCACTTACACGTGTAACTTCAATGGTCAAATTCATAGAAGCAGAGAATAGAATGATGGTTTACAAGGGCTTGGGGGAGGGAAAAATGGGGAGGTGATGATCTACAGGTACAAAGTTTTAGTTTTGCAAGATAAATAAGTTGTTCTGCGGATTTACCACACAGCATAGTAGTGCCTATAGTTAACAGTACTATATTGCATACTTTAAATGTACTAAGAGGGTAGATCTTATGTTAACTGTTCTTACAACACACTGATTATAATCATAATTATGGGGGTGGGAAGAAACTTTAGGAGTTGGTGAATATGTTTATGGCCATAACTGTGGTGATGGTTTCACAGGTGTATACTTATCCCCAAACTCATTAAGATCTGTACATTAAATATGTACAACTTTTTATATGTCAATCATATTTCAATAAAGTGGTTTAAAAAATGAAGAGATGAAAATGGGGCAAAGGCATTTTTTTATCAAAAAGCACACTAGCTCCTATTAGGATATGTGTGGGCACTTGGGCATTCTGAAACCTCCTCATGGTAGAAGATTTGCCTAGGTATATAAAAAGAAGGTGCTAAATTTTGGGGTAAAAGAATTTGATCTGTTTGGCCTCTGAGTGTGGTGTCACTAAAACACATTAACTTTTCCAGTGCACTCAATTGCCCTGTCCTTCACAACTGCATCACTATGCTGAAAAATGTGATTTCCATAGAAATGTTCAATTTTGAAGCTTAGAGACCTTGCAAAGGGGAAAAAATATCATTTTTGCACTTAAACTTCTCCTCAAATTGCTTACTTTAGAAAGTTAAAATTAGCCCTGAATATAATGACACTGGACCAACATGTGTTGGAATATTTTTTAACTCTTTCACTTTTAGTTAGTTGCTGTCCTTTGGTTGTCTACCTCATAGCAAACATGTAAACAAGAATGAAAAAAAGCTCTTCAAACTTTTAGGTTTTCCACCCTTCCCCAAACAATTTTAAGTATGTGGATGCTGAGAAATGCTCAGACTTTAGTTGTTGTCTTTCTTTGGCTACTTGAAGAGGATAAGGTTTTTGACACTGAATCATACACATTAGGACTACAAAGGAGCATGAAAATCTTCCCATGAAACACAGGCTGCTTTTAAACTCAGTGTCCTTTCATCACCCTCTACACACACACACATATGCACACATGCCAGTGGGTCCTGACTTTATTTTCATTCTCAGTCCTCTGGTTTACCAATTCCCTATAAAAGATTTTCCTTTTTTGTGGTTTGAAGACTAGGATAAAGCAGTAAAGGTTTAGTCATACATATTTAAAAGTGAGGTTGCAAGAGATTTCACATCAGAAGATAAGGCTGTATATTTATTTACCTTTTTTTTTCTTTTAATCATTGAGTGGTTTCTGAAGTTCTCTTTGACACCTTATCTATCATAGTTCCTCCATTGAATATTCTAACACTGTGCCTATTTAATCTTCTGATGTAAACAAAAGTTTAGATTAGTTTTTTTTTTCCCACATCTCCTTCACTCTCTGACAAAAATTTTACTGAATGTTGATTTGTCTTTGAAAATCAACTATACTAAGCAGTGCAAAATACCTCCAATAAGCAAAATGTCCATATCATGATGAAGTTTTTCTTTACCTTCTGTCTGTGACTCTTTTTCATCAAGATCAATTCAGAAAATATTTATTTAAATAGTCATTATAGATAAACTTTTTGTTTGGCACTGTAGGAAGAAGAAACAAAGGGGAGTAGAAAACACAATCTGTTTCCAAATGGGTTTTACTATCTCCCGGAACAGATTAGCCACCTTTGCCATTCTATGTCTACCTTATTATTTATATTTAAAAATTATCCAATGTTGACAAAATCCTATCAAATCTCTCCATCATCCCTACCTCCATTCCTATCAAAAGCACTTATTCAATGTCAACCACTCACAATGCACTGTTTTGTATAAATAAGGGTGAAAAGCAATACCAGGTACTATCCATCCCTGTCTTTAAGTAGTTTGTAACTTAATAGCAGAGAAAAATATCAGATTTTATAATTTAGAAACTAAAAAAAAAAACAACAAAAGTTAAAGATCATTTAATCGATGTTCCCAAACTTCCGAAGAATCCCCTGGTGTGCTTAATCCAAGTAGTTTCCTGAGTCCTCTTGAGCTTGAGGTTATTTTGACTAATGTTAGGTAAAGCTGCAGGATCATTCACCACGCTTGAGTACCAGGACCCGAGGACATACTAAAACTGATTTTGTAGAAAAATGATCCAATAGAATGTTTTTTTTTTTTTTTTTATGAAGACCGACTCCAGGTTTGATCAAGCTAGGTTCTGTAATTCTAACCTCATTTTTACAAATAAGAAAAAGAAAAATACTACAGGCTGATGAAATCAGTATTTTACAAAGCTAGCTATAGATCAAGGTCTTTTTTTAAAAAAGCTTTATTTTTCCCTACTGAATCACACTCTCTGGGGAGGTAGCATGTAAATTGTACTTTTCAAAGCCTTCTCACATGATTCTTATGCATTAACAAGGGTGGAAGACTACTCTCTAGGATTTGCCCACATGTATGACAGCAAGTTTCAAGCTGAGCTAGTCTTTTTGTCACATAGAGAGGTAGTGTGTTAGAGTGATTGGAGCTTGGAGTGAAATGTGAATCTGAATAATTTCTGAGTTTTATAATCTCTAGTAGGTGTGGTAGTCATTAGTACTGTTCTTTTTCTTGGCACAGAATGGAATTGCATTTCCTGGTCCTGTGTGTTGAGTTGGGCAATGACAAGTTCTTCCTGTAGGTGAAGGAGAAAGTGAAATGTCAAAGCATTTTTCTGTCATGTTTGTATACCTGAGGAGTGAGATACAAAGTAGACTGACCCCTTTATTTCATCCAGCATGTTAATAAACTTTCAGATATAAAAAAGTAAACATGGCAATTTATTTGAAAGTAAAGAGCTAAACTGCTCTGGATTATCAAGGGAAAAGGGACAGATTTTGGAAATAGTAATCATAAGCCAAAGAAGAGGAACTCCACAAAACAGAGAAGCAAGGAGGTGAGAAGAGAGAAGAATCTCAGGTGGAGGAATGGAGGTAGGTGGGTGGTAGGAAAGAAACACAGAGGAAAAAGACAAGAAACATTATGAAAAGCTAGACTACAGAGAGATAAAAGTGGTAGCTCAAATGGATGGATAAAGAATGTTCTAGAAGATGATGATTAATATCCAGTTTTAGTAATTTATGTCTGCCACATAACCTTCAGTACATGCCTTAGGTTGAATGACCCCCCAAAACTAATACCCACCATAACTGTTGAAGGTAGGAAATTCTATTATGGCAATTAAAATGTGGTATCTTGAAGAGGCGATTAGATTATAGGACTACTCTGTAGTGAATGGATTAAAAATGGTGGTCAGTGGCATGGTTCTGAGGGCTTTAAAAAGAGAGTGCATGAGGAGGTTAGTCTCTTGCTCACTCTGCTTCACCGTTTTCTTCCATGTGAGCCCCCTGGGTCATTGTTGCTACCTCCAAAGCCTTTGCCAAATATATTCCCGGGACTTTGGACTTCCTAGCCTCTCAAACCGTAAAAGCAATAAATTTTGTTTTCTTTATAAGTCACCCAGTTTTCAGGTATTTATGTTATAAGCAACAGAAACAGACTAATACAGTACAGGTGTATTAACTACCTGTGTATGTGCGTGCACGTGCACGCGCACACACGCACATGTGTTTATGTGCATGCATATGTGTGTGTGTGCTTGTGTTTGACGGGTATATATTGAAGACTTGAGCCCAAGAAAATGAGCTATAAGAACTTGGAAATATTAATAAATCCTGATAACTTATTAAAAAGTCTTTACAAAATTGAAAGAAGTGAAAACTATCTCTATTGCCTGCTCATCTCCCCTATAAACTTTGACTCACCATTGCCTATAGACTTACCTGTTTCCTCATCATTTCTTATAGACCTACCTGCTTCTTTTCTGCCATACTCAGAACATTTGTAGGATATTTTGGTTTTTTGTTATTTATTTATTTATTTATTTTTAATGACTTGATTTCCTATTGCTCTCAACTCATGTTTCTTTCTTTCTTTCTTTCTTTTTTTTTTTTCTTTGGCTGTTAATGTTTTTTTGTGTGTGTGTTATTCCTCCAAGGGCATTTTCATTGGGAAATTCATAAAGTAAGAAATGTTTACAGCATATGTACCTTTAAGAGTGATATTATAGAGACTGTGACAGGTAAGACAGATTGATACTTTGGCTGGGGAAAATATGATACAAGGATATCTAATAAAATTACTATGATGAATGAACTATTTTAATGGCCAAAACTAGAACCTTGGAGGTGAAAGAGAACATCATAGCTGTGCCTTCTCTGAGGCATTTTTCAGTTTATCACGTGTAAACTTCACAAGGACCTGTGAACCTGTGAGCTAGGAATTTTTATCACTAATTATATATGAAAAACAACAACAACAACAACAAACAAACAAACAAAAAAACGGTAACAACACCAAAAAAATTCAGTAAGGAATAAGAAATTTGTCCACACAATGTGCCCATAGCTGGTAAGTGGTGGAGCCCAGACCAAACTTGTGGCAATCAGATTCTGAAGATTATTTTTTGTTATTTAACTCATGAGATCTTATGATGTTTTGCACCAGAAGGCAAATCTAGAAACTTGGGTGGAATTTGAAAAGAGAGGGATTTTGTTAAAATTTGTTTAAATGGAAGAATATCCAACAATGGAATAGATTGCCTCAGAAGTTGTACCCTCTGCCACATTGAATGGATTTGAAGGGAAGACAGATGACAATTAGCCTGGCATATTGCAGAAAGGACTGCTTTTCTTATCTGACGTTGGATTAGATGTCAGCTAAAATCCCTTCTAAATCCCCAATTCTATGCCTCTAGGGTCCTAAATGTTCTTAGTGTGGTGCAGAATATAAATGAAGTTAAGGGAAGAGATCAACCAATGGATATTTATTACATTTATACAACAAGCAAGACCCGGGATTTTCATCCAACACCATGGAGACAGCCGCTTTTTCTGCTTATTGCTGCTCTCAGAGTGTGAATCAGACTTGGTGTTAGGAAAGAACTATCCAAGAGAAAAAGCTGTCAGAAAAAGGGCCAGGAAAAAAAAAAAAAGGCCGAATGTTAACTTCTCACCATTTTCTCAAGTCTGGCTCTTCCATGAGAATTCTGTGTTGACCTCTCCCTCTCCCTTGGGTGTCAGAATGTGGGGGAAGAATCCCGCTGATTGACTCATGAAACACATTACCAGAAGCTCTCTATTTTGACAGTTAAGGCCACAGAAGCAATTTGTGCTTTACTTAGAAGTTTATTGCATTTTGATAATTGCTTTTCCCCTTGAACTGTAGGGTTTTAAAATATAATTTTTGGCTGGCTATAAAATGGAAAAAAAAAAAAATCCATATAACTTTAAGAGCATTTTCAAAGCTTTTAAAGTCGCCAGTAAACTAAAGCATCCCAAAGTTACCTTGTTGAGTTGTTTCAAGTTAGCATCGTAATCATTTTTTTAGCCCTCTGACATCCAAAGCATCCAAAGAAAAAGAAATGATAGAGATAGCTTAGTTTTACTGAGCATTCTGTCCAGGAACAAAGTTTGTGACGGCCACAACTAAGGGGAGACAATATCAATTAGCTTATCAGTGAGTTTGGCAAGGCTCTGTTTGTACATACACAAATAAACAATGAGTCTGAAGTGCTCAAATTCATACAACTTGGTATTTAGTCAAACAATGCTCATGAAATAAACTCAGGGGATAAGTTTCCCTGTAGGTGGTCATTTTCCAAGTGTAAAAATCTGTATGAGCTGTTAGTCAAAGGTGTGTGCTCATTTATAAACATTATGAAAATAATAACTTACACAGACCAACATCTTATGGATTACAAATCACTTTCACAGATCTTCCCGTACATATTTTTTATAGCTGGGAAGTATTTTCTTTGTATAGATCCAGGCAGATAATCAGGATACTGGTGTGTGAAAACACTATATGCCATTCTAACATGCTTCCTAGGATTGCTTTTGAAATTCTCCACTTATCTCTAGCTTTGTCTGTATGAGACTTAGATGTAATTAAACCAGATAGTCGTTTAATTTCAACACAGTAAATTGACACAAGTGTTGGTTAGCAAACAATCTGAAAACCAAAACAGCAATCATCTATTTGTCTATAGCCATTTACATTCAGTCAACTATTTTTGCACCATATTTATTTGATTATCATAACAACTCTTTATGGTATTATTACTTTCATTTTCTGGAAGAGGTCATCAGGTTGGCAGAAAGGTTTAATGACTTGCCAGGAACACACAGGTAGATATTGATAAAGCCAGATTAATAACCAGAAATGTTAATTCAAGATTTAAATTAGAAGTATTCATCATGACACTGGTGAGGCAAATTATCATCCACCAGGGTTGACCCCTCTTCATTTCCATCAGTGAACTCAGAAACCTCAGCTTAGTGTAATTTATTTAGTGGAAAGTACAGGCACAGTGAGATACAGGAGACTTTTTCACAAATAACTCATATTCAAGTGAAATAAAAATATTATAGGGAGGGGTCAATTCACAGAGAGGGCTTTTATTTTGGAAATGTGTTTTCTTTTCTAGTGTAACTAATCCCTTGTTTATTATACCATCTATGCAATAAATTCATGGATGATCGATCCATAATGGGTGATAAAGGGAAATTAGGTTAATAACAATAACTCTCATTTATCTAGTGCTCTATACTTTTCAAAGTGCTTTCAATCATAAATGTTATTTGATGAAACACCCTAGTGAAGCTGGCAAGGCAGAGATTTGTAGTGTTTTGGCAAGAGCACTGGTTAAATGACAACATTATTTTGTAAAATTGAAAGCCCTGTGAATAATATATACCTAAATATATGTGTCCTAAAAGAGTAATGATAATCCAGCTTAAAAGAAGAGCAAATGAACTCCTTAATTGAACCTTGGTACCTGCACACATCCGCCGTGTGTGCTTTTTTTAATGTAAAAATGAGACAAAAGCAGTTAGAAAAGCAGACTTGGGGACCCAGCCCGTGGTGCACTCGGGAGAGCGCAGCGCTGGAAGCGCAGCGACGCTCCCGCTGCGGGTTCGGATCCTATATAGGAATAGCCGGTGCACTCACTGGCTGAGTGCTGGTCACGAAAAACAAACAAACAAAAACAAACAAACAAAAAAAAAAACAAAAAAAAAAAGAAAAGAAAAGCAGACTTGGTTACTTAGGCGGTTAGTGAAGAAACAGCGATAGATTGCTTGAAGCTTTGAAGCTAAGATAACAGGGACAACCATATTTGCTTAACATTGTCTCCCCTAATGTCTCTGTCACAGGCAAAATCTTTGCTAGATGGACTATGTGTCCAATCATTGTGGCATTTCTTTTCATTTTTGATAAGAAATCATATTCTAATGGCATAAATTTTTTCTTTTCTCCATGAGTTTTGTGGAAACTTTTTCCCTCTTCATGTGGCAAGGTTGTTCAATATTGTGTTGGGAGGCACTTTGAACTCCAAGGAAGATAAGTGCTATTTAATTGCAAAGTGTTATTAGTCCTATGACTGTCATTATGTGAACTGGCACAATTTTACAGTTAATGCATCTCAATACTATTGCTGTTGACATCCTTCACTTTTTAATTTTATTTTATTATTTTTTTTAAAGGGCTCGACGGCAGAATTGGATGTCTCAGGGGACTGGTTATTGGAAATTGGATTCAGGGTCTCTTGCTTCTAGGTGTTTAATATCCAACACATTACTATATTACTTTGTGTTGAATGGTGTTTTAGTAACATCAATACTATCCTCACACATTATTCACAATCCTGCACATTACCCATCAGGTTTACTTGATGAGAAAAGATCAGTTTGCAGAGAGATGTAGTTCTTACCCAGACTTAATGATTTCAACATTTCCACCTGCAAAAATAATTTATTTCACTAGTTGTACCCCATTTCTCTTTTTTTCTTTATAGAAGAGACATTTGCAGTTAGAATGTCTAATCTGTACTTATTAAGACAATCTCATATGGAATATTCTTTTTGGTTCCTACTTCCTTCAACTAGCTCAGCCCACAGCTAACTTCAAATACAGTCTCCTACTGAGACACAGATACTCATCTCTGGTTTCTCATCTGTTGATGAGAAAGACAGTAGCATACATAAAATAATTAGCTATTCTTTCCACTTTGACCATCTAACAATTCAGTTCTTTGCCATACTACAAACTCTGTGCTTCTTTATTTTTTACCTCTCACTCTCTGTTGTATTTATTCCCTGACTTGTCAAATTTCCTATTTTCTACTATAAATAAGTGATGGCTATTTAGACGGTTTAGAGTAACACTCCCAGAAATGGAATTTGTGTTTTGGGGTGAAGAAGGTAGAACTTTTGGGTAGAAAAGATACATTAATGGAACTGGACATAAAAAGAGCCAAAGAGGTAAATAAATATTTTAGCTCCCCAAACAAAGCTACATATGAGAATCACCTTTTACCTTTTATCCTTCATAGTTATTTTTTTTTCCAGTCTATAAAAATATGTGCAAACACTATAAATATAACAAAATCTGACAAACAGAAACATGGTATGTGGAGACAACATAGGCTCTGGAGTTGAAAAGAGTAATGGTATATAAATTTATTACAGGAATATTATATTACAATTTTGTTTTTTTAATTGTCAGTATACTGTAAATATAGTTCAACTTAATTTGAATTGATTCATTACAGTTTCAGTGGTTAGTCTCCCAGTGTATAGCACAGTTCTTTCTGTATGTGCTTACCATCAAGGACCTTAAAATATAACTGGGTACATAGAACTTTATATACATGAAAAAAAAAAAAAAAGAATGCTAAAGATATCAGTTAATAGCTTGTATAGCTCAGATCTCTCTGACAAAGCATATAGCATTATACAATTCAAATCATTATTATTATGACATAATATATTATGCAGTAAAAGCAAGCTGTACTTTAGGGAACCAGAAAGGAGATAAAAAGTGATTTAGATGAAGGTGGAAAGACTTTCAGGGAAACGTGTGTTTTGATTTCAGCTGTAAAGGTTATGCCGGGCTTGGATGATCAGAAATAGGAAGTGGATCTTTGTCTTAGGTTGGATTTCCCTACAAGTGAATCCTGAGACAAAGATTCAATTACACAGAGTTTATTTGAGAGGTGCCAGGGTGGGAAATGGAAATAATGCAGGAAAGAGAAGCTAGTAAGCCCAGGAGGTGAATAGAACTTAATTCTGCTGAGAAATTGAGGGAAACATGCTTTAGAATTATCCAACCCAAAAGACAAGGGAGCTAGGTCATTTTCAAACCAACTACAAAGCGTAGTTAGTTTAAGACTGCTGCTGGTAAGGGTTTTAATTCCAGGGCGCTTCTAGCCAGACACTGTGTGGCCATCCAGAGTTCCAGAAAAAAATCCTCAGACACAGACACAGTTTAAAATCTGCTGAAGCCATAGAAATGGTGAGACCAGAGGGATATATGGGAGGTACCTACAGCCTATGCTAAGAGGTCTTTCAATAGGTGGGGTAAAACAAACATGTAAATGAACAAAAAAATAATTGATGGAATAAGTATACTAACATATCAATTCTACTCAAATCCACATATAAATTTAATGCAATTCTTAAACATACTCTAGCAAGATAGAAAGAAAGAAAATGACAAGCTCATTCAAAAATACATAAGGAGGAATTAAATAGGATGAAGACAATTTAGAAAGAGAAAAGCAAAAAGTGTGGGCGTGGGAGAAAACTTGAACAGTCAGACATTAATATATTTAAAAACCAATACATTAAAAGCAAATTTTAGGGGAACTTGTAAATGGACAAAGAGAGTAAATTAAAGAGTATGGAAAACATGAGTCTTGTCAAATTAGTGTATAGTTTAGGTCACATCACAAATCAGTGTGTATAGGATGAATCATTTCATAAATGGAAGTGGGAAAAATTGATTTATTGTGTGGAAAAAATAAACTCTATTTCCTAGTACATAAAGAAACCTGGGTGAATGAAAGATTTAAACTTGAAGGGTAAAATTATACATTATTGAAAGAAAGTGGAGAATATCTTCATGATCATGGAGTGAAGAAATATTTCTTACATGAAACATACAAAATACAAACCATAGTAGGAAGTAATGATTCATTTGACTGATTGAAATGAAAATTTTCTACTTAATTATGGATATCACAGATGAGGGAGCTGAAATTTAGGATAATTGATTCAAAGTATTGAGCCATTCATAAGAATACCCACTGGTATAAGTGACTCCAGAGTGTTTTCCCACTGCCTTTGAAGTGAGAAAGGGGAGAGGTTATACCACTATTAGTAATGGAATTGGTGGAGAATGTCATCTTGAAGAGCATCATGTGTAGTAGCCTGAGCTTTGACCTCAAACAGGCCAGGGTTAAGTTCTGGCTCTGCTCCTTCCCAGCTGCGAGGGCTTGAGAAATTCAACTCAATTTCCCTGCTGAATATGTGAAGCATCTACCACGTACAATACATCCAAATATTTATTATTCTCAGCACCTAGAATAGATTTACAGCTCACAAGTAAGGTTAAACAATGTTGGCATATATTGTTAGTTAATAAGTTTTTTTTTTTTTTTTTCTGTCTTCCATCATTCCCTTTCTCTATTTCTCCCTCTTTCTTTCTTGCTTTCCTGCATGCAGATTACTGTGCTGGGAGACGAGGGGAGAGTAGGGATCACTTCTCCAAGAATCTTAAGCCTAAAATTTTGGGCATTTATTAATAATAAATATGTAATGGTTTTAATAAATATTCAATAAGGACTAACCTTGCCAGAACATACTACTAAGCAGTTGTAGGAAGTACAGTCGTCCTTCAGTAGTTGCCAGGAATTAGTTCCAGTACTCTAGTGAATACCAAAATCCACTGATGGTCAAGTCCACAGTAGGCCTTGTGGAACCCACGGATATGAAAAGTCGGACCCTCCCTCATCTCTGTGGGTCCCACACATCCAACCAACTGCAGATCAGAAATACAGCACTCGTGGGATGAATTTCACAGCTTATAAAACTCACCTTTACAAAAGTAGAAATGACTTCCCCAACCCACAGTTCTGCTCATGGCGGAAAACCTAACCTTGCCAATTCAAAGTAAACTCAGTCATTTCTGGTTAATAGCAGTGTCTTTGAGGTTAAATTCTCATGAATTCTGGAGGGTTTCCTCCTTCCCTTTTCTCCTTTGCTTCTCTCCTAGAATGAGATCAGCTTCAAGGGCTCTGGTTGGAAGAGAATTTGCAGTGCGATCTTTTAGGTGTTGGCTTCTTCTGAGATGTCAGAATAACAACAGCAACAGTAGTGAAGGCAATGACAATTATAAGATTGACTGGTGTTTACTGAGCGTCTATTATTATGTTTCAGTTGCTATATAAATAATTTAGGTGTATTTTCATTTTCACACCGATGCCCTCCATCATTTTACTGATGGAGATTCTCCATTGCTCATCCGCTTCTATTTTGATTGCTTGCTCTCAGAATGTCTATGTCCCTCTCTGCTTTCCAGATACCAGGCCCACACATATCTCTCTCTGTCCTTTCACCCTAGCCCTGAGGACTTTCCAGGTTTGCTGTTTTGTTCTCAGACATTTCTGCATCCTCTGAAAGCTCAGGGAGTTTTGAATATTATCCCATATTACAGTGCCCTGTATGAGACTGTCTGAGGAAACTCCTGCCGTTAAGCTGGCAATTGTTTTTCCCTGAAGACACCACCATGCATGACTTCCTTTACTAACAATTTCAAATTCTAACAAGGAACTTAAAAACCTCCTTATGACCACAGTGATGACTCTGTCATTTGAAATCTATGCAAATGAGGAATTGGTGACTGGAAGATAAACATACCCCAAATAGGAAGACCTTCCTCCTCTCTGCTTAGCCCTGATATGAATGGCTGTTCTTTGGGAACATAGGTACTGTAGATCTCTAGATAAGGACCCTTCCTCCTTCATTCCATTCTAAAGGCACAGGACTGGAATGCCCACAGGAAGGCTCTGCTCAGTCTTTTCTCAAAGTAATCCTGATTCCTGAAGGAGAACTAGAAGGCAGTGAGCACGGTCATCAAAGAATGGCTTTGAACTGGCAATACAGGAAGAAAATATAATGCATTGAATTAAAATTTCAGTGAAAATGTGAATTGGGGATGGGTTTTATAAAGGAGATACTGTCAGTTACACTAAGGAACTAATAAGCTGATTTCCATCCAGGGGGACAAAGGGAAGGAAAGTAAAATGAATCACCATTTTCCCCTATAACAATGACAGTTGGAAGACTGTTATAACTCTTCCAATGATAATAGTTTCCATTTCAATGGGCTCCTTTTCCAAGACATCTAAAGAATTTTACAAGTGATTTTTTTGCCATCCATTCTCACGTCTCAAAGATGAGAGATAGAAATATTCACATCCTCATTTTATAAGAAGTAAATGTGTTCATAGGTTTCTGAATACACTGTGCTTTTCCCAAAGAAATTTTTTAATAAGGTATGCTGTGGAAACTGAAGCATTCAGTCATATCTGGGAAGAAAAAGAGAAAGAAGTACAGTATATGGACACAAAATCCCCTGCAAGCTCTTATTGTCTTCTTATAACACATTTATTGAAAAGGATAAAATTAAAAGCTAAAAATATATTCTGCATATACATATGTTACATTGTAGCTTTTGATTAATATCAATTTTAGTTCTTTAACAGTTAGTCTTTATATTATTCTCTGATTCAGATGCTGTTCTTTCTTCCCTCATATTAGAATATTTGCTATTTTCTTCTTAACCATGCTAACATCTAGGATAGGCTGAGCACATATTGGACATTCTGTAAAGTTATATTGATTTGATGAGTGCACCTAATCTTAGATGTGGAGTAGAGATCTACAAAATCATTCAGTACAAGAACGTCACTGAAGACCATATCCATCAAAAGGAAGGAAATATCCTGTAAGTGGTTAGGATTTTCCTGATTCTTTTGTTTTAATTTAGTTTAGAAGTACACCATAGTTTTGTCTCTCTGATGGTTTTTCACTTATTACAAATGGAGGATATCTGGTAATTATGTGTGATAGGCAGAATAATGCTTATCCAAATATGTCAATATCCTAATCCTCAAAACCTCTGAAAATTCCATGTTACATGAAAAAGGAGAATTAAATTTGCAGACGAAATTAAGGTAGCTAATAGATGACCGTAAAATAGAGAGATTATCCTGTATTATTTGGGTGGGTTCAATATAATCACAAAGGTTCTTTCTATATAGAAGAAGGGAACAGAAGGTCAGAATCAGAGTGATGTGATATGAGAAAGACTCAACCAGCCATCACTGACTTTGGCTTTCCATGAACCGAGGAAAATGAGCAGTCTCTGGAAGCTAGACTAGGCAAGGAAACTTATTCCTTCCTAGAGCATCCAGAAAGTAATACAGCCCTGCTGACACCTTAATTTAACCCTTTGAGATTCAGTTCAGACTTCCAACTTCCAGAACTGTAAGATAAAAAATTTGTATTTTAAGCATACATGTGTGTGGCAATTTGTGACAGCAGCAATGGGAAACCAATATAGTATGTATTGCATGTTAAGTAAATAATTGAAGAGATGGATGACCCAATTAATATAAGTAAAATCTGATTATTTACTGATATTACAAATTCTGAATAAGGGCTGGGGGAACTAGAGCTCATAAACTAGTTTCAAAAAGTATAGTTAAAAATCAAGACACTAGCAATGGTCATATTATACATCATTTTAATCCTAGCTTCATACTTTCACTAATGTCTGGGAGGAAGAGCATGGTGTTGGAAAAGGAATAAGTAGTTGTCAACGAGGTATCTCAAAAGACATTTGGGAAGTGCTGTAATTCTACAGTAATAATTACACTAGCATAGAGTACTCTGTACTTACTCTTTGTATCGTTCTACTCAATGTAAATATATCAACCAGTTTAGTCCTCACAACGATCCTATGAAGAAGCTACTTTTGTTATTTCCATTTTACGGATTGGTAATATAAATAGGTGCAGAGAGGAGGCCTATTTTAACAAGGCACCTTGTTAAAGATTACACAGCTAGGTAGTAGCAGAGTCAGGACTTGAAATCTTAATCATCAAAACATATTCTATACCAGAAATAGCTCCTCACTTCCCAGTGCCACATTTAATAGACGGCCCTTGATTTGAGGTAATATATTTTATTGGTCCACGTGAAAGTTGGGGCTAAGGATAGTGTAGATTGAGGAAACAGTATAAGCATAAGGGCAACATACAGGTCAGGAAGAGTGCTTTGCTGTTGTTTCTGCCTAAGGCACATGAAAAACTATAGTAAAAAATGAAGCTAGAAGGTTTCCAGCTGATTTGTGTAGGTTTCTAAACTCCAGTATAAGAGATTTAAATTCTATTTAGTCATCAGTAGAAAATATTACTTAGTTTGTGAGTTTGTTGGGTTTGTTTTGGCTTATTTGTTTTTTTTTGTTTTTTTTTTTCCCTGCACAAAAATGAAGCAATTAGAATTTTCAAGTTAGTCAGGTTTATGTGTATTGGTTCCTGTGACGGAGATGACAGGAGAGACAACGAGGTGTGGAATTCAGTGAAAGACTATTGTGGTCTCAGAAATGAAGGATGCTGGGGATCTGAAAAAGGGGGTTGACTTTGGAACAGGAAAGGGGGTTCAGATGTAAGAAATATTAGGGAAGTAGAACTGACTTTCAAATGTCTCTCAAAATGTAGAGGCAACAAAAGCCTTTGAGCATCTGAGACCAGATGGTTAGCGGACAGATGGACACAGGTCGAGGAAAAGCACAAGGATATTTCCAAGTTTGTGTTTGAAAGCAGAGGATAATGAATTTGGTTTGGAGGAACCTTACTGTAACTGAAGGAGAGATGTGTGTGTGTGTGTGTGTGTGTGTGTGTGTGTGTGTATGTAATTATGTATGTATGCATGTGTTTAGACTCATTAATAATAAGTTCCTGGTTTTTGATTGGCTTTTAGATGTTTTGCAAAGCCCTTCAATGTGGCCTCCAATTTGAAGCTATTAATCTTTCACTGATCCTAATGATACTTGCATCACATAAAAAAAATTCCAGGGTCTTGCTTTGATCTGTAGATGCTCCATCCGCATTTCCTAAGTCCTGCTGTCTTGATACCAATTCGCACCCTTAGTTTCAGTTTGGTAGCTGCTCCACCTGCTGAGGTAAATACCTCCTGATGAAAATAGACATCTTGGAAATTAGTAGCAGCACCATTGAGTAGTGAGATGCAACCACATAATACGCACCAGGACTGGAATTCTCCACACCCACTCAGAGATCTTCAGAAGATCTCCAGAATGAGATCCAGTTCTTGAAGATCAATGTGTCTGCTGTGCTACACTTGACCATTCTTCTTACCCATTCAGTACAGATGAATCATTCTCAAATCAGGCCATTAAACTATTGCTTTTCTACAACTTTAATATTAAGGTCTATGGACCTCAGTGCTTTTCTCTGGGTGGTCAGATGTTTCAAACATAGAAATAGCAGGAGTATTCACCAGCTGAGCCTACCGCCCTGCTGAAACCTGTTTCTTTACTGCTTATATCATATTCCCAAGCCATGAGCATCTATCATGTTAACTGGCAATCTTCATTCAATTGACTGCTCCATTTCTATGTAGTTTAAAAATTCATCATACTTGAAAGTCATAATGTATGTGCAAATTCTCATTTTTGTTAGAATCCATCATAATGCCTCACAATCCATTGCAACAATTACATTCAGTCATTATAGGAAAGCTCTCACAAAGTTTATTACAATAATGTTAAATACAGCTTCTCCATTGGTCTTTAACCAAAGCAATTTTTTTTTTTTTTTTGAAGTTTGTCGAATGCCAACAGTTCTCTTTTAGGTCAAAGAAACTTTGGGATGAGTGTTTGGTTATTTGAATCTTCCTTGATCATCACCTCTCCACCCCCAATTGAATTATTATCTCTCTCCCTCTTCTGTTCCTCTACTAAACTTTACAAATAACTCTACTCTTGTACCTCTAATGTCTTAGGCTTTTTGTTTACATGTTCATTTATTCTTCCACTGAACTATAAGATCTCTGAGGGCAATGTGCTTTGGTCCACGAACATCAGAATCAAAAAAGGCTGGTTTTGTGTTCAGGATCCATCGGCTCTCTACAGAATGTGACCAAATCTCTTTGATCCTCACTTTCCTTATTTGAAATATGGAACTGATCAAAACATCGTGTATTCTTATATCTCCTAGGGATGTTTGCAAATTAAATTAAAATGCTTTGTAAACTTAAGGTGTTCTAGAGCTGCAGATCTAATTTTCACAGGTCGGCCAATTTTTCCTCCACAATTCAGTCATCTTGGCCTCTCTGAACCTTTGTTGCCAGATACTAACATGATATTTATTTCCTACATAAAGTAAAAGAGATTACCAAAAACACATATTAGTATTTTCAGACACTCACATGCACATGCACACACATACACACACAGAGAGATAGCAACTGCTACATGTAGTGACCTCCTTGAACTGGGAGGAAAATGACATAAATAGCTACTGTATACAGGAACAGTGATCCACATCACTGTTAGACCCTTCCCAAAGTCCACTGGGAAATTAGACCTCATCAGTGTCAAGGATCAACTCCCAATCATCACAACAAAGTGTCAGAAGTGGCTGGAATAACATGCTCTACTGCTGAGGCCAGGACACTTGTTACAAAGAAAAGAGGAAGGATAATTATCCTGAGATTTAAGTCTGTGTAAACAGCCACCTTACGTTATTTAGGACCACAAATTCCACAGTTAGAGCTCCCCAATGACTGTCCCAAACTACTGCCATATCACTCCTGATAGGTACGTTTCTTTTTACAGAGTAAAATGGGTCTGAACTTGGAGTCAAAAAAGAAAGAAGGGCTATGACCAAATTACACATGGTATGTCTTGACAGCTCCAGGCAACCCAAGAAGCCTGGAGCTGTTGTTTCCCTGTTGCCCCCCTGTTGCCCCCTTCAAAAATGACATATGCATTTCATAAAAATATCCTAGCAGATAGTATTTGAAAATAAATAAATAATTCTCAGTATAATACACTGTCAGGTAATAAGTATCGAGTGGCTTCAGCAACTAAAGACATCAACCTCTTGGGGATATGTTAATCTGCTTGTGTCTGCTAGGAGGAAGGATGGCAGATGGAAGTCTGAGGCTGTCAGTGCCTTTTGGGAAGTGATGGGTGAACATCAAACTTCAGCTCAGATGAACATCTCAACGCCAGGGTAGGAATTTCACTCTCAGGATCTGTTGATTGGGCGGGGTCAAAGGAAGAGGAAATACACCAGCACAGTAAAGATACACATGCCTCACCAAGGCAACATGACTCTAATGATGGTAGTGGATTTCCATAAAGGGAAAATAGAAAAAAATAGATGCTGGGTTCCAAGATCTACACAAGATAGACTTGATAAATGTTAACAACACAAAGATGCTTCAGAACAGTCCCGTAGGAATTCTGGCCAAGCATTAGGGTAGTACACTGGCAAATAAAAATAACACTGAGATGAGTAACCTTAGAGACCACCAGGGGACAAAATTTAAAATTAAGGCAAAATGCATATTCTAATATAATGTTTAATATTCAGGATAGATAAAGACAAACTATGATGACACTGTCATTGAGGCAAGGCATCTTGCACTAATTACTGGCCAAAGCAAGAGTTTTATCTAAAGTCATTTCTACTTTATTTCTTGCACTTTATTTTTTTGTTTGTTTTTGATATTCAGTGATCTGGTTTGCCCACATTCAAATTTCACAACTTAAAATTTTAAGGAAAATGGTAACAAGTCGGTTTTTAATTTATCATGTGACTCTGATTGATGAGAATTATTTAAATATTTAAACTCTTAATAATTCACTTTTTAACAGTATCTTCCCTCTATTCAATGTCAGGTTGGCTCTTGGATACAGAACTGCATGCCATCATCATCACAAAAATAATAAACACGTTTGGAGTGTTTTTCTATTCTGGGACCTATGTTCTGCATTTTAAATGGATAATGCCATTAAATCCTAACAGCAGCCATATAAAGTTGGCATTATTTTCATTTAACAGATAAGTAAACTGATGCTTAGGAAGTCTAAATAATGTAACCAGGATTATATAGCTAGTAACAATAGAGCGATAATTTTAACCTAAGGAGTCTAAAACCAGAAAATCCATGCTGGAGACCTTTATTATATTATATTCCTCTTATTTATGTGATCAAACCTAGTCAAGTTTTACATTGAAAGGGGACAAACATCAACTGGCCGTGCAGTAGTATAGTTTATATGAGACCTTTCTTAGACAGATTCTAAGCTACCAAAATTCTTGATCAAATGGGTTTAAAAGCAGACATTTTAACAGAAATAACCTGGAACTTTTTAGCTATGAAAATAACGAAAACCACTGTGGTAAAAATAAAAAGCTGTAATATTGTGTGTGTGTGTGTGTGTGTGTGTGTGTGTGTGTGTGTGTGTGTATTTTACTTCTTTAATTTAGAATGAGAGAACAAAATGTATTTCACTAAAGAATTACAGCTGTATGAAGAAAGGTCGTCCTACAGACATACCACTCACAGAACACGTATTGCTGCATATTTCTTGATTTCCTAAGGCAGGTTCAATTCCATAGAGTGTGTCATTTTGCCCCTATTTTTCTCAGACTGCATATCCCTAAGTTTTATTTTGAAAATAAAATCATTGTATATTCAAAGATATATAGTAAAGACATATCTTTAATCTTAAAGATATTCCTTACTTTAAGAAATTAAATATAGCTATGTTTACACACACAGAAATTACATAACACACATAATTACTCACATGCATATTGAAAATAGACATGTCTATGCTTTAAGTTACGTGCAGTAAACTTTAGTTTTCTATAAATTTCTATTAGAAAATTAAGCATGCATTCTTTAAAGCAGGAATCAAAAACACAGCTTAACCCTAAACCATAATATCATCATACTTATGATGTAGCAAATCCTTTAGAGGCACATATTGAAAAGAAATTCACTATTCTAGTAAAATGCTAATGATACTATAAATATGTCAGAGTATAAATGTAAATTAGTATTATTTTTTATGTTTGGGAAACTGTACTGAATGTCCACAGGGAAGAAAAGACTGACAGCTTAAGAAGAGAGAAGACACTGAAGAGTAAAGTTTTTAGCTTTTAAAAATTGTTGGTCACCAACGTTCTACAAAAGGAGGACACATTACTTCCTTGCTTCCTCAGATTCTTTACCTGGCACTTCATGGAAGTTACTGCCTTTAAGAGATTAAATAAATTGAACTGAACTAGTGAGGAGAGGAAATCTTGGTCTCTCTTTTCAGATACACACACACACCATTCACATATTCATATGCTTTAAAGAAAAAAGTGAACACCTGTTTCTCCTGATATAAAAATATTACCAAAGTGAGCAGGGCTGAAACCATGTTGGTACCTAAAACCACACAGGCTCTAAAAGAATTGAAAACCACATTTTTTTTTTTTTTTGCATGTATTTCTCCGAGTTCCCTCTTTTCCCATGGTTATTAGATATTTTGAACCTTGGTTGTGGGGCAAGATAACATTATTTACATGAATGTAAAGTTGTTTTCCAGGCAGCCTGAACCTGCAGACTCGCAGATACTACCGAGACCTTGAGATACGGATGGGAACAGAAACCAGATGGAGTCATGGCGAGACTTTGCACTTGAGACCTTGCATGAAGCTCTCACTGCTCATGTGCCCCTCCCTCCTGCTTTTCATTTCCCACGCTCCATTCCCTCATCCCCCTCTTAAAAAATCCCTCAGTAAACCTGAGTCTTGGAGATGGCTTCAGCCCCGGCCATTCTCCTTCAGGTTTATCAGAGACATGGGCTAGCCTAACATCTCTCCTCAGATCACTTTTAGTTCTGAATAAAAGCTGACTTCCATTTTCACCAACATTTGACTTTTGGGTTGTTTGATTTTTGTCTCGGGGAAGGCAGCCAGACCTGTGAGTTCAGTATCAATTTGGGGGAACTTCATCCAGGAGCTGAATGTGTCACGTCACAACAAGTCTATATTCACAGTGCATAAGTTGAAAAATGCAGAAAAAAATGAAAGAAGATATCAAACATAACCCATAATTCCGAACCCTTAGTTTTGCTCTCCTTTTATGTCTGTGTGCATTTGTTTGTAAATGTTTACATGATTACAGCATGATCATCTTTCCATACATACGTTTTTAAATCTTGTTCTGGGGTCTTTAATAGAATTTTGAATGTCTAAGAAAGAATGGAAAAAGGTACTTTTTTTGCAGGAGAGATGGGGTCTGTGCCAAAGAGTGGGGGATGCATGGAGGGAGATAGGTAGAACATTCCAGTGTTTTGCAGAACAGATGCTGTCAAAGACAGAGCAGCTATAAAAGGGAGATAAGAGCTTTGAACTTGGCAGGCCAGGTGACCATTTGCTAAAAGAAATAAAACTTTCCTATGTACCATGATTAAAGAATGTTCACATCCTCAAAGGGATAAACAGACAAGTAATAAAATAGCTCATGTGTGAGCAAAACACCAAAAATCACTGTATATATTAGAATCAATAGAATTGCAGTGCAATAACAAAATTATTTAAATTTCATTTAGAAGGATTTTTTTTATTGTGTAACTAGACATGTATGTAAATACCTTTCTCCTTGTTAGTTTAGACATATTAATTCAAATGTAATATTTTGTGTATTTTTAAAATGCTGAATTTATTAATATATCTTATGCTCCCTGTAGTTCCCAAACAAAATTCAGTGTTACTTGGGGTGATAGTATGATACTCCCAAGAACTTTAAACTAAGGGAGCAAAATTGGCCTCTAGGTGCTAAACTAAAAATAAGCACATAACACACATAACACACATAATCCAAAAAATGTGCATGGACATACTCAAGCATGAGAGTGAGTTCAGGGTTCATATGACAGATCATAATCTGATTGAAGACTTATGTATCTAGAGCAAAGAAAGGGCAATGAGTGATCAGCAATAGGACCTTCGATATAGGAGAGGTCAACCAGAAATATTTATCAAAATTCGTCTCCCCTGGTTCATGGGTTTGACCTTCGCCTACTCTTCTTCTCGTCAGGAATATCAACATTTCTGCTCTCATGTTTGCTGATTACATTTCCTATTCTTATTTGACCTCACATGCAGCAGTACCACAGAGACTGGTAGTCAGAGCACTTATTCATCCAGGCTCTTTAGCAGTTATTTCACTAAATGTCAATTATATTGACAGAGGATTAGAGGATGAGATATGCACAGTTGTATCTCTTCAGCTCCAGGATACTGTATAGATCAATTTTCTTTCCTTTCAAGACTAAGGTCCAGATCTTAGACAACACTGCTTTTATTAGTTATATATGTGTTGTCTAAAAATACATAATATGTGATCCATGACTTCTCTTGGCCACAGAAGAATTGATATGTCTGTGGCAACATCACAAATTCCCTGCATCCCTTCATTTGCAAATGCACACAAATATGTTTCAATGGTATGGGTTCAGTGACTGGGGTGATAAAAGAATAAGGAGGGGAAGAAGGAAGATAAAAATTGATTCAGCTGAGACTGGAATCTCCAAGGATTAAGAGTCATGTGTATGAAATTAAACAAAGCCTAGGAAGATAAACAATACAACATTCACTTCATGTATCAAGGCCGTACAGGATTAATGGCCATTCATATTGCACCAGCAGAGAATATAGAAAATGAAAAGAAATACTGCTTTTGCTTAAGAGGAAAGGAAGGATATGTAACAAACCCACATCTCTGCAATTTAGGCAAAAACTAATCATCATTTTGGGCAGAAAGGACACTTGCAATGACAGTTTCCTAAGGCAAAAGGTTTCATGATATCTATGATTTTCAAAGACCTTTTGAACCTTCTAATTAGATGATGCTTCATTATGTTCAACATGTCTTTTTATATAATTTAATTGAGTAGAGTATGTGGACCCTAATTCATTAATAGCAGTCCTCTAGCGATTTCATATCCTATTATTATTCAAGCAAAATGCAATTTTTTAACCAGCAAAATACTTAGGATAATTTACCAATATCCATTTCTCCATGAAACCAATTTCCACATAATGATATTCATCATGCTCTATAAGGTTTTGCTAACCTCATTAATTCATTTACCATTTAAAAAGTATTTATTCAACACCTGTTATGTGCATTGGCAGGGTCACCCTGATGCACAACTCCTGGAGCACCATGAACACCTTAGCGTGGCACCTTGGGGTTGTACAGTGTGACAACAGCATGGCCATATGTGGCAACTTTCACCTGGGCTCTGCTGAAGGCTCTGGATAGCCAACAAACTGTAAGGCCTGATTTTTGCCCAAGAGGTTGTAGCATTTAAACTTCCATGACAGGTTAGTTTGAAAGACCACACTGCTGAGAGTCAGATTAAGGAATGAAAGAGGTAATACCACTCTTATCTGTGTTATATGAAGACCAGCCTCCTGAATGCGCTATAATGTTCCAAGAACTTTATAATTGTTATAGGAATGTCTGAGACAGCATTTCTTGAGTTTTGGGTAACAGAGCTGGTTGGTGGGAAAGAATTTGACTCCTCTCCACATTAGAGTACAGATATACAGGGACATGATAATGAATTGAAAACACTGAAGCCAACTGTATTGGAGTAAAAGACTGTATTAGTCTATTTCTGCTGCTTTTAATAAAATACCTGGAACTGGGTAACTTATAATAAAACAAAATGTATTGCTTACAATTTCAGTGTCTGGGAAGTCCAAAGTCCAGGAACACATCGGTGGAGGTCTTGTTGGTGGTGACAGTGATTCAGGTGTCTCACACACCAGATGGTGGAGCAGAGAGAAAGACTCTCAAAGGTTCTCCTTCCAAAGTCCTCAGAACCACACCCATAGCCACCATTATTAATCAATTTATGAGGGTACTCATCACAATCTAATCACCTCTCCAGGGCCTCACCTTTCAGTTACCATAATAGGATTTCTCACTGTCAACAGTTACTGTGCAGATTAAGTTTCAATGAGATTGGGGGGGGGGGGGGATTCAATCTACACCAAAGACCAGAAAGATTTTGTATAAAAGTATAAGTAAAAGCTGGCCAAGACCAAGTGGTAGTGATGTGCCCAGGGAGCACTGCAGGGACAGTCCCAAAAGTCCTCACAGAAGGCAGGGCGGGTGACAATCTCTTTGGAAGGAGAGGGTAGGGTGTTACTGTTGAGCTTCTGGGTTTAAATAGCAAGGATACTGCTTTTACTTGAAATAACTGCTTTTTTAGTGTGCTTTGACAGCACAAAGATGGGGATTGTGACTAGGAAACAAGAAAAAGCTGAAGTCCCCTCTCTTCACTTAGCCTAAGATGTAGTATGAGCAGAAAAAGAATGATGTAGTGTTAGAATGGAGGAGAGACTGCCTAAAACCCACAAGCCATTTGGGGTTTAGGGTACCATTGAGTCATACTGTGTATCAGTCCTAGGCCTGCTTATTCTAATATGTGTCTTTCTGTTTCCTATTTTCATTATCAAGAGTGATGACTCCCACAGGTTTGGCTTCCTGGGCTCTCGTGGGAGCTGGATTCCATCTGGGTTTGGACAACAGGAGGCAAAAGGGAAAGGCTGGAGGGCAGGAAGAAGAATGCAGTCAAGGTGCTTCTTCCTCTTTTCCCCTGTATTAAATGGCATCTGTGGAATTGGCCACATCTCCTCTTGGATCCATTTGCTCCTGGACAGGCCTCTGGGTTTCAGTAATGCCACCTTCTCTCTTTTCCTGATCCATCCTATGAGTGATAACTTTGTCCTGATGCACCTAATCTCTGGATTGCTTTACCATTTTTAGTTGGGTTCTCAGATTCATCATCAATTGTGCAATAAATTCCCTGAATTAAATTCCCTCTACTGTAAGTACTTAGGGAGGTTTCTGTTTCTCTGGTTTAGTCCCTAATTGGACGTTATTTAAGACTGAACTTTTTGATAGAGGCAAGTAGGGCCTCAATACTCTAAGACTTAGTGTGTTACTATATATTCAGCAATTCATATTATATTGCAAATAAAACCTGGACATGCTGATTAATGCACTATTTAATTAAGAGCAAGGGAGATTTATAATTCCCTTAAGTAGTGTGCTGAGAACTTGTCTGTATTGCCAGGTCAGTACCCTCAATGCTATTAATTTTGTTACCATTGTCATTGTGCATTTGTTTGTTTGTTTGGTTTTGGCTCTTGCTGCTTCTGGGTTTTGAAGTTTTGAAAACTAAAGACAATCTTGATAGGATTTGGAAACTTAAAAAAATTCCATTTCAGTATCACCCACTTTTGCTTATCATGGTGATCACAATAAATTTCTTAATTTGTCCTCTTATTTCATGAAAACTTGAGAATTTGATGTAGTGTGCAGTTAGATTATAAAGCAATAATGTTACTAGAGACTATGCTAGACTCTGTACTCACAAAACTGCAGTGTTTTCTGCTGTTGTAGAGGCACTCCTGATATCAAATATCCTTAAATACCTCGCATGAACACTTACATAGATCCAATGCCACCCGTTATTAGGAAAAAATCTGAAAATTATTTGGTTAATTATAAGAATATCCCTAACTTAATGGCAAACTTTAAATTTGTTTGCCTGTTTTCTCTTTTCCCTGAATGTTTTTTAAACATCAAACAAATTCTTTGAGAGCTACAACATTAGTAATTGACTTTTCACTGGGGAAATACATCGCAAACAGCTCAATTTTATGACGTGTATACAACTTTAGAAAAATCAAGTATGCAGC
Source organism: Cynocephalus volans (assembly GCF_027409185.1). NCBI lineage: Eukaryota > Metazoa > Chordata > Mammalia > Dermoptera > Cynocephalidae > Cynocephalus > Cynocephalus volans. The sequence continues at coordinate 36,306,103 of NC_084472.1, read as the reverse complement.
TTCAAAGACATAACAGTTAAAAATAAAATTTCCAAGGGAGGCTACCTTATTGATGAGCAAAGCTCTATAGTTTTTGAGGTTCAGTTCAGGAAGATATCCACATGTTAGAATAACCTCTAGCTTGTCTGAATATGTTGCAACCGTAAATTGAATCTGGAGTTATCCTCAGGATACTCTTTATTTTGAAAATTGTCTACTACTAAATTCTCTTCTTTCAAATCTAAAGAGTAAGAATAAAAAATCACTCTTTATTCTTCTCCTAAGCTCTCTGGGCTCTGATGAGGTCCCACTGCACAATTAAAACTAGGTATTGCTAAGATTCATTTTTGGAATATGATTCATGATATTAGGCAATACTTGTACATACATGGATAAGTGTTCAGAGAGGCAGAAAGGAGGGAAACTGAGTCCAGATGTCAAATAAAACCCAAACAATGATTATTGATTAAATATTATATTTTTTTAAGGTTTGAAAGAAAGAGAAAAATGGCAGGGCATTCTTCGATGAGGGATGATCAATTTTGCTATCAGTTCTTTTGACCATGTTAGTAAAAAATCAGTTTTGAATCTTGAGTGACTATTAGATTTGTGACAGGTCACTGGGAAGAAAACACACTGTGTCTCAGAGAAAAACAGTTTTTATACATTTTCATATAAGGCAAGATCACATCTGGGAATTTAAAACAATAACAAGTGGTCACATCAAAGCTTTCAAATCTGCATTTCAAAATACTGAAAACTTAAACATTTCTATTTTAAAGTAAGAAAATATCTAACAAGAAAATTTTGAAGGTTATTCCACTTTGAGAAATAGAATGAAAATTTAAGGTGTATTATTTTAAAATAAAGATAGATTAAGTAAAAAGCAAAAAAGATTTTATATTTTTATATTTGAGGCTTTAGAATGTCAAAATGGTGGCTGAGGTGCTGAGGAATAAATATGCAAAATTCCAGCCTCACCCAAGGACGATGTCTATTTAAGTTTTAGAAAAGTCAAGAAATGTAAAAATCTAATCTTCTTAATCTAAATAATATTTAGAAACTTTTCCATTAAGAAATAAAGCATTTGGCTATGTGGCATATGTCTCTGAGAAAAAAAAAAAAAATGTAACAGTGAATTTTATGAGGAAAAGGCTGGGAGATTTAGTGAACATTTTGGCCATAGGCTTTGCAAATAACCTAGAAGAGGATTATATATCACTGAGCTTTTCAAGGAAAAGGTTGGAAGACCTAATAGACTATTTGCCAGAAGCTTTGCTAATTACTTAAAACTGGACCATGTATCATTTGGTTTCAAGAGAATTAAGTACCTGGGAAAGAATGACTTGTCCTTTAAAAGGGCGATAAACATAGCTCTTAACAGTTCCTCCCTCTGCTTCCTGCAGAATCTCTACTCCTTTGCTCTTTTCACTAGCCTTTAGGAAAAATTCTAGCTCAATCATGCTTGAGTATCCTGTAGCTCCTTTCTTTGTTCTCAGGAAAATTAACCAATCAACATTTACTGGGCCTGGTGCAAGGCACCTAAAACAGAGCAGGATTGCCAGCACCATTGCTAGCCTGCAGGGAGCTTTTTGCAAATTCCTGAGAGTTACTCCTCTGGATGTGTGCACACAAGGCCACAGTTGGGAAAGAGGAACAGGAGCTCAATTTCAACTTCCACCCTGAGCTCAGCTCCCTTGAGTAAAACACAATTGCAACAACCACGTGTGGGATCCAGAGTGACAAAGAAAGCCCCAAAGGAGGGACACAGTAAATGTATCAGTCAGGGTAGGAAACAGGAGTAATTGAGGAAAGATTAATGGGTCATTCACAAAGGCATGGGTAGGGTTAAGAGAGATCAATAAGAAATGGCAAGGCACTTAGAGGCTAAACCCAAAGGAACAAGGAAAGTGAACCATTATCAGAACTCAGAGAAAGTTGTAGCAATAACTGTCACTGAAGTTCAGCTATACTCAGAAGGTTAGCACAACCCCACAGGAGTTGTGACCTTGTAGAATCACATAGCCACTACCCAGTCATATCCTGCATGAAGGGTTCAGGTTAATAAATACCCAGAATTTTTTCTCCTCTGTCGAGTTTATCTCCTGCCTTCCTCGCATTGACCAGAGGGCAAAGTAACCTGGGGCAAAGAGCATGGAGAAGAAGTGTGCAAAATAGATCTGGACAGGCAGCAGAAAATACTCAGCATAGTAAGCCTATACATTGCCTGACGATCTTACCTGGCCTTGGAATAAATTAATCTGTACCTGTTTCCCTAAAATAATTTTATTCTCTACTATTCCCTATTATAAAGACATTTCCCACACTGTCATTTCTTGCATTCTCACTCAGAAACTGAAGGCACTCATATCCTCATTCCCCTCCACTCCCCCTGGAATAAGTGGGTAGACCATCCTGTACTGTCAGCCCCAATCTTTTCTACTCTGTTCCCCTGGCCACAAATGGGAGATTTGCCAGGAGAATACATGGGAAAATCAGATCTCTCATGACGTGTGAGAACAGCGACACTGATTCCCACCTTTCCCAGACACTTATAACTTTATCAGGTCCCCTCTTCTCTGTATATAAGAATCAATTTAAAATAGCAAAAATTTGGATCCAACTTAAATGTCCATCAATAGATGACTAGGTTAGGGAAATGTGGTATATGTACATAGTGGAATACCATCCAGCCATAAAAAAGAATAGAATTCTGCCATTTGTAGAAACATGGATAAGCTTGGAGAAAATTATGTTAAGTGAAATAAGCCAGACACAGAAAGAAATACCACATGTCCTCATTCATAAGTGGGAGCTAAGAAAGAAAGAGAAAAAGAAAGATCACAATAAAACACTGAACTTTCAGAAGGAGAGGACAGACCTTTAGTTACCAGAAGTGGGAATGGGGGAGTTAGGGAGTAATTGGGTAAAGAACACAAGGGGTAATTATGATTTGTAATGATGAACATGCTGATAATATTGATTTGATCATCACATACTGTACACAAATACTGATAGTCTACTCTGTACCCCATAAATATGTATAATCAAAAATAAATGAACTTTTTAGAAAAAAATAAAATTATAAAATTAAAAAAAAAAAAAAAAAGAATCCTTGAGTTGAGACAGTCAATGGTACATTTGGCTTGGTTGAGCAAGAATTCAGATTACAGTCATTCCCTGCAACTGGTATCTTTACCTGCTGAGATGAAATAGGCACATTCATTTTTGTATCTTAGAAACAAAGATGGTAAAAATAATTGCATTCCAAGACATGGCCCTTGAAAAGAGTTGATTCTCTTATTACTAACTGTGCCATTGGTGGGATAAAGTGACAGAGACAATAGCTCTTGACCAAAGCCTGGCAATAAGGTTGAAGGAATGAAGAGTGCTAAGTAGGCAGTTCTGGAGACAAAAAAGAAAAAAAAAGTAGTTCTGACCAATGGCAGGGAAATAAATTAACAACAAAAAAGTGAATATAATCAGACTTTAACTTTCATCCATTTTCACTAACATGAAAAGGGAATGTTAACTTTTACTATATAGAGAATTTTCCTATTAAAGACTAGGGACTTTATTCTTATTACTTTATTTTTCCATAAACTTCCAAATAAATTTTCATTATTGTTCTTTACAGAAAAGAAACCCAGTTATGGTGAATTTAACTTGCCAAATTTATAAAAGTAATAAATATTGAACACCAAGATTGCAACACAAGATTTTCTGACTTCAGTCTGGTTCTTTTCCACCATCTATCCCTCTACCTGAATGTTGTCCTTTCAAAATTTCTATAATAAATCTGATTTTACCAATATGACATTTATAGCAGGAAGGCCAGAAAAATTCTTAGTGAATCACAGAAGTTTCTAAGTGCCTCAAAATGTCCTGGTACCTAAAATCTCCTTTAGGGATAACCCCATCTGTTGGCATTTATTTCAAAATTAACAAATGAGTACTTTGAAAGGGAAAGTCCTCTCAGTACTCAGTGTCTAGGGTTTATTATTGCTAGAAAAATGAATTATTGTTCTGGTTCCGCTGGAAATTCTCTATTGCGATGTGAATGCTCTTGCATTTCTCCATCCACTCATCTTCTCAGACATTTATTGAGAATATACTATGTGTCTGATAATTCCTTTTGGATTCAAAGAACCCAGTGATATCCTCTGGAATTCAATTAGAACATTTGCAAATATTGCATCTGCTCCCTGCTTTGTATACTAAAAGCAAGCAAAAAGACATGTCTTGTCATGAGTCTATATTTCATTATATAGAGAATTTAAAATGCCAGTAATATTTTGAAAGCAGTAAGCTATATTGCTGATCTTCTTTCTTCTTGAGACAAGGAAGTTGCACCACTCAAGATAATTAACAATATTTGCCATAATACATAAAACTTAGAACTGCAATAACACAGTGAGCTTTACTTTTTCCTTACCTCACAGTCTGGTGTTGGTAGGGGAGTTCTTCTCCATCCTGTGGCTATGCCATCCAGACCATACTCACATGTCTTCTGAGAGCACTGGGGCAGGAGCAGAGAGAGTTGAAGCTCAAACACTTGTTCTCGACTGCCTCAGTCAGAAGTGATATGCATCAATTTTCTTTACTGTCCATTGGCCAAAAGTAGTCATGTGGACTCTATACAAAGCAACGTTGCATGGGAAATGCAGGGAAACAAATGGCACTTTTTGGCAAATACCGTCTTTTCCACAGAAAGATCACTAAGCCTGTGTTCACAGCTAAATTTCTTTTGGGGGAATAGTGGCTGGAAGTGAGCTAGAAAACCTATCTTTTCAGGAATAAGAAAGCAATTATACTTTAGATTTTAATCCTTTCCTGGGAGCAGTACTTTTATTGGGTACAGGAATAGGAAGTAAGACAACAGACCTAGGTGCACCAGAAAATTATATACTACCTTGATGGAATGCCTGTTTGTATTTTCTGATCTTTATTGTAGTTTAGACTGACTGCCCCATAAGACATTAGATTCCATGTGCAATCTAGTTAAAATAGCTATTTTTAGAAATATATAATAGATTTTGCTTTAACAGAGAGCCACGGATCTTACTCAAGGAGTAGATCATAAAAGTCATCCAACTATCCGCAAAGAAACTAAAGAACATGTTAAAGTGAACTTGGTATACTAGTTCTGTGGAAATAAGGACAAAATCAGCACTACATAATTCAATACAACATGATTTTCTCCTCAAATTGCATACGCATATGGCTTTCCATTACAATTCAACAACCATATCAAATCTTGAGATCTAATTGTAGCTCATACTCCCTCTTTCGAAATGGTTGACTTGGGCAAGCAACCAACAACAGAAGCATCAAGCAGGTGTTGCGGAATTGTCTGCTGGTTTCCATTTGGTTATTCTTGCATACCCTTTGGCAAGGCTGCATGCTGATAAACTGAAACCTGTTCATTGTTTCAAATTCATGGTTCAGAAAATGAATGCCTTAAAGTGGATGGTTCCATGTGCAGCTGATACCCAAGGATTTCTATTTACCTACGAGACTGTGTGGGGCACCATTTGATTATGAAACATATGCTGAAGCAGCAGGGTTTGAACTAAATACAAACAAAAAGGTACCATGTGGCTTGGGCATATTGATAAATAAGAGCAAACTATGTTCCCAGATGATATTTAGGTTACAAATGGACCAATTAAAATTCTGAGGGTTGTCTTTGGGAGTCAAAATATCCCAAAGTCATAATGATAGGAGGTAAATGAGCATGAAAGAACATGGGAGCTGGAGGCAGACTTGAGAGCTATCTTATTTCAGTGGAATCAAATCCCCCAAGTTAATCAGCATTAGTGTCCAGGGTTAAAATAACTTAGGCAAGACCCATTTTATCATTTTAAAAATAACTTTCATTAAAATATGTAGACAGAAGAATGTGCAGTCTGTCCTCAGTCTATTAGCTTAAATTGTTTCATGGGTGAAGATTGTATTTAGCAACATCTGTAGGATTCTGAGCAGACTAAACTATCTGTGCTGTTACACAAAAGCTGGAAGAATTGCCCCTTTTCCCCTAATAGACTGTATTCTAATGCAGTGACTCTCAACCTTGTTTGCATTTTACAGTTATCTGGGGAACGTTTAAAGTTTGGATGCCTGAGTTCCACCACCCATCCTGGGTTTAATTTGTCTAGGGATGGGATTTGAAAAGCTTCCCAGGTGATTATAATATACAATCAAGTTTAGAACCATAGTTTAAACACTTCAGGGCATCTCTCCCTTTTTGATTAATAAAAGGTTTTTAAGAACAATACAAGGGTAGAAATGGTTGACAGATTCATTGCATGACATGTTTGTGAAATGACATCATCTTATAAATGTGCATGGGAAACTCAGTGGGGGCCCAGAAAAGGGAAAAAAGAAAATATGAAAAGTACATTGAAAAAGACCCCATAACAAAATCAGCTTTGATCAATTTCATATTTGGGATGTGGTCATTCTGAGAAGAAGGGTCCCCATAAGTTTTCTAAGAAGTGTCATGCTGTACATGTGTACACTTTGGAAAGAACACAGGGCAAAAGATAAACCAGGTCACATTTATTTCCTCAAGTCTCAGCTTTCTTGCCTTAGAAATTAGGTTAATAGATTAACATATCATGAGATTCCCTTCTAGGTTCAAATGTCTATGATTCAAAGGTAAAATTGGGCTACTTCTTGATTTGGGGTCCTTCTACATTTCTCCTAACCAAAATACAGCTCTTTCAAAAATTCTCCATTTATCCCTTTAATTTGAAGTCACCTGTTGGGTCCAGGAAATTGTGAAGTTCAGAGATGTTGTGAACCAGAGTAATTTGTACATGAGGGACTATCTGGGCTTTCACAGTGATCAGATCTCATCTGGATATAAGTAACTTTTATCATAGGTGATGATTCACAGTGGCCCCAGGTAGCAAGTGTTATCTATGTAGGAACCTGGTCTAGTTTGAAGTACAGTCAGGTGTCACTGAACAACAGGAATATATTCTGAGAAAAGTGTCATTAGGCAATTTCAAAGTTGTATGAACATCGTAGAGTATATTTGTACAAACCTATACGGTATAGTCTACTACACATCAAGGCTATGGTACAGCCTATTGTTTCTAGGCTGTACAAACCTGTATAGCACGTCACTGTACTGAATACTGTAGGCAATTATACCACAAAGGTAATTTGCACTAAAGTCACATAAGCCCAGAGAGTCAGAAAGCTGCGTATTTCAAACAATTAAGGAATTATCAAGTAAATTCAGTGAAAACAAAACAAAAGAAAACACAACAAAAGAAAAAAAAAAAAAACACATAGAGATCAAAAACAATTTTCTTGCCATATGCAATAGTGGTGATTTTTGTTATAAAGTCAGAATTATCTAGGGAAAAGTCAGAAAAATAAAGAATAAAACATGTATATCATGAAAGTTGCAGGAAGGTTTGAATTACATGAAATTGAATTTCAGCTCATTACTTTCTGTTTGAAGAACATCTTCATGACATTTAGGCCTTCACTAAACTCCTTTTTTAAAAGAAAAATGTTATTCACCATTGGATAGGTGAGAAATCAAGATTTCTAAAGCAATTATATAACAAAGTTAAATTGAAATCTTAGAATCTAAGAACTAATCATCTTTATTCCAGATCCTTACTTTTTATAGGTACCCTAAAGCCAGTAGAGGGAAGATTTTGCCTAGGGTCACTCAGGCAGTTAGTTACAGCAAGGGTGGGTTTGAGTCCAGTCTCCTTCCATATTTTATGTTGCTTTCTTTTGGATAAAACCACATACATATTTAGACTTAATGCTAGTCCTAAAACTCAGTGCTCTTTTAGAACAATCACTGCCTCCCAAGTAACATGAAATCTCCACTAGAAGTTGTTCTGAGCTCCCAGGCACTGGAAGGTCCACATAATATATGGTCACAATATCTTAAATAGAATTTGGGAGATGTAAAAACCCATTTATCATGCCATATTCTGGGCAATTTAGACTAAAGTAACCAGGGGTCATTTGGGGAGTATGCTTGACAAATACACAGTAACTGATTTAGTGACCTGAACAGATATAAAACAGTGCTGTCAAAATACTCATAGAGCATTCAAAATACTCATAGACAGAACATTCTTAAGAGATGGATTCTATACCACTCAAAGAATAGTGATTTTTATACCAGCTATCTCAATAGGCCCAAGAAATCTAGTGCAGGCACATGCCACATAACTATGTTTCAGTCAGTGATGAACCACACGTGATGGTATTCCCACAAGTGTATAATACCATATTTTTACTGCACCTTTGCTATATTTTGGTATATTTACAAACACAAATACCATTGTGCTACAGTTGCCTACAGTATTCAGTACAGTTACACACTATGAGGTTTCTAGCCTAGGAGCCACAGGCTGTACCATACAGCCTACAGTAGTACACTATACCGTAATAGGCTTGTGTAAGTACAGTGTATGAGGTTCACACAACCACATCATCTAACGGTGTGTTTCTCAGAACGTGTTCCTGCTATTAAGTGACAACTGATGGTATTTCAAATTGGATTTGCAGAGTTCTAAGGAGACATACCAAATTTAAGTGTCCTCTCATCCCCAAACCTGGTCTGACTCATATTGATCTCTTCTGAACTTCACAAAATTAAAATAATAAAGTAATTGGAAATAGATGTAGATGGTATCTTTGAGTTAATTTAATTTATTTCCTAGAATTTGGTGATGACAAGGTGTTATGGGCAAGATCCCAAGCTTAGCTGATTCCTTATCAGAGATTTTAATCCATCCAGGTTCTTCTCAAAATCTACTTATTTAATTTTTTAGCAGTCAAGCATAGATTGGTGCAGTCAAATCTAAAACATACTTGTTGTCTTCCTTAATGGTTTACATTTTGAATATGTCATGGTACCTGTCCTACAAGATTTTATTTTTTAGACACAAATTGTAGTCTTTGGCAACTTCCACAGCCTAAGACAAACACAGTGCAAACCTCAGGAGACATGCAAAAATCACAGCTGGTCGATCTATTTCAACCAATCAAATGTTTGTTTCATAATGAGAATCCAGAGTTATTTTTGGCCAAAGGAGGCTTGTTTTGATATCTGACTCTTCCTTATCCTTGGTTGTTTTGGTGTCATAGTTGTTTTAGAGCTGACCTGAGAGTGAATTTCTGAAGTAAAATGTAGGGAAGGCAACATTTAGCTCAGGTGTTTTGAGAATTGAGAGGGTGTTGGGTTAGCGGGCAAGTTCTAATTTGGATTTTAATAATGGCATTCCTAAGCAATTAGCTACACACACAGGAGAAAATTAAAGAGGAGGTGGAGAAAGAACAGCAATTTATGAACAGCAGCATAACAGGCAGCTAAATGGGACTCGATTTCTTTCAACCAGAAGTAAGACACCCAGGAGAATTAGGCTAAAATGCTGCCTTTCTTTGGTTAGTAAAGGATGGTTGCATAATCTCCTGCAGATCTTGTAAACACCTTCCCTTTGTTGAGACTTTGATTGAACACTGAGCGGTGCACACTAACTGTTCTGTGGTGTCTGGGCTCTTTTTTTATAGACTACCTGCTTTTGTTTGTTTTTGCCAACAATCAACAGAATTTTTATATATATATATATATATATATATATGTTTCTTTAAAACCTTTGTTAGAAATTTTTGCAGGAGTAGGACCTCAATTTTTATTTCCATGCACAATTAGTAACATTAGCCCCTACTGAAATAGACAGATTCTGACCCTGTATTAATTCAATCAGTTCTCTAAATGAGTGCAGAAAACCCAATGAATAACTCCAATACTGACTATTGGAGTAGACTTTGCTGAAAGACGATTGTATAAAGAAAGAAATTTGAAGAAGGAAGGGATGAAAGAAAAGAATGTGTCATCTAAGGTTCATTTCTTCCTAATTGCGTGTTGAAAACACTTGGAGTATTGAGAAGTGTAGATGGAAGTTTGGAATTTGTCAAGAAAGATTATGACTCTCTCCTCCTGAATCCTGAAAGTACTGAAAACAATATTGTATTACAAAACTATCTCTCTAATTCTGGGATGGATTTTTCAATTGTCCTTTTAGAGAATCAGACTTTTAGTATGGTAATTAGCTGGTTTACTTAACTGAGAAGCAAATATCTCTGTGATTACTCAGGCTGACAGACAGAAAGAGAGCAGAAGAACTAATACGTATTCTGATAACTGCAGATGGCAACACCATCACATGTCTCATCTTCTCCTAGGTGGACATTTTTTAATTAATTCCCAAACTTATGTCCATTTTGGGTTGGTGTGTTTTTTGTTTGTTTGTTTGTTTCTATGTCACTACTTATTTCTCACTGTGGTAGGTAACTAAAACCTCTCCAGTGTAGATCATAGTTAATCTTTTTGTTTTTCCCTCCAGAGCTTTATAATAATAAAGTTACTGTATTTACACTGCCTTGTATTCTCATATTTTATCCATTTTCAGAACAACAGAACAACACTGCTTTGTTTTTTCCTTTTTTTTTTAGCTAGAGACATTGCACAATATATAGGAAGAGATTTAGTGAGATAACAAAGATTGACGAGCTACAGTTCTACAGTTAAAAAAAAAAGTCACCTGTGTCCAGAGAGGGTAGTCATTTTGGCATTCAGTTGTGAGATCAATTGAAATAGTGATGATGGCACCCTGAGTTGCCAAATTTCTCTTTTGGCTTGGGGACAAATTATTATGGTCGTCCGCTCCTGCAAGCCACCTTTGTGCTTAAGAAACCTATTGAAAATTTGAGCAATTAAAGCTAAGCTCATTGCCTCATAAAATAATCAGCGTACCTGAACCACATTACTGACCCATTTGCTGCCTGTTTTGATTGTCTCAAATGATGATCTACTTATTTGGGTTTAATGCATTAAATGAGCATGTTAAGTTCCGTGATTCTGATTTTTAAAGCTGCTTTAATGTAGTGAATAAAAAAATATTAAGGAAATGAATATTTGTCCTTTAATAAAGATATTAAAAAGGAGAAAAGTCACATTTACTCTAAAAAGGTCCTTTTGTACTTTTGTAGATTGAATATCCCCATTCATGTTTCTATTATTATTTTGCTTGTTTTTACACATTCTTTTTATTTAACACATAAAAATGAGACACAAACTTGGAAGCATAAAGGTGAGCTTAAGGATGATGGATTTTAGGCAGCAATCGATATCCCTTTTCGTCAATATCATTTTGAGCACTCTGGTCCTTGATTAAAAGGTTAGTAGTGAGTGACTGCCTCCGCAAGTGTCTGTTCCTCTCTATTCAGAAACATTCCACTAAAATCTCCTCTCTATTTTTGTGAGCTACTCCCATTTTCTTCCACAAACCCTGACAGATGCTCCTGAAAAATGTGACTGGCTCTGTGTTCCCATATCTGAATTCAAAACATTAAATTCCTTTTCATCTACTAAATTATAAGTTATTTATCTGTAAACATGGCAATCGAGGTCCTATAATTGAGCTGCTGTTTTTCCATCTTTAGAGATAGATTTGTGTTAAGGATCATGAATTTCACTTCAAAAGGCACCCCAAAGTGGATAGGTAGATCTGTCATGAGCCGTGCCCATGGAATCAGTTAAATATCCCTGTTTCCTTATGAGATTTCCTGATTTGGCTGAAGAGGGGGTCACTCGTTTGGAGGGTATTAGTCATTCAGCTTGACTGAATAATCATCTAATTTTATAAATTTGTCTTCCACTGGACTTAAATCTAAAGTTAAAAAGAGAAAGAAATATTATCACACAATTAAATAGATTTTTCTTCTTTCTTTCTTTCTTTCTTTCTTTCTTTCTTTCTTTCTTTCTTTCTTTCTTTCTTTCTTTCTTTCTTTCTTTCTTTCTTTCTTTCTTTATTTATTTATTTTTTAAATTGACACATCGGGGAAGTTTCTTGAGAAAAGTGAATCTAACAAAAGTGATTACACTAAAGTGAAATCATTACTTTCAGCATTAATTTGTAACCAAAGTCAAAGACCTCTGGTGTTATAAGGCAGTCCGTAGAACACAAAATATATTGTCTGCCTGGAAGACTTTACATTGTAAATGTCACTGGAAATTTAATACGATTATATAAAGTAATCTTTTGACATCCATGAAAAAAGTTTGTTTTCTACTAACCAAATGCTTTAGCCTACTATCATTTTCCTTTTTGCTGAATTTTCCAGTGGTCTAATGTTTGCACATTGTGACATTTTGCCTTTTATCTAGATAACAGTATTATTTAGGTAAGTTACAAAATTTAAGACAAAGGATATTTTTGTACCCATGTTCCTGGAGAAATATCGTAAGATTTGTTTGATGGTAAATATGAGTATATTGTGATAGTACAATATCTTTTCCTCCACCCTGAATTTCTAGTAAACAGAACTTCGTTTGGTCAAACTAACAAGCATCTTCAGAAAATAGTATCCCCTCTGCTTTCAAGGACAACAGACAAAGAATAACTTAAAATTAACAAAAAGTAACAGTAACAGAAAAAAGAATCTGGCAGTTTCCTTTAAAACCGATATTTAGGATTAAGTCTATTAGTCTATATGGAGCAGAATGGAAAAGAGAAAAATAATAATTATATTTTATATTTGTATAGAATACTACATAACTAATTTATAGTATTATTATGTTAATTTTTTAGGAATCCTGAGATCCTAAATATCATTAGCATAAGACTAAATTACAGTAAGTAATCTAGTTCATTAGTTGTAACTTAAGTTAGGCAAGTGTTATCAAAGCTAAATTTACAGATGAGGAAACTAAGGCATACAGTAGTAATTTTCTTGTCCAGGGCATTAGGGCTTGTCAACAGAAAACCCACGAGTAGAATCCACATCTTTTGGCTCTAAGTAATATTTTTCAGGAAACTAAATCTTTCTCAAATCAATAAGCTGATGTTAATAGACCATTAGCAAAGTGAAAGCAATCATGTGGTTTCCTTCAAGAATCTCTTTGACAGTCTGAGGCTGAAATCAAAGGGGTGACCATTAAGATATGCTAGAGAAAACTTGTGATATTGATTTTCAATTCTCAACTTTTGTTTTGTGGCATTTGGTTATACAGTTTAGGTACTTAAAGGGCAGAAGATACTGCTGCTCTCTGAAAAGAAGAATTTGGAAAATCCCTTTTAGCTTAAATCTCACCATCGAAAAAGTGGATCCTAAGTTTCAGCATGTCTAGGAGTTACTCAAGGAGCTTATTAAAATATAGAATCTGATTCTGGGTCAGGGCCCCAAAATCTGTATATTAAACAGGCACCCAAAGCAAAACTGATGCAGGTGATCCGAAGACTATTTACATACAACTGATCTAAATAAATTTTGATTTAGCTTAGGCTACCAAGATGATAGAATACAGTAAATTACATAGGTGCATTATTATCACTGTATAAGATAAATAGCAGTGTTTTATTTATCCACAAAATAAGTTCTGTTAGAGCAGAGGGACTGTGTTCTCCCACATGGCCAGACCAGAGCAGAGGGACTGTGTTCTCCCACATGGCCAGACCAGCTAGCCTCATTGCTTACCTAAAAGGAACAGCTTCTAGATGAAGGTTGTAGCTAAATTTTTATGGCCCATTTAGTCCTTGGCCTCTCTGCTTTGCCTGCCAACAAAGGGGCCAATTAGTGAGGGTGGTTTCAGTACTTTTTCAGAGACAAATCCCTTTTCACTAGGGAATGATATAAGCCCACCAACATACTTTGCATATCACGAAAAATCAGTTCTAGGAGGGGTTGAAGATTTGTGGGCTGGAGGAAAACGAAGCCATTAATCTTTTTTGGATAAGTGAGAGGTTGGCCTGTGTGGGTAGGGACTTGGCAATGTGGAATCAAAGTTTTGAAAGGTGGATGCACAAAGAAGGCAACCTTGTCTGTGTGTTTTGACTGTAATGATAATGCTGAATTCTTACATTTCCTTTATGCACCATCCAAATAATGCAGTATATTTTTATTCAGGTCTGTTATGAAAACAACACAAAATGAAGAAATCTAGTTGCAGAAAAGAGGAAACAAAATATAATCTTTTACTCTGAATTTTCATAGCAGTATATTATAAAATCTTTGTGTTTCAGGAAACTTTTAATCTATCACCCAACTTCTAAGTTTCCCATTGAAAATAGGTTTTTATTGAATTGCATTTAAATTATTTAGCTGCTTTTATAGGCATAAGGTAATCAGATATATGATGCATTGCATAGCTCCCCAAACATCCCTGATGGAAACTGTCTTTCTGCTAATTAATTCTACACCATGAATAGGAGAGGAGAAAAGGGTTTGAGGTTTATTTTGTTTGTTTGTTTTTCTTCCTTCCTCTCTTTCTGTTTCCCTGCTTTCTTCCTTCTTTTCTCCCTCTTTCTCTTCTTTCTTTCCCTTCTTTTTATCCTTTTATTTTCCTTTTTTTATTCCCAGTTCCTTTTCTTTAAAAGGAAAATTAAAGGTCAGCTGTTAATTAGCTACTTTTGAAAAGTATTCATTAATATTACATAAATTACTGCGTACAAATCCAATTAAATTCTTAGGTCATATTGGAACTAAATAGATGATTTAATTTTCCAGGCACATTATGAAATGAGATCTATAGGAGAAATCAATACAGATACAGCAGAAGACTTAGGGGTGTGTGTGAGTGAGTGAGTGTGTGTGTGTGTGTGTGTGTGTGTGTGTGTGTATGTGCCCCCAGGTTTTCTCTATATATTTTCAAATGCTAAGTTCTGTATGATTAAATGGAGGTGCCCTGGATGCTCAATTAAACCTCTGCTTTGCTGCTGAGACCAACAGCCAAGATTTACCCAGTAGTGGAAAAAAAGAAAAAAAAAAGAATTCAGAGATATGGAGGAAACAAACAAACAAATGCAAATTTAGAAATGCTTCCCAGAAATTTAGAAATGCTTATATCTGAGTACAAGAAATTAGATCTTCTGTATATTTATGCACCAATTTATTAATTTAGGCCTTCAGAAAATATTCACATTTCCAGGTCTCAGTATGTATGAAATTATATATAATGATAAACAAATTCTATCAATGTAGGAAAAAAATGCATATTTAAAGGAAAGCTACAGAATAATACAATATTAACCCCTGAATTATCTTTAATTCAATGCTTTTCACTATTTGTTTTGCTTTATTGAGCCACTGTGTTATAGCCTTAGAAAATATATTAGTTTGCTAGGGCTTCCATAAACAAATATCACAGATTGGGTGGCTTTAACAACAAAAATTTATTTTCTCAGAGTTCTGGAGCCCGGAAGTCCAGATCAAGATGCTTGTAGGGTTGGTTTTCTCTGAGACCTCTCAGCTTGGTTTGCAGGTGGTTGCCCTCTTGCTGCCTCTTTACAAGGTCTTTTCTGTGTGTGTGCATGTCTGGTGTTTCCCTGTATTTTTGAAACTCATCTTCTTAGAAAGACCAGTCAACTTGGATTATGGCCTACCCTGAGGACCTCATTTCAGCTTAATCACCTCTGTAAGGACACTGTCTTCAAATAAGATCATATTCTGAAGTAGTGGGGGCTGGGCTTCAAAGTATAAATTTTGGAAGGGCACGATTCAGCCTATAACAGAAGGTACTATGGTATATTACAAAAAGCAATACGCTTCATTCAGGCCTATTCAGTGGCATAACTGAGGAATTATTCTGAGGCTCGAAGCAGTATGATATAGTGGTTTTTGTCATGGAGTTTGAATTCACAAGTAAGTTAAAATTCTAACTCCCTCCCTCATTTACTAGTTGAGAAAGCTTGATCACACTGTTTAACCTCATTGAGTTTCAGTTTCTTCATCTGAATAACAAATATTTCTGAAGATTTGAAGATCAAATAAAATGTGTAAAACACATAGACTGTCACATGAAACAAATAAGTGGTTAACAAAACTGTAGCTATTATTCTTTTTTTGAAAAAAACAGCTTTGTGGAAGTCTAATTTACATATTATGAAATTCACTCATAGTATGTGTACAATTTGGTGATTTTTAATAAATTTACAAAGTTAGTCGACCATCACTACAATACAGGTTTAGAGAATTTCCATCAGCCTAAAAGATCTCTTGTTCATTTTTGAAGTCAGACCTCGTTCCCATTCCCAGCTTTGTACAACTGATAATCTACCTTTTATCTCTAGATTTGTCTGTTCTGGACATTTTATATAAATTGATGTACATAGTATATGTTCTTTTGCAACTAGCTTCTTTCACTCAGCATAATATATTGGAAGTTCATCCATGTAGAATGTACCAGAAGTTTGTTCCTTTTTATTTCTGAATAATATCCAATTGTCTGAATATATGACACTTTGTTTAATCATTCATCTGTTGATGAACATTCAAAAAGTTTCCAAATGTTGGCTATTATAAATAATACTATAAACCATGAATGTTCATGTAAGGTTTTTGTGTGGATATATTTTCATTTTCCTGGGCATATTTCCAGAATTGAAATTGCTCAGTTATATGATAAATGTTTAACATTTCAAAAAAATTCTGAATGTGTTTTTGAATGTGACTGCACCATTTTTTATTTCCATCAACAATATATACATTCCAGTTTCCCCACATTCTCCCCAATACTTGTGGTTATCTGCATTAAAGCCATTCCAGTGTATGTAGAGTGGTATTTCATGGTTTTAATTTTCATTCTGCTACTGGGTAATGATGTTGATTATCTTTTCATGTGTTTAATACATATACCCTTTAGGAAAATTTATTTTCTAATCTTTTGCCATTAAAAAAATAATCTATTTTTATTCTTATTACTGAGTTGCATGTGTTCATTACAAATTCTGGGTACAATTATTTTATCAGACTTATGATTTACAAGTATTTTCTTTCAGTATGTGGCTTGTCTTTATTTTTCCATAATAGTGTCTTTTAAAGTGCAAAGTGTTAATTTTAAGGAGTTTTGTTTGTTTTGTATTTTTAAATAAATCTTGTGTTTGTCGCTCTACCTAAGAAATCTTTGCCTAACCCAAGGTCATAAAGACTTTCTCCTGTGTTGTCTTCTGAAAGTTTTACAATTTTTTCTCGGTATTCTATTTTCAGTTAATGTTTGTATATGTTGTGAGATAAGGATTTAAGTTCATCTTTTCACACGTGGCTATCCAATTGTTTCAGCACAACTACCTTAAAACGTTATACTTTTCTCATGGAATTGCTTTGATACTTTCATCAAAAATCAATTGACGGTAACAAGTTTATTTCTGGACTCTGAATTTTGTTCTGTTTATTTATGTCATCTATCTTACGCCAATAACACACTCTGCTGGTTACCATAGTTTTATAATATATGTTAAAACTGAAAAGTATTAGTCCACCAAATTTGTTCTTATTCAAATCTATTTTGGCCATTCTAGGTCCTTTGACTTTCCATGTAAATTAAGATCAGCTTGCCAATTTCTGCTTGGAAAAAACAAAGGTCTGCCAGGATTTTGATAGAGGCTGCATTGAATCTATTCATCAGTTTAGGGAGAATTGGCATCCATATTTAGTCTTTCAATTCGTGAATTTAGGGTGCCATTCTATTTTTCAGATCTTTAATTTTTCCCAGTAAAATTTTGTAGTTTTCAGTGTTGAATCTTCAGTGTTTTATTATCTTAACTTTAACTCTAATTTCGGGATGCTATTTTAATTTTTTTTTTTTAGCTTCATTATTAAATTGTTCATTGCTAGTATATAGAAATACAGTTGCCATTTTTAATGTTGATCTTGTATCCTGCAACCTTACTGAACTCATTTATTCGCTATTGTTTTGTGACTTCCTTAAAATTTTCCCAATGCAAGGTTATGTCATCTGCAAATAAAGACAGTTTTACCTTTTGCTTTCTAATCTGGTTGCATTATATCGCTTTACTGCACTGCCTAGACATCCAGGATGATGTTGAATAGAAAAGGTGAGGACTAACATCCTTGCCATGGTTTTGATTTTAGGGGGGGAATATCTAGCCTTTCACCATTAAGTATGATTTCAGATATAGAGTTTTTGTGGCTATCTTTTATTGGGTTGAGAAAATTTTCTTTTATTCCTGGTTCATGGGGAGTTTTTATTATCAATGGAAGTTTAATTTTGTCAAATGCTTTTTCCACATGTATTCAGACAGTAATATGGTTCTTGTCCTTTATTCTATTTCAATGTCATGAACCTGGCATGGGTATGAGAGTATTACTGGGCTAAAACACAGATTTCTTTTCTTACTAATGTTCAATTTTTGTTCTTGAATAAATGCTTCTCAATTTGATGGATGCCATTTGTCAATGTTCAGGATTCAGAAGTTGTTGTTTTGACAATCTTTTCCAGTATTATTATCACTTTTGGGGGAGTAAATTTGCTACATTTGTCATTCATCCATTCCAGAAGTCACCTTCCATCGCCCCCCACCATAGAGATAATTATTCTTGATCCAATTATTTAATTAGATTTTCCTCTTCTGTAAAATGGGATTAATAACCCTCCATTGGGTTGGTAGGAAGATTAGGTATGTAATATATCTAGAAATGCTTGTTGAAGCGTCTTTGACATAGCATATTTAGTAAATATTAATTGCATTTGAGGCTCACATGGATGCAATAGAATAGGATCATCATGAGGTTACTCAAAAAAGTTTTGTGGGATTTCACTATAACTTGGGGTGCTTTATGAATTCCCCAGTCAAACTAAGAGAGTAAGAAGTAAAAATCAATATTTGTTAATGTTATCTTACTTTGTTCTCATGGATAGATCATTTTATAACTTTTTATCTTCTACTTTCTTAATAAATCGGGGCTACTTTGTGATAATATGCCTTTCTTCTTGCCATAGAACGTTTTACGTTCAACTACATCTGAGTTAATCAGTATAGGAGTAATTTTGATATTTATCTGATTTATTGAGCTCCTTTAAAAAGGTCAGAGCAATACCCTTGGTACCAACTTACCCTAATAGCAAGAGATACATTAAATGAAATAAAAGTTATTGTTTATTAACAGGTTCTGTGTATCACAAATATCTAATGTCAATGAGCAGGTGATAATATCCTGCAATTCCCAATAAAATCAAGTTTTCCATCTTCAGGTTTGTTTTTGCCCTCCTCCCTCTTAAGATTTTGGTTGATTACTGTAAGATACATGTTGTATATATTGGAATAGTGATAAACTTGTAGGAAATTAAGTGGAAAGGAAGGGGCTACAACTTAACATGAAACTTGTATAAGATGAAGTAATTTGAGGTAGGATTCATTCCTGTCTAGCAAGATTCCACAATTTTAACTGACTCTTGTGGGTCAACAAAACATTCTGGAATTCTCCAAAATATGAGGGGCCTTCAAAAATTTTATAGAAGAATTTGTACTTTCTTTTAATTCAATTTTTCCATGAACTTTTTGAAGTACCTTTATAGACTGTTCTCTACCTTCTTGCCTTAAATTCGTCATTAGCACAATTCAGTATTCGTTATAATGGCTGCATCTTGGAAAGAAATTACTCTCGTATTGACACTACATTTATTTCATATGTGTGTGTATATACATGAAAAATAATATTATATAATTGTGATAATTAGAGAGATGTAATATATATAATTTTTAAAATGTCCCAGAAAAAGAACATAAGCAAATATGTAGAAAGGAAATGTAATACATAGTGACAACTGGACTCAGCTATTTTGATTTTGCATCCATATTTTGATAGTCTATTCCCTTTTCTCTATTCCTCCTCTTTTTATAACTTTTCTCAACTCTCTTGTATTTCTTATATCTACTTTCCTTATCATTTTTTTCCCTACACAAACACTGTCTTACTTTTCCTTCTCTTTATTTCTTTTCTACAAAATGCCTCACTCACACTTCTCTCTCTTTGCCTTTTCTGTACCATTCCGAACATGTCCAAGTATATTGGGAGCAGTTTACATCCCCAAATAATCCACTCTACGAAGCAGCTAATGTTAACTTTCTAATAAACAATTCCAATCCTAGTACTCATAAATATCTCAAAGATGATTCTCTCTACAACATTTTCATTAAAGCTGGGCTTTGTTTGGTGTTTTGGTTTTAAACAAACACTCATCCCAGCAGTGCCGCTCACCAATATAGAACAGAATTACAATGTACTTCCAGCCAAATTCAGTTTATTGTCAATTTCAGTAGTGTTTCTTATGGTGGCAATTATTCTCTGTAAGCCTGCAAGCAAGCAGCAGAAAACTGAAATCATCAAAGAGTTTTTATCTGTAGCAATTCCAGAAATGGCAGGTAGCTGAAGTTTAAACTTTAGTTCTCTGCAGTGGAATAGTGAAAATAGAAGAATGCCATCTGCCTGCTCCTGGAGGCTTTCTGAAAAACATACCCAAGTTAATAACGTTTTCGGGTGATATTTGATGACTTCGGCTACTATTTCACTGGATGCTATGGAATATACATGTCCCTCTGCTGCTTCCTTAGACACTTCTGATACAGATTTTACAAGTTGGAGTGGCAGTGTTTTTATATATATGAATTAGATAGCGGAATGTTTATGTTAATTTTCTAATTACCTGAAGCTAGGTCTTCTAAATGTTGGTTCCTTGGTACAATACGGAAAATAGACTGCTAGAGTTACGTGAACAGAAACAAATACAAGAAAGGGAGACCATGTTTAAACTCATTCTTGAGAGAGTTTTTCTTAGAAATTTTTAAGATCATAGACAGTTATACCTTACAAAAAGGAGAATAGATTAAGGGATTATAGTAAAATGTCATCTAGATTAATCTTCCTGTTGGTGGTAATTTATTTAAAGCATCCTAGATAGCAAGTGTACTACAATTTTCTAAAAGTGTTCTAAAATAAGATTTTTCCCCCTTATTTCTTTAATTATTGACTTGACAAATATTTATTGATCTCCTTCCTTCCCATGCTTTGGGGGATACAGTGGTAGGAAAAGCCTTGAGGTTAAAACAGTGAACAAGAGAGAAATGTTCTCTTAAAGTTTGTATTCCAGCCTAGAAGAGTACTAATAGTATAATTGCTTAAGCACAATTGTAACAGGGGTATAAAGGAGCCAAATAGAGCATGCTATAAAGACATAAAACAAGAGAACATGCTTTTGTTTTGGCCCTAGAGGCTTCCTTGAGGAATTTGCTAAACCTTAAAAGGTGATTTAAGATTAACTAGGTAAGTGAGGAGGAAGTGTGGAAGAGGCAAACCAGACAGAGACACAGAGTAGTGAAGGTCCTGAAGCAGGAAAGAACACAAAACTACTTTAAAATTGAAAAAAAAAAAAAAAAAAGCCTGAGTAGTTAGAACACAAAGAGCAAGGAAAGAGTGGCTCAGGATGAAGTTGATGAAGTGTTGTGATTATACTGTGTAGGGATTAATAGTTTAGATGAAATATTTTGATCTATATTTTAAGAACAATGGAAATATACTTTAGGATTTTAAGCAGGGGAGTCATATGGTTTGTTCTTTATTTCAGAGTAACTCACTCTGTGGTGTAGACAGTCAATCTTCAAGGCCAAGAGTGGATACCAGGAAACTGATAATTTAACCTAGAGTGGCTATAGACATGAGAAGATATGGATATTTTATTTATTTATTTATTTTAGTTTAATTTTTATTGATTTTTAAATTTCATCATTCCACAATGTAAATATTCTTTGTGGCCCTTAACCAATTTCTCCCCAACCACACGTCATATTTTCGAGAGTATTTTAGGTAGCAAAGAGATATGAATTGGGATGAATGGAATATGGTATGTGTCTTCGTTTGTCTGCACTTCTATAACACAATATCATGAACTAGTGGTTTATAAACAACAGAAATTTATTTCTTATGGTGTTATAGGCTGGGAAGTCCCAGATCAAGGAAGCAGTAGATTTTGTGTTTGGTAAGGTCCAACTTTCTGGTTCCTAGATGACACGTTCTTACTGTGTCCCACTCATCGTGGAAGGGGTGAGTTAGCTCTCTGGGGTCTCTTTTATAAGGACACTAATCCCAATAAGTAGGGCCCCATCTTCATGACCCAATCTCCTCCCAAATGACCCACCTCCTAATACCATCACCTTGGGTATTAGGTTTTAATATGAATTTTGAGGGGACATAAATTTTCAGTCCCTTGTAGTATGTAAGGGAGAGAAAAAATATCAAGACTGATTCCCATGTGTTTGACTTGTATAACTGGACTAAGTCAGGTTCAGAATTAGTGGAGATATTAAACAGACATTTGAGTTTTAAAATGAATGGCGTAATCTAGACTGGTATGAAATATGGAGACTACTAGCCTGCATGTAGTCATTGAGGCCATGGCTGAAACCACCTGACAAGAGAATATAAAATAAGAAAATAAAGATACCTAGATCTGGTCTCTCAAAATTCCATATTTAAAGTATCGTTATAACGTTATGAACAGCAAGGGATTTACTGGCAAAGATGTAAAGAGGGGGAAAAAAAGGATAATTTGCTTGCCAAGAAGTCAAGAAATCTACTGTTCTACGAACCACAGATTGACATCAGACATATTCTGCCCCCAAATTAAAATGTTTTGCAAGATGTGTGCTTAATTCTAATCAACAATTTTTTCCTTGTTCTGTCCTGAAAATAAAGAGAATACAGAAGCTGCTCACTTTCATTATTCATTATCTGCATTTTATTCCGTTTAGGTTAAAAATGAAATCAGTGTAATGTCTGACTACAAAGAAAATGCCTGCATTTATACAAATAGAATCTGTAAATGTAAGCATAGAGTTGGTGTGGGCAGGAGCATTGTGGCTAGACCCAGGCCCTAGTTCTTCCTCTCTTTTACTTATGTTTTATTTCAATTTTTTTTTCCTGTAAATATTACGGAAAGGGTAGAGGTTACATAAATCAGTAGCTTGGATCTTACTGTCCATGCTTCTATAAGACAGACAATTCTCAGAGACTTAGGCTTCAAGACTTTCTTTTATTAATAAATTCATCATAAGGAAAACTGCATTCTCATGATGTGTTTAATGTTTGTGAAATATGTGTAGTATAACCAGACACTCACAGTGCTTGGATCCACACTGTTTTCTCTTGGAGGTGTATTAAGCTGAAATGGTAATTCTTGGTATAAAATCTTCATTGCAGTTGGGTCTATCTTGCTTATACACACACACACACACACACACACACACACACACACACACACACACACACACATACATACATACGTGCATATGTACATTTGTAACAATATCTGTAAGGATTTTTTTAGGTTAATATTTTATTATGGTAATAAAAATAAAAGTGATTTTATCTTGATATTGATTAAGATTTTATCATCAATAACATATTTATTATGATAATAAAAAATTAATTGTAGTTATTTGAACATTATAGCTTACTAAATACAAATAAATGTAGGTTCAACCCATATTCACAGTGGCACAAAGAATAAAATATATATGCATACTTCTATACATATATACTATATAAATATATAATTATGCTATGAGAAGTATATGTTTCATATTATATATGTGTTACATATTTATATACAATAGTATCATTAGGAAGAGATAAAGTCAATCTGTTCAGGGCTGATTTATTATAACTTTCTTGTTAATTAACTTTTTACATCTTACTAAAGGTACTAAAGGAGTTTACTATATAATTTTCTGCTAGCCATTTTATGCAAATTTCATAAGCATAAGAGTGTTTCTGTTTATATTACCGACTTTGAAATAGATAGACATTCATAGAAATTAAACCATGGATATTTTTAATGGAGCCATAACATAAATTCTTATTCTACTGATTATTATATTTCAGAACAGAGGAAGCTTCAGGCAAATAGTTTGAAATTTAGAAACTTATTTTGCTATAACAATTTGGTTATTTTTTGACAGGAAATTTATAGGTTTATTTCCATGAGGACTACAGAAGCCATTTCACCTCTGCAAATACATCTTTTCCTGGTCTTCAGGATCCTTTAAGATGCTGAAGCAGATTTCAGCTCATTTTGAATAGTATTCTATTAAAGGATTTCTGTTCATTCACTGGAGTGATCTTCCTTTCTGCTGCACATTCTACTATGTATGATAATTTGAAAGGGACTAAGTATAATTTGGCTTCTTGTGTAGAAATGACAAATGGCATTTTATATTCAATTCCTTAAATTTTTATGTGTTCAGTTTCAAAAAATTTAAAACCTATTTGGGTATAAATGAAATAGTCACTTTTGATAGTTTCTAGATTTTTTTCACCGATCATTTTAAATGTGTCTTCTCAGGTACTTTCTTTCTTATTTCCCTTTACATATATATATATATATTTTTTTTTTTTTTTCCTTCTGAGAACTACTACCATTAGTGTCTCTATTCTTACTCTCTTGCCTTTTCATAGCAGTTTACATGTTATGAAAATTTTATACAATTATTGATTTTGATCCTTACTGAAATCCTATAAAAACTTCAGACCTAGCTGATTAATTTTAACTAACAGATAAGGCAACTGACACACACACGCACAGACACACACACACACACATTGAGCCGACTTTCTGAAGGTCATTTTGAGAATTGATATCAGAAACTGAAACCCAACCTTCCCTGGATCAACACCCTCTGGTCATTGTCTGATTCCCCTCTCCAGAAATTTTAAATCACATTCCCAGGACTAACTCCTAAGGAGATTTAAACATCTATTGCATGCTTAGCCCTGTTCTTGGTAATGTTGGTAGAGAGAACAGACCTGTCTTCTGAACACGTGTATAAGCTAAATGGGAACTATGCAATCTCTTCTTAAAAGCATCATCAATGAAGGTCAATGAGAACACCTGAACAGGATGTCCTTTCAGAGGGCTTGCTGTAGGTGATGATTTTTATGTATCAGAAGTAACGGACATATATATTCCATAGTCTAAAGTCCATAACTATGAA
The DNA here is from genome assembly GCF_027409185.1 of Cynocephalus volans. Lineage (NCBI taxonomy): Eukaryota > Metazoa > Chordata > Mammalia > Dermoptera > Cynocephalidae > Cynocephalus > Cynocephalus volans. Next base: position 36,281,294 of record NC_084472.1, on the reverse strand, counting down.
AACTCAGCCTTAGATTTTATTTCTTTAACTGCATATTTTACTACATTCTAGCTAAATCAATGTTTGGAAACTGATGGAATCATAGCACAAAGGTAATGTGTCTTTGTAATGATAGGACTGATTGGATTTCCTCCCAATCTGTAATGGTTCTCTTTTTCATTTACTAACAATCTGGGTAAGTGTTGAGACCAAATGTGCTACCCGCCTAATAGTAACAGGACAATAAAATCACATTTACAATACTGTTTTCCTTCTCCACTGCTGGCAGCCAAAGAGAAGAGAAATCCAGTCCAAACTCATTTTCCGTACATTACACCTTTGTAACGTCTCTCTAGTATAATAAATAACAAAGGCTTGTGAATCATTCCTTTCTGCAAAATAAGGAGGAATCTACCACAGTGAGAATGAGGAATATCACTCATCATCACGGAGTGTGATGTTCATGAAGAAAAGCTACAAAATTGGACCCGTAAGTCTACAGAGAATGCCTTGATCCAATTAATAAAACTCGGATTCAAATTCTTCTCTGATCTTCAATTTTTTTCTTACCTTTTCTCTCCTTTCCTTTTCTTTCCTTCTCTCTTTATACCTTTCCTTCCCTTGTCATTTCTATTAATACAATTCTTATGATGGAATATGCATTGTATTAGATTCAAGAGATGTGTCATAAGTCGTCCCTACCCTCGAAAAATCATAATTACTATGGCTATGATGGATCCCTGGGAATGTATACACATTTGCAGAATTGAAGAATAGGAAAACAAAAGAGTTTAATGAATTGATATAACTGATAGGTAAAGCAGTTCATAAAAGAGAAAGGAAATTATGCAGAAGAGTTATCATAGGAATTTTTGTGGATGAGACAATTTGTAACTTTGATTCCACCTCCAGTAAATGTATAAAGAAGAGCAAGCACAAAAAAGGTAATAACCATGACATATTAAGGCAATTAATTGGCCAGGGAGATCTATTTAGAAAAAAAAAAAAAGATGGACATTCACGGCATCACATTCTAGTATTTCCTTCTTGGTATTGGAATTTTGGTGGACCAACAACACCAGTTGACATGTTTATGCAAGCTGGCACATAATATGCAAGTCATTGTCACAGACCAGGCTATGTTGTCTAAACAGTAGTTGTGGTCTTGGAATGCAGATTAAGAGCATAATATGTGAACACTGCATACTTATTCTTTTGTATCTCTGATAAAGATTAATTTTGAGAACTAACCATCTATGTTAGGTATTTGAGATTTGGAGATGTTTTAGACACAATAAATCTAATTTCATAGCTAAAAGTTAGAGTGTAGGAAAGAACTTAGATAACTAGCCTAAAAATGAATGTCTGAGGAGTGACAATAATAATAGCCAATATTCATTTGCATATACATAATAAAATATTGGTCATTGTCCTATGAATTTTGCACATTAATGGATGAGACAGGTCATAAGCAAGCAAAGCTAGAAGGTTCTCCCACTATATGCTTCTTGTCTACTGCTTTGTGCAAATGCAAAAAAGGTATCCAGTATCATGAGGGTTCTGAGAATTACCTCTTATATGTAATAGGATACAATAATTAAGAATTATATGCCATGGATAAAGTAATTAAGATAAAATAATTACAATTAATATAAAATAATTAACTGGGATGTGGGAGATTTATTACCAAAGGATAATATTTCACCTAGAGAAAAAAGGGATGACCAGGAAAAGACAGGGTCTTTGTGGTAAACCTGTCCACAGTTTAGGCACATAGGAGAATTATAGAAACATGCCTGTTTGGCAAGATAAATTGATTCAGGCCAGATGAGCTTTCCAGAGGGTTAGGACAGCTATAGTTCAAGCTCAAATTATTGTCCTGTACCTGGTAGAGAACTTATCAGCCTAAAATTCCTTATGATGAATCAAGATTGTGCCCAGAGCAGCACAGAAGAACTATAACTTTGAGACCTACTAATAACTCTAGGGCACTACATTTTAATTAAGGAGGATGATTTGATACTAAAATCATCCTGGTGAGTTGAGTTTATTATGATTACCCAAAGCTGGGATCTTATATTTGGGAATTTGAAGAATAATGAGTTAGTACTTGAGACATCACTAATTAATTAAGAAAACAGAGTAAGAGTGAAGAAATGAAATACGTGTGTGTGTGTATGTGAGGGCTAGGATGAGATAGGGAAGGAGATGACAGGGTGATGGGGAAACAGAGTTGCAATCTGTATTGGGCAGAGGGCAGAAAACACGTGGAGGCAAATTTCAGCTTGATTTTTTTTTCTCTGTATTCATTCACATTCTATTGTAAGAAAAATCTTATCCTTCTCTTTTTTTCATTAAATTATTCCATTAATTTATGTATTGGTATAGACTCACAATTTTTTTTTTTTTTCATTATGCAACAAATTTTACCCCATTGCTATTCATCTATTTTGATTCTCAAATTGTTCCCTTTGTGTTCAGGGATAACTCATCAGTGCTGTTTTTCTTTCTTTTGTTGTTTTTTTTTAAGTTTTTAATTTATTCTTGAGAAAGTTTTATTATTTATTCTAAGTATGTCAACTCTACCTAAACAAATTTATTGGCATAAATATTTTCTTCTCTTGTTATCCTCTTAATAACTGCTGCATCATAATTATTGAATTTTTTTGTCTTAAAGTCATTTTTTTATTCTCACAATTTTCTGAATCCATATTGTTAATAAAATTTTTATTTTATTTGATGTCTTTAATTACAAACCTTTGGCCTTGTTGATTTTTACTATTGCTTTTTTAAAAAAATTTCCTTTGTCTACTTTTAATTTTTATCTACTTTTATTCTGCATTGTTTGGATGTATTCTGCTTTTCTATTTCTAAATTCACAAGTTAATGCTAGCCATATTAACATTCAAAACAAATTATATTATATTTATTTTACTTTATAAAGTTCAGTGACTATACATTGTCCTCTAAGAACAATATTAGAAGCACAGTACAGATATAAAAGTATTTTCTTATCCTTTTTAAATTATCTAAAGTAATTTTTCACATCATATTAGGTTCACAAATAAATTAAAAATAGACTTTTAAATTTCCAAATAAGTTAAGTTTTTAAGTTTTTTAATTGCATTGTAATCAAAGATCATTTTTTTGAAAATTTTGCAACTTTCTCTATGGCCTTATCCAGGGATATGCTTAAAGTGATTATTTATTTTCCGATTGTTGGGTGAAATGTTCTGACCATATTCTGGAGAGTTAGTATAGCTTTTGGATTGTGTTGATTAATATTTTATGTTTTATGATTTTCTTTTTTTCCAACTTAGTACATTAATTCATCAAAAAGTTTCATTAATCTATCTCAGAATTTTTTCTTTTTCTTTTCTTCCTGTACTATGTTAATACTTACTTTCTATACTTTGAGGTGATGTTGAAAGATTCTTATAAAGTTGGGATCATATATCATCCTAGAAAATTAAATATTTTATCACCATATTATCATACCTTAATTCTAATGTGTCTTGCTTTAAATTCTATTTCATTATGTATCAGTAGTAGTATAGTTTTAATAATTTCCATCTTTTTCTCCTGATTTATTATTCTTTTAGTGTGTTACTTTTATTGTACAGCTGAAATTTTTTAATCATTTATATTATCTACATTTTATAATACTATCAATATGTTTGGACCCATTACTACATTTCACTCTGTCCTTTCTATTGTCTTTAAGTGTCCTTTCTCTCTCTCTCTCTCTCTCTCTCTCTCCCTTTCTCTTTTCTTTTAGATCAGGGTTTCTCAAAATCAGCAAGCTCTATTGTTTTGTTTTGGATTTTTTTTTGTCTTTTTTGTGACCAGCCACACCGCGCTCAGCCAGTGAGCACACCGGCCATCCCTATATAGGATCCGAACCTGCGGCGGGAGCGCTGCTGCGCTTCCAGCGCCGCACTCTCCCGAGTGTGCCACGGGGTCGGCCCCAGCAAGCTCTATTGTTAATTTGGGCTGGGTAATGCTTTGTTGTGGGTGAAAGTCCTGTCCACTGTAGGATGTTTAGCAGTATTCTTGGACTGTACCTACTAGATGCCAGTAACAGCTTCAAACCCCCAAGTTGTAACAACCAAGAGTGTCTCCAGAAATTGTCAAACTGAATTGTCTGTCTGAAAGGCAGAATCGCCCCTGTTTGAGAAGCACTGTTTTAGATTTAGATTGACTGACTTTTCTTTGCCCTTATTTCATTATTCCTTACCTCATTATTTCATTATTACTAATGAATCGCCCTGCTTTTTAAAATTGGGGTTATGAAAATTTAGGTTTGTTCTTTCTTAGCTTTTTATTTAGAAATAATTATAGACTCACATAGAATTTGGAAAAATACTATAAAGAGTATCTATGTATATCATCCAGATTCCTCTAATGATAACATTTTCCATAACCACAGTACAAATATTAAAACAAGTAATAGACATTGGTATAATACTATTAACCTTATTCACACATCAACACTTTTTAAAATGCAATAATTGCTGTTACATAATTTTATGAATTTTAATCACTTATCACTACCATAACTTTGAGAAACAAAGCCATCTGTTTTTACTCCCCAAAATTCCTTTTTGCTATTTTTCATAGCCTCCCCCAACTATTGTTCCTAATCTCTGAAAACCACTGATCTTTTCTGCATCACGATAAGCACATCATTTTCAGACTATTACACACATGAAATCAGACAGAATATATCATTTTGAGATCGACATTTTTTTTACTCAGCATAATAGCCTTGAGATTCATCCAGTATGTTGTA